>NC_139010.1:51958862-52553915 GCF_964374135.1 Grampus griseus | reverse complement strand
GACAAAATAGACTTTGAAACAAAGACTGTCACGGAAGACACAAAAAGGCATTACATAATGATAAAGGGATCAATCCAACAAGAAGATAATAACACTTGTAAATGTGCACCCAACTCAGGAGCACCTAAATACATAAACCAAATATTAATAGATGTAAAGTGAGATATTGACAGTAATACAATAATAGTAGGGGACTTTAAAGCCTCACTTACATCAATGGATAGATCATTCAGAGAGAAAATCAATAAGGAAACATTGGCCTTAAATGACATATTATATCAAGTGGACTCAATAGATATCTACAGAACATTTCACCCCAAACTAGCAGAATATACCTTCTTTTCCAGTGCACATGGAACATTCTCCCAGATAGATCACATCTGAGCCACAAAACAAGTCAGAAAATTTAAGAACACTGAAATTATATTAAATAAGCATCTTTTTGGACCACAATGGTATGAAAATAGAAATCAGTTACAAGAAAAATGGAAAAAACACAAACACATGGAGGCTAAACAACATGATGCTAAGCAACCAGTGGGCCCGTGAAGAAAGCAAAGAGGAAATCACAAAATACCTTGAGACAAATGAAAATGGAAATACAGTGTTCCAAAATCAGTGGAACACAGCAAAAGCAGTTTCAAGAAAGAAGTTTATAGCGATCCAGGCCTACTTCAGGAAACAAAAATCTCAAATAAATAATCTAACCTTACACCTAAAGGAACTAGAAAAAAAAGAACAAATAGAGCCCAAAGTTAGTAGAAGGAAGGAAATAAAAAATATCAGAGCAGAAATAAATGAAATAGAGATTAAAGAACAATAGAAAATACAATGAAACTAAAAGCTGATTCTTTGAAGAGATAAACAAAATTGATAAACCTTTAGCCAAACTCATAAAGAGAGGACCCAAATAAATAAAAACAAATGAAAGAGAAGTTACAGCTGATACCACAGAAATGCAAAGGATCATAAGAGTCTGTGATAAACAATTACTTGCCAAAAAATTGGACAACCTAGAAGAAATGGATAAATTCCTAGAAACATACAATCTTCTGAGACTGAATCACGAAGAAACAGAAAATCTGAACAGACAGATAACTAGTAATGAAATTGAATCAGTAATCAAAAAGTTCCAAACAAAAGTCCAGAACCACACAGCTTCACAGGTGAACTCTACCAAACATTTAAAAAAGACTTAATATCAATCTGTCTTTCTCAAACTATTCTAAAAAATTAAAGAGGAAAAGGAACACTTCAAAAATCATTCTACAAGGGCAGTGTTACCCTGATACCAAACCAGATACAGACACCATTAAAAAAAAAAAAGAAAATCACATGACAGTGTTCCTGATGAACAAAGATGCAAAAATCCTCAGCAAAATATTAGGAAACCAAATTCAACAATACATTAAAAGGGTCATATACCACAATGAAGTGGGATTTGTTCCAGCAATTCAAGGATGGTTCCACATCTGCAAATCAATCAACATGAAACATCATATTAACAAAACGAAGGATAAAAATCATGTGATCATCCCAACAGATGCAGAAATACCATTTGACAAAATTCAACATCGATTTATGAAAAAAACTGTCAGGGGCTTCCCTGGTGGCGCAGTGGTTGAGAGTCCGCCTGCCAATGCAGGGGACGCGGCTTCGTGCCCCGGTCTGGGAGGATCCCGCATGCCGCGGAGCGGCTGGGCCCGTGGGCCGTGGCCGCTGAGCCTGCATGTCTGGAGCCTGTGCTCCGCAACGGGAGAGGCCACAGCAGTGAGAGGCCCGCGTACAGCAAAAAAGAAAAGAAAAGAAAAGAAAAAACTGTCAACAAAGTGAGTATAGAAGAAATATAACCTCAACATAATAAAGGCCATATATGACAGACTCACAACTAACATAATACTCAATGGTGAAAAGCTGAACGCTATTCCTCTAAGATCAGGAACAGGACAAGAATGCCCACCCTCACCACTTTTATTCAACATAGTAATGGATTACTATTTTCAGATGACATGCTACTGTATATAGAAAACCTTAAAGACTCCTCCAAAATAACTGTTAGAACTAATAAATGAATTCAGTGAAACTGTGGGATTCAAAATCAGTATACAGAAATCTTTTGTGTTTCTGTATAGTAATAACAGACTTGCAGAAGGAGAAATGAAGGAAATAATCCCATTTACATTTGCATCAAAAAGAATAAAATACCTAGGAATAAATTTAATCAAGGAGATGAAAGACCTGAACTCTGAAAACTATAAGACATTGATGAAAGAAATTGAAGATGACACAAATAAATGGAAAGATTATATTATGTTTATGGATAGGAGAATTAATATTGGTAAAATGTACACATTACCCAAAGCAATCTACAGATTCAGTGCAATCCCTATGAAAATACTAATGACATTTTTCACAGAACGGAACAAATAATCCTAAAATTCATATGGAACTGCAAAAGGCCCTTAATAACCAAAGTAGTCTTAAGAAAGAAAAACAAAGTTGGAGTTATCATGCTTCCTGATTTCAAACTATACTAGAAAGCTATAGTAATCAAAACTATATGGCACAAAAACAGATGCATAGATCAATGGGACAGAATAGAGAGCCTAGAAATAAACCCACTCACATGTGGGTCAATTAATTTACAACAGAGGAGCCAAGACCATACATTGGGGAAAAGATATTCTCATCAGCAAGTGATGCTGGGAAAACTGAATCACTTTCCTATACCATATACAAAAATAAACTCAAAATGGATGAAAGACTTAAATGTAAGGCCTGAAACCATAAAACTCCTAGAAGAAAACATAGGCAGTATGCTTTTTGACATCGTTCTTAGCAATATTTTTTTGTATGTATCTCCTCAGGCAAAAATAAACAAATGGGACTACATCAAACTAAAAAGCTGTTGCACAGCTAAGGAAACCAACAAAATGAAAAGACGATCTACTGAATGGTAGAAGATATTTGCAAATGATATATTTGATAAAGGGTTAATATCCAAAATATATAGAGAACTCATACAACTCAATATCAAAACCAATCTGATTTAAAAAATGGACATTTAAAAAATGAATATACATTTATCCATGGAAGACATACACGTGGCCAGCAGACACATGAACAGATGCTCAACATCACTACATCAGGGAAATGCAAATCAAAACCACCCCACACCTGTCAGAATGGCTGTTATCAAAAAGACAACAATTAAGAACCATTGTTACTTTAAATTAAAAAAAAAACCAATGTGAACATGATTTTTTCTGTATTGAAAGCTTGAATTATTCATTTCATATTTGGATCTTTCTGAATCTTTTCTTAGTGTAACTTTTGGAATATGAATTTATAATTGAATATTGAGATGTGAAGCCGTGAAATCAGAAATATTAACAAATCAATGTAAGCAAGAAGTGCCAATTGCCAATTATCACAAGACAGGTACAAAGAAATGTGAAAAAAAAAATGACAACAAATTAAGTGTTGACGAGGACATGGAGAAAAGGGAACCCTTGTGCATTATCGGTGGACTTCATGCAATGCACCAATTGTATGAAGTTTCCTCAAAAAATTAAAAATAGGACTACCATACAATCCAGCAGTTCCACTTCTGGGTATTTATCCAGAAAGTATGAGAACACTAATTTGAAAAATACAGGCAGACCTTTGTTCATTGCAGCATTATTTATAGTAGCCAAGATATGGATGAAAGGCGAATAGCAAGATTTCATTATTTCTCATGGCTGAGTAATATTCCAGTGTGTGTGTGTCTGTGTGTGTGTCTGTGTACCATACCTCACACACACACACATATACACACACAGGAGTATTACTCAGCCATGAAAATAATGAAATCTTGCCATTTGGAACAGCACGGATGGACCTAGAGGGGTATTATGCTAAGTGAAATAAGTCAGAGAAAGACAAATATCGTTTGATTTTACTTATATGTGGAATCTAAAAAACGAAATAAGTGAACAAACAAAACAGAAACAGACTCATAGATACAGAGGAAAAATTGTTGGTTGCTAGAGGGGAGGATGGGGGGGGTTGGGCAAAGTAGGTGAAGGTGATTAAGAGGTATAAATTTCCAGTTATAAAATAAATAAGTCAATGGGGATGTAGGGAATATAGTCAATAATATTTTAAGAACTTTGTATGGTGACAGATGGTTACTAGACTTATTGTGGTGATCAGTTTGTGATGAATCACTGTGCTGTACACCGGAAACTAATATTGTATGTCAGTTGTACTTGATTGTACACATTTTTTAATCTGATGATATATTATATGGTTTTGCTTGTTACTCTTTGTTCATTAAAAGAAAAAAGCACAATCCAACAATTAATAATTTATTTCTTTTCAGTTTCCAAAAAAAGACTTACAGCAAAATGAATAATCCAGCTATCAAGAGAGTAGGAAATCATATCATCAAATCTCCTGAAGACAAGCGAGAATACCGTGGACTAGAGCTGGCCAATGGGATCAAAGTACTTCTCATCAGTGATCCCACAACAGATAAATCATCAGCAGCACTTGATGTACACATAGGTACAGTTTAAAATTATGAATTAAGCTTTGTTCAGTTTCATCGACCTAATGTTGACAATTATTAGAACTCTCCATATTTGTGCAAATGGAGACCTGGTAGTTACCAGTTCGATGTATCTTACTTTGTACAGTAGTCCTGTACAGCTGTTGGTAATCTACAGTTGTCTAAGTTAAATCGCCTTACATTTACCAAAAGTATCTTGTTAGGTTCCCAGCTAAGGTGACCTAGCAGCAAGGAAATTCATTCCCATCCTTTAAAACAGTGACAGTTCTAATGCCTTTACTTTATAAACTTTTGATATACTAGGGGATACCATATTTCCTAAATTCTTGTGTGCACATTTCTTCCACATTTAATGCTGCTTTAATCAAGTTATTTCTTATTTATATGTACATTTAGTTTCTTTTTTTCCTCTCTGAAAAGCTTTTATTTAATTCAATGGCATTTTAGAATTGGGAAAATAAGATAATAACCATCATAAGTTGAACAAATAATTATTGCCAAGCACAGCTCAATGTGCTTTGCAAATTATCGTCTAATTTGTAGTTGCACAACTCTCTAAGTAAGGTATGTATACAAAAAGTGACTGAGGGCTTCACTGGTGGTGCAGTGGTTAAGAATCTGCCTGCCAATGCAGAGGACAGGGGTTTGAGACCTGGTCCGGGAAGATCACACATCATGCGGAGCAACAAAGCCCGTGCGCCACAACTACTGAGACTGCACTCTAGAGCCCACGAGCCACAAGTACTGAAGCCCGCGTGCCTAGAGCCCGTGCTCCGCCACAAGATAAGCCACCGCAATGAGAAGCCTGCACATCACAACGAAGAGTAGCCCCCACTCACCGCAACTAGAGAAAGCCCGCGCCCAGCAACAAAGACCCAGTGCAGCCAAAAATAAATAAAATAAATAAATAAACAAAATTTTTTTTTAAAAAGTGACTGAAGCAAAATATTTTGCTCAAAGTTTTACAGCTAGTAGAGCTGCTAACCCCCAAACTTATGCTCTTAGCACTATGCTATATTGTCTCCTGCAATAAAATATAAGAGCTAGAAAGTTTCTAGCTCTTTAAAACAGTGAATTCAACTCTTCCTCTTAGCGTGATGTGTGAGGAAGCTAATGTCCAGAGGAGTTAAGTATCTGCCCAAGGCCACCAACTAACTGATGTCAAAAGCTGGGGCTTGAACTTGAATCTAAACTGCACCATTTAGAGTAGCCTATGCTTAACTTTCTCTGACTGTGGTTGGAGTTATCATGCTAACAGAAGTTCCAAATCATCTGTGATTCATCTGTACTCCATAGCTTTCAACATATAAAAAAATGATTTATTATATATGTATATTTTCTCTTCTCTTTCAGGTTCCTTGTCAGATCCTGCAAATATTGCTGGCTTAAGTCATTTTTGTGAACATATGCTATTTTTAGGAACAAAGAAATACCCTAAAGAAAATGAATACAGCCAGTTTCTCAGTGAGCATGCAGGAAGTTCAAATGCCTTTACTAGTGGAGAGCATACCAATTACTATTTTGATGTTTCTCATGAACACCTAGAAGGTGCCCTAGACAGGTAATGCTGAAAATACCCTATGAATTATCCACCTGTGTTCACTTATCATGTTAATAATAATAATTAATATTTTTACAAAGATGTCTTCACAGCTTTATAGCTTAACAAAAGATATTTTAACCAGTATTTTCCCCCTCTGGATTTTATAAAAAAGAAAATAATGAATGATGTCGTATATTTACATTGTGGTAGAGGAAAAATAATGGCATGACTTCAAACCAGACTTTAAGCCTACAAAATATTTTATTGACTTATAAAATTCTCACCAGGCCTTCCCATTCTAACTGGTATTGCATATGAAGCACGTGATGAAGAATAAACTGTAATGATGTCATGGATCTCCTTTCAACCATCTCCTGTTCCAGAATGCTAGAACTTAAATATTCTGTTCTCCTTTAGTTCCTCAATCCTCAAGGATACTTAGTGGATACAGAATGTTTTGACCTGCTGTTTCAGCCCTGGGGACATTTTGTGAAAGTATTTTCTGGAGCAAGCTCCATTAGGCTATTCTAATTTCTTGGTCAATTTTCTATACAGCTAACAGTATATAATTTTTTTTATCATATCAGTGATTTGATTCATTGTTCAAAGTGTAATTTTTCCTGTGGTGAATTTTTACAGTTTTCTATGTTACCAAGAAGGTGTAATTCTGCAGCCTTTTGATGGGTCTATAATGAAGTTTGACTTCACAATTTTAGTAATTCTCAGCTTTAATTGCTTACTTATATTAATAGTCATTTTTTTTCAAACCTAATAGTTTGAATTTATTCTGTAGCACAAAGAACATTAACAGAACAAGGGCATGGGTTCAGGATACAGGACTGGGTCAGAGTAGCCTGTTTCTTATTTATTCTAGCTTATGTTTCAGTCTTCAGGCAGCAGCTTTGAGGTGTAATCATCTTTTGTATGTATTCCCAGAAGACTTCCATTAATGAGTTCCCTGGGATCATACACTGAATTTAATTTCCTGCTTTACAAATGCTTCAGCAGATGTTCATATAATAGATCTCTGTTTGATGGAGGATGTCTGTTACTTGGATCAGAGTAAAAAAACCACTTATATAGAGCATCTTTCAAAAATATTGATTATACTGTGTCAGAATCATGACCCTTTATGTGGACTTGTCCAGCTATGGTATGTAGCTATTAGGCACTTTTCCCAGCCTGAATTGAGGTAGGTAAAAGTGGTTATATGTCTAGAATTATCTGTTTCCATATATCTTTGATTACAGGCTCCGGATAGATGGAGTTTCCCTTTGGATTGGTATGCGTAAAGTACTTAGCACGGGATTGTATTCACTATGTGCTTAAAATAATATCAAGTAATGGTAACAGTCTTTTTGACGGCTGGACGATGAGGTGCAGTTGCTGAGATGTTTATAAACCCAGGAGTCTCTTAGGCCCACTGAGTAGTAGTCGCATTCAGACAGAGCCTCTTCTCTTGTCTTCATCTGAATTCTGGACGTTGTTTTTTATAAGATGGGGTCTAAAGTTTCTTAAGAAGACTTATTACTATATGAAATCATGATTTAAATTGCAACCTGATATAGGAAAGTTAATTTATTAGCTAAAGGAATCTTAGTTCAGCTTTGGTACTACTATTAAAGAATAGCCTCAAGAAAAGCATATTGGTTACTTATGTTAAAGTTACCTGCCATGTTATTTGTTGAACCGCTGCTTATTAAATTTTTAAAATTCTCTTAATATTTCATAAAAGCCCATAATTATGTCTTAGTCAAACTACTGTGTCATAGGTTTTTTACTCCATTATTTTTTCCACTAATTAAAGTTTGTTTCCTTTTCTTTATAAGAAGGAAAAATATTCAGGTAGAACCTTTTAAAAATAGGTCACTTAGTGTGTCCTAAAATGCCTGAGTCTTAGTGAAATTGCAATTAAAACTGAAAATTTAAGATTTATTGCCTAAGAACCATCACCTGCCTTTTCCTTTCTTGGAGAACTAGGCATATACAACAGGGATTTTCATAGACATGCCGAATTGTAAATCTTAAATACATTGCTTCTGTCTCATAAGTCTGCCCTGACTTTTTGTTGTTGTTGTATTGTGGTTTATAAGAAGAAATATATATTTGGTCTTTGTCCCTGGTCCTGGCCCATAGCTCCTAAAACCCTTGGAATTTCCTAAGTGATGAGAGCCAAAGGTTGCTTTTTGTTATTTTAATGAAGTGACTTTGGGGAAGTCCCTTGATAATCTGAGGTTGGGGGCTGGTTGCCAGGGGAGCCAGCCCTGTGATTAAGGGTTGGAACTTTCAGTCCAGGGGCTGGAGATTGACTTCAGTCACCAGTGATCAGTGATTTACCCAATCCTGACGAGGTTTGGAGAACTTACAGGTTGGTGAACACATGGAGATTTGGGGAGGGTGGCCTGCCTAGAGGGCATGGAAGCTCCATACCCTTCCCACATACCTTGCCTTATGCATCTCTTTCGTCTGGCTGTTCCTGAATCATATCCTTTTATAATAAATCCAGTAATTTAGTAAGTAAAACATTTCTCTGAGTCCTGTAAGCTGATCTAGGAAATTAATCGAACCCGAGGAGGAGGTCTTGGGAACCTCTGATCTACAGCCAGTTGGTCAGAAGCCCAGGTGACAACCTGGACTTGCAATTGGTGTTTGAAGTTGGGGGCAGTCTTGTAGATCTGATGATACCAGTATTGAGTTGAATTTTAGGCCACCCAGCTGGTGTCGGAGAATTGCTTGGTGGTGTGGTAACAACACATGGGAATTGTCAGAATCAGAGGTGTTAATCTTTTTATATTTTCACTAATTATTTAACATATCTGGTGTAGAGTTCTCTGAATTTACATATGTATGATATTATATTTTTTGTTACTTAGAACTTATATTCCTTTTTTCTAAGTAGCAATGGTAGTTTTTTCTTATTCTGTAGAATTCATATTTCCTATCTAAGTTTCAAACATATTTTTTTAAACATATTTTTAAAAGGCCACTTAAAATAACAGCTTTCAAATTGTTAATTATGTTTCTTACCCTTAGGTTTGCACAGTTTTTCCTGTGCCCCTTGTTTGATGAGAGTTGCAAAGACAGAGAGGTAAATGCAGTTGATTCAGAACATGAGAAGAATGTGATGAACGATGCTTGGAGACTCTTTCAGTTGGAAAAAGCTACAGGGAATCCCAAACACCCCTTCAGCAAATTTGGAACAGGTTTGTCAGCTGCGGCTCTAATGCATCCATCCTCCTTGATCTCATTTAAACCATGGCCCCTTTGCCCAGTATTGTATTTTACAGTTCAGGATAGAAGATTGCAGAACTCCTTGTTCCCACCTACCCTGTTGTTCATAAACTCAGAGTCTGGAGCTGATAAATGGTTGTTATATCACTGTTACTACTTGGTATTTCTTAAACCATGCCCCTACACATATGTTATCTGTCAGGTCCCTATGTAGGCACCTATATGTGATTCGTGACCTAAGAAGAGGTTAAAACTTAGGTATGTGAGCTTCATGGAGAAGGTGATAGTTTATTGAGAAGGGGAGTGACCAAATATGAAGCAAGTTTGTTGGATAACAAGGTGATAGAATTGAATTTAGATTTTAGAAATAGTAAGAATGAAGTGGTAATAATCCCTTTAACAGATGAGTAACATTTTGGCTAGTAGTTCAAAAAGAAGGATGTCAACAGGAGTTGGGCCCTTGGCATTGGATATTTTTTTAAATTGAGGTGTAGTTGATGTACAATATTATGTAATTTTCAGGTGTACAACAGAGTGATTCTGGCATTGGACTTTGTACGTAATACGTGGAATGATATTCTCAAAATTGTAGTAACAGTGACCTAAGCAGTTATTTAGCCCTCTAGAGGTTACTCTGGCCATCCCATACAAATAGGGGTCTGACTGTTTAAGGAACAGAGCAGTTAGAGCTGTGAATAGATATTTTTTAAAAATACTTATTTGGCTGCGTCAGGTCTTAGTTGTAGCACATGGGATCTTTTAGTTGTGGCATGTGGGATCTTTGGTTGCGGCATGCAGGATCTTTTAGTTGCAGCATGCAAACTCTTAGTTGCGGCATGTGGGATCTAGTTCACTGACCGGGGATTGAACCCGGGCCCCCTGCATTGGGAGCTTGGAGTCTTAGCCACTGGACCACCAGGGAAGTCCCTGTGAGTAGATATTAACCAGCATTTCAAAGGGAGGAGATAATAGATCTCTTTATTCTGAGTAAATAGAATGCTCACTTCAAGGCTTGTTGAACCCCCCTGCTCCCATTACCTCCACCTCTACTATCTACAGGTAGATAGATGCATAGTGTCTGCTCCGGGCATGACTATAGAAGACACACAAGGTCCCTGCTCTCAAAGTGCTACAACATCCTGGTAGGAGATTAGAGGTGGGGAGTAACAGGGAGTAGAATAAAATAAATATAGAGATTCTTGATTTTACAATTGTACCCTTTATCTTTATTCAGTTTTTCATTAAAAAGTACATTTAATTTAAATATTTAAATGATACAAAAGTATTTTTTTTTAAAAAACAAAAAGTTGCCCTTTTCTTCATCTACTCTTGCCATTACCACTTCACAAGATGTAATCATTGTTAAAGGTTGCTGTGGGGGCTTCCCTGGTGGCGCAGTGGTTGAGAGTCCACCTGCTGATGCAGGGGACGCAGGTTCGTGTCCCGGTCCGGGAAGATCCCACATGCCGTGGATCGGCTAGGCCCGTGAGCCATGGCCGCTGAGCCTGCGCGTCCGGAGCCTGTGCTCTGCAACGGGAGAGACCACAACAGTAAGAGGCCCACGTACCGCAAAAAAAAAAAAAAAAAAAAAAAAAGCTTGCTGTGATTTTAAAATACTGCTTTGGGGATTATGAAATAGCATAAAAATAATAGATTGTTTAGTGTACTTAAAATTTATGCTTATTACATAAGTTAATTTGGGGAACTTTTAAAAAAAGACTATAAAGACAGCTTTCTTTCAGTTTGGATACCATTCTAATGTATCTAGCAGCAGCCAGGGAATTAGCATAGCTTTATAGAAGTAGGAGTTTTTAAAAATTGTAATTAGAAGCAGTGATACTGTATTCTTTAGACTTATAATATTTGGCACCCTGTGACAGCATCACTGCTAAGGTGGATACTGTGGTCTCTAAAATGTCTATGTAATGATTAATTATCTGGAAAGTGGCTTTCGTAGAGGACATCAGCATACGTGGTATATCAAGAGGGACTGAGTTTTAAAAACCAAATTTCAAATTACTACATCCAAATGAGTGTTGTCCTTTAAATGGTCCCTTTGGCAGATTAGATACCTCCACCAACAGTGCTGCTATTGTGCAGAACGTGTTAGAGCTCCTCTTTGGGAGTTGCCTTCTTTTAAATAGTCTCACTGGTGATAAATCACAATCAGCATAATCAGGAAGCAGCCACAGATCTTCCAGAAATAAATCCAGTGAATAAGGTGAGCAGTATTACCTCTGGTCACAAACAAGAAACAATCTTAAAATGTCCTAGAAGAAGGTTTCGGGAGTGATGGGCAAAGAAAAACATTGAATGAGGTCAGTTACGTAGAGGTGGAGTTTAAGAGCATATTTCTTTTTTAACCGCTGACAAGGCTAGGCAGTTAGCAAAATATGAGGTAATATAAACAGCTAAGAGGTGAGTTAGCCAGACTCAGTACAAAAGTACAGAAAATGTGATATAAGTAATGCAAATACCAAGTTACCTACTGAGTGTAGAAATATAAACTAACATTGAACTTTTTGGAGTAGAGGTTCTGTCGATTGTTAAGGTCACAGACAAGTTTGAAAGTATGATGAAAGCTGTATACCCTTACCTTAGAAATTACACACGTATAAAATTTTGCAAAAGTTATTCTTGCAGAAGAATCCTTGTCAGAAATTCATACTTAATTTAATTCTATTATTTTTTAGTAACTTCAGATGTTTCTGTGGGCCATTTTGTCCATCAAGGGATTATGATTTATTATTTTAACATTAATATTTAAAATATTATTTTAATAATATTATTATTATTTACTATCAGGAAAAGCTGGGTATTTTTAAATGAACAAAAACCAAGCATTGTGTTCTGTATTTTTAAGAAAACCTTACAATAAAATGTTAGTCCTTGACAGTACTTTATATAACCCACAGTAAGAAGCATATTTTACTCAGAGCACATGTATGCGTGTTTGTGTAAGCAACTGAAACAAAAGTTTTACCAAACAATATCTTTCTTATATTTTCAGATGTAGTCTGGTACCCTCTGTTATATTCTGTTTCTTTTAAAAAAAATTCTGGTCTGCCAATACATTAAATTTATTTCAGCACAATCGAGTGGGTCCCAACCTACAGTTTAAGTAATTCAGAGTGATAGGCAGTCATTTCATAGGCAGTGATAGACCCAGGAAAAGCATTTGATAAAACTCCTTCATGAACAAAACAACAAAAAAGCACTCATTCATGAAAAAAACAACAAAAAACTCTCGAGTTGATAACAACCTATGCCAGACATCATGATTAATTCTGACGTTTCAAAGGGATTTCTGTTGAAAGGCAAAAACAAAACAAGAATACCCTCTAATCAATTTTTTGTTCAGTTGTGCCGTAGGTACTAGTCATTACAGGAAGTTAAGGGAAAAAAACGTGATAAGTAAGAGGTTGAAAGGAAGCAAAAGGAAATTTTCCTTATTTCCATATGATTGCATAAAAAATTCAAGAACTCTTCAGATCAGTCATTAAAAATAAGATTATTCACCAACGTTGCCAAAAGAAGAGAAACACTAACATTGCATTCTTGTATCAATAGTAATCAATTAGAAAAATGCTACAGGAAAAATTATTTCATTTACAATATAAAAATATCTACAAGGTATTTAGAAACAACTCTAGCAGAAGAGCAAGAAATATATAATGGATATAAAAGAATGCCTGAGTAGGGCTTCCCTGGTGGTGCAGTGGTTAAGAATCTGCCTGCCAATGCAGGGGACACAGGTTCGAGCCCTCGTCCAGGAGCATCCCACATGCCATGGAGCAACTAAGCCCATGTGCCCCAACTACTGAGCCTGCATTCTAGAGCCTGCGAGCCACAGCTACTGAGCCCACGCACGTGCCACAACAACTGAAGCCTGCGCGCCTAGAGCCTGTGCTCCACAACAAGAGAAGCCACTGCAATGAGAAGCCCACGCACCACAACAAAGAGTAGCCCCCGCTCGCCACAACTAGAGAAAAGCCCACACACAGCAACAAAGACCCAATGCAGCCAAAAATAAATAAATAATATAAATTAAAAAAAAAAAAGCTTGAGTAAACAGGAAGATAAACCATGTCCGTGAATGGGTAAACTCAACATTACACAGTTATTTCACCCCTAATTTATCTAAATTCAGTGTAGTGCCATTTGAAAGCCCTAGAAGTTTTTATTTTATAATCTTATAATCTGATTATAAAATTAATAAGAAAGAGTAAAGGGCCAAGAAGAGCTAAGATAATTTTGAAGAACAACAAGGAAGGCACTACTTCTACCAGATATCAAAATTTTAGTTGTTACAGTAGTGGAACTGGTGCAAGGATACCTGAAGATAACAGTAGAATAGATTATAGACCCTAGAAGCATATCCACAAGTGTATGGAAACTTGACATAAGACAGAGGTACATTACAAATGAGTAGGTAAAGGATGGACCTTTCAATAACTGGTGTAGTGGCAGTTATCTATGTAGAAATAAATAAAATTAGATCTCATCTCACACCATGCACAAAAATAAATTCCAGGTTGACTGGACCTAATTATAGAAAGAAAACTTTATACAACTTTTAGAAGAAAATATACGAGAATTTTTAAAAATCTTAAGATAGGAAAAGCGTTCTCAAGCACACATAGCACAAACCATATTTTTAGAGGTAAAGATAAGCCATAGATTTAAAGATAAAGTTGACTTCATTAAAACTTAACATTTCTGTTCAATAGAAACACAAAAACAAAAGACAAGCACATACCCAGTGAAGATATTTGCAAAGCATATAGCAGATATGAACTTCTATAAGTAAATAAGTAAAAGATAAAACAGCTCACTAGAGAAATAGGCAAAGGCTGTTTTGAGTCATTTACTTTGTTTGAAAGTCATTTTTGTAGATATTATGTGCTAAATCTGTCTCCACACACATGTCTTCATTGACCCCATGTGTGATCCTCCTAGCCTCAGACTTCAGCCAGGAATCCCACCTCCCACTAGCATATTCCTATGTGATGTAAAGTTTTGTCCTCTGAAGGTGGGCTGTGCGGAGGTTGCATCTTTGCTGTATCACTGAATGGCTGAGAGAGACTCTGGGCCAGTTTCTTAGCTTCTGTAAGCCTCAGTTTCCTCCCATGTCAGGTTGGTGTGAGGATTAAAAGAGGTTGTGCATGTGAAGTGGTTAGCCAAAAGTCTGGCCATAGAGGTGCTCAGTAAATGATAGTAGCCTCCGTAATAACAATATAATAGAGGATCAGTAGCTGTGAAAGACAGCAAAACTTTGAAAAGGTCTTTGCCATGAAGTCATGAGGGGCAGCCAGGGCTGCTTGAAGAGTCAGTGGGTTTGATGAACTGACTGTTGGGCAGTGTTATTAGAGAAGTGTTGTTCTCCTGTTCTGTTTTTAGGCTGAACCAGTGGCTGGTGACCACATTCCCTTTGCCCCTTCATTTATCACTCACATATGCCTTTAGTTTTAGGTCCATAGTTCCTGATAAATTATATGTCTTTTCTCTGCCCTGTTGCCTTTAAAATTTTTTTTTCTCTGCATCTCCATGGAATAAAAGCAGAAGCACTTGAATTTTTAAAAGTAGTTTGGAACAGGAAAGGGAAAGCTTAGTTCTGGTTATTCATTAGTGATCTGTTTCTCTAATCATAACCCCACAGACACTGTGGGAGCAACTGGGTTTAGTCAGCTGAGAAGGAAATAAAAAAAGGAAGTCAGGATGTGGGTGAGGGAAACAAAACAGGCACTCCTTGATAGAATGAAAGGCAAAGTGGGAGAGTGCCTGGAAATAGAGGGTGGAGCTGTATTTAGATATGGGTGATGTTTTTCTTTGTTAATTGTCATGTGACGGCTATGTTTTGTAGCACGTACCACAGGATCATAAGAATCTGAATAGGGTGTTATAAGTGCGCTCAGATTATCTCTCTTTCTCTTTCAGTTGACAAGTAATTTTTTAAAGGTCCTCTACATGTAAAGTGCATTAGAAAATGCAAAAGTATAATCAATGTCTTTGCACTGAAGATGTTTCTGGTTTAGTTGGAGAGGCGAGTCAAACCCAGGATTTCACTGGAGTATAATCTCAGATTTGATTTTCCAGGATCATAATCTCTTCTGTCTTTTTTCCTCCTTGCTGATTTTTACTGAGTGCTGTACTAAGCACTTTGCCTGGATTATTTAACTCAGTTCTCACAATATCCCCACTAGGTACGTGCTCTTATTATTTCTGTCTTATAGATGAGTGAACTAAGACTTCAGAGAAGGTAATTAAATTGCTTAGGGTCATTCAGCTTTTTGAATGCTGGAGCCAGGTCTGGTGCTTTTAACTACTGTTCTACCTGCTTTAGGTTTGCCTAGAATTAAGTACTCCAGGATCTCAGAGGAGATGCAAATTGAATTTTCTTGAAGGTTGGGTAGGATTTTCTTAAGTAGAGGAAGAGCCACTCAAGAAGGAAAGGAACAGTATTTATTGTATGAGTATTAAGTGCCACACACTGGGTAGGTGTTTTACCTAATATGATTTCACTTAACTTTAACCATGATACTGAAATTTTCATCATCCCATTTGACAGATGCCAAAACTAATACTGACAGAATAATTAGACCAAAGTTTCATAGCCTTGTGGGGAATACAGGGAGGAGGGAGAGAGGGAGGGTGGTAGCAGAAGTGTCTGTGTAGGTTATGGAATTCAATATCAAATCAGTCTGAACTCTTAAGCCTATGTTCTTTGTGATAATGTTAGGTTGACCCCCCAAACCATGACAAGAAGCAAAGACCAAGGAGTGAGCCCTTGGCTGTTATTCGCCATAATAAAGGATGCTTTTGTAGGAAGGAGTAGGAAAATGGATTAGGACCAAAAAAAATATTGTGAAATATGAACCAGAAGGTAGTTGAACATCTCTTGACCCTGGGATGATGATAATGACACAAAAAATTAGACCCCAATAAAAGTTAGTCATTTACTTTTTTCTCCCTTTCCTCCCTCCATGCCTTCCTCTTCTTAACTGAAGAATTTAAAATGTACAGAAGTAGACAAAATACTATAACGAACCCTGTGTATACATCACTTTGCCCCTGGCCAGTCCTGTCTGATCTGCATTCCCAGTCATGCCCTCGTATTATTTTGAAAAGATCCCAGACATCATATCATTTCACTCACATATATTTCAATATATGTCTCTAAAGATAATGACTTTTAAAAAACATGGTAAAAGTACCATTATCATTAATATCATCAACTATGCAGGTAGTGTTCAAATTTCTAGTTGTCTCGTAAAAGTCATAATTTTTAAAGGTTTATTTGAATAAAGATCCACATAAGTGTCAGATGTTAGTGATTAATGTGTCTTTTAAATTTTTAATCTACAGGTTCATTCTTCATCTCTCTCCTCTGCTCCCTCCCTTTGACCCCCTGGAATTTATTTATTGAAGAATCAGGATATGTATTGTGTAGAACTTTTCACAGCCTAGCTTTTGCTGATTGCATTCCCAACAGTGTAGTTTAACACATTCCTGTCTTCTGTATTTCCACAAATTGGCAGTTGGGTATAGAGGCTTGATCAGATTCATGTTTGTCTTTTTGGGGGGAGGGCTTCATAGGTGATGTGTTCTTTCATCAGGGGCATATGATGTCTAGTTTTCTGTTTATGATGTTGCAACCATCCTCGATGCGTCATCTCTCTAATTCTACTGTTTTTTCTCCTATTGATTTGCTTGAATGCTACTATAAAAAGAAAATCTCTTTTTCTACGTTTGCCTACCCAGTGGTACAATTATTATAGGAAAGGCAAGACAAATGTTTGATTCATTCCCTTTATTTACCAGTTTTCAAAATATTGAGTTGGTTCCCTAGCATCCTTGAATGATGACTAATTTGTTTTTTTTAGTATCATGATAAACTCATAGATATAAAAATATTTGATACATTTCAGCCCACTTAGTCATTTATTATTCTCCAAAATTTCCCCTGGCTTTTGTTAGTATCTTTTTTTGTTTGTTTCTTGCTAGGAAATGTGTCTATGGAAAATTAGAAATTTACTGAAAACAAGTGTACAGGTGCTTTATTATGGCATTTAAGAGGCTTTCACTTCAAGTCCCCTTTTCTTTTGTAACTCCCATCTTGTCCTTACATGTACTTACCCAGCTGCAGGAGAATTGTCCTTTTTAATTTTTTAGGAAAATTTATGTATCTCCAAAGGTTTTGGTCTCTTCCAGGATTTTTAGAAGATTGCTATAGCAAGAAGAAAGAGCTTAAAAAGAAAAAAGAGGTTATAATAACTGTAGATATATTAACCTAACCTTCAGAATCTCGGGTTTTCAGAGAACAGTTAAGAGTTTCATGGTTATAACTATCAAATGACTTTTGCCTGAGAACCTTATGAGGCATACAGTTGGAGCCAGCTTTGATTTCTAAAACTTCAAACTCAGTCCTTCCCGCAGAGTATAGGAAATATTTGGCTGGCTTTAGAATTTTCCAGGAAAATACATTCTATTTACTTGAAAATTAGCACTCATATATATTAGTACTGAGTTTATAAGCTTTTTTAAAAATAGAATTTATAGTTCTTATAATGAAAATATAAAATAAAATTTACTGAGCTTACAATTTACAAAACTGTCTTCATATCCGTTATCACTTTCCGTAAACTTCACAGCAACCCAAGTTCCTATTAAGTAATTATTGTCTGACAGATGCTATGCTGAGCCTTAAAACAGATTATTCATTTAATCCTCATGGCAATCCTGTGAGGTTGGTTCTCTTATTATTCTTATTTACCAATAAGG
The DNA here is from genome assembly GCF_964374135.1 of Grampus griseus. NCBI lineage: Eukaryota > Metazoa > Chordata > Mammalia > Artiodactyla > Delphinidae > Grampus > Grampus griseus. Next base: position 52,535,805 of record NC_139010.1, on the reverse strand, counting down.
AAACTGGGGCTTAGAGAAGTTAAGAAACTTGTCTCGACAGCTAGTAAATGAAGGGGTCAGGGATTGACCCTTGCTTGTAACAGTTGGGCATGTACCCATATTACCCCCATTTCACAGATAAAATAAATGACCCCTTGGAGATATTTGTAGACTTTTCCAAGGTTGCTTAATTAGTCGATGATGGAGTCAGGATGGGAAACCCTGAATCTCCCAACTGCCAAGCCAGTGCTCTCTCCTGGCAGGCCCAGAGCGAAGGTCCCAGTGGGTCAGCAACCCTGACATCCTCAAGCCTCTGCTGGAGCTCACTCTTACAGTGAGAGAGCCAGAAAGGTAGGATTCAAGATTTTTGTAGCAGCATTTTAATTTGATATAAATGACCCACCTGAATTAGGGTTAAATTAGGACAGTATATGTCTAGAGACTGAACTGGTATTTGTTATTCCAGCCATATTCACATTGTTCTCCACATATGGACTCTTAGGTAGAGGAAAGTCATCTGGACTATTTACTGAGCTTTCTTCCCTACTTTTGTGGAACGGTTTCTGTGCTGTACTCAGAAGCCAGGAATTCCTCCTACAATTCAAATCGTAACAGAAGTAGATACTGTTTATTGCCTATTTTCTGCTGTAAATCAAGTATTATGTTAAATTCTGTAACATTTTTACAGATTTATCTGTCATAAAAGAGATCAGTATAAAAGCATTTGCCAGATCATTCTTTACACACTACTTAAAGAAACAGAACATGACTAATACAGTTGGAGCATCTGTTGTACACTTTGAGCGTACAGTTTGAGCATCTGTTGTACACTTCTCCAATTGCATTTTTCTCCCTGCTCCCGGGAGATAACCACTATCTTAAGTTTGGTGATTGTCACTTCCGTGCTTTTTTTTTATAAAACATTGCTAAGTCATGCATTTATTTCTAAGCAATATGTTGTATAGTTTTTTTAGTTTTATAAAAATGGTATTTTATTATTATTTATCTACCACTTGTGTTTTTTCATTCAGTGGTATATTTGTAAGGATTATCCATATTAGAGAGTGTGCCTCTGATAAGTTTTTTTAATATATTAATTAATTAATTAATTTATTTATTAATTTATGGCTGCATTGGGTCTTGGTTGCTGCATGCAGGCTTTCTTTAGTTGCATCGAGCGGAGGCTACTCTTCGTTGTGGTGTGTGGGCTTCTCATTGTGGTGTTTTCTCTTGTTGCGGAGCACAGGCTCCAGGCACGTGGGCTTCAGTAGTTGTGGCACGCGGGCTCAGTAGTTGTGGCACGCAGACTCTAGAGTGCAGGCTCAGTAGTCTTGGCGCACGGGCTTAGTTGCTCCGTGGCATGTGGGATCTTCCTTGACCAGGGCTCAAACCCATGTCCCCTGCATTGGCAGGCGGATTCTTAACCGCTGCGCCACCAGGGAAGCCCCCTCTGATAAGTTTTTTATTTTTTGCTGCTCTCTGAAAAATTTATTGAATGCATGTACTATTCTTTATCCATTTTTCTGTTGACAAAACATTGCAGCTATAAGCATTCTTATACATGTTTCCTTGTACACAGTTCTCTAGGGTTCTAGGAGTGGAATTCTGGGAGTGGCATTACTATATATTAGGGTATGTACATCTTTTAGATTAAACAGATATTGCCAAGTTGTTTCCTATAGTGGTTGATCCAGTTTGCACTCCCTCATGCAGCGTCTGAGTTCTCATTACACCATCACCACAACACTTGGTGTCATCAGATTTTCTATTCTGTTTATTGGTTGTTAAATATTAGCCTTATGCTTTTGTACATCTTTTTTCTTTTTTAATTTGGTGTTATATAAGTCTACCAATGTCAGGACAGCAGATTGAGCTTAAGAGAAGTAGGGTGACTTGTTCAAGGTCATGCAGCCAGAAGACATTTGACCCTGGATTTGATGATAGCTCTGCCAACACCAAAGCCAGTGCTTGTTCCTCTGCACCTCCCTACCTGGGGTTGATGGCACTGATAGTAACAGAGTCTACTCAGTAATTTAAGGACTAATTATGGAATTCTGTGCTTTATGTCCTGCTTTTCCTTCTATTTCCTCAACTAACTTTCTTGAGAATTTCCACTATAGCTAGCCTTCTTGTTTTTAAAAAACTTAAAAAAAATGTTATAGAAGGGCTAATAAACTTAATAACAAGCCTGACTCTTTGGCCCATTTTTACCAAATATTCATGTTTTTTCTGTCATTGTATTAAGAGCTGACTGTCCTGACCCCAAGAGAGTAATACTGGAGAACTTTTTCCTCTTTCTGATTCAGGAGCATCTAAGGATACAAGACTGCCATTCTGGGCTGTGTTCCCAAACAGACCACAGTTTCCTTGTGTCATCATGTATTAGAAAGCCTAAAAGCATCTAGGTAGCAAATAAATGAATATGAGGATTCACAGAATGGTATCTGTTTGTGGCTAAAAGCCACTTTTCAGAACAAAAGTGATTGGGCCTCTGTTTAGAAGTTTGGCCAGAGATACAGAATCACTAGATTTTTGTACCTTAGGTAGGTCAGGTTGCTGTTGACAGAGTGGCTCCTTTGGCTCGTTTTTCTTTTAACTTTTTGTTGAAATATAATAACTGAAAAGTGTGTGTGGCTCTGATAAATTGTTGTTGTTTTTACTTTGCTGCTATTTGAAGAATCAGCTGAGTGAATATAATGCTATTATTTATGTACAACTCACTGAATTTTCAAAACCTCAGTACACCATGGACCCAGCACCCAGTCAAGAAACAGATCACCAGCACCTCTTTCTGCCCCTTTGTAGTCACTATCCACCCACCAAAGGATAACCTCTGTTCTGACTTTTCATGACTCAGATCTTAGTTTAGCCTGTTTTTATGCTTTATATAAATGAAATGATGCAGTGTGTACTCTTCTGTGTCTGTCTGGCTTTTCTTGTTCAGCCTTAAAGTTGTGAAATTCCTCCCTGCTGTTGCATATGAACAGTGAATTCTTTGTTTTTTTGTGCGGTATACTATTCTGTTGTGGTCCTCTGGATCTTTTTACTCTAGCATTGTCAGTATTTTGCCAGTGATGCATGTCTTAGTGTATTGGGGGTGTGTTCTTGCTTTATCTCTGTGTTTTTAAATGAACCTAAAGATAAAGGGTAAGGATTAGAATGGTAAGATATTCAGGTACATTAAAATCAAAGCAGAATGAGCTAAAACTAGTCAAACTGAAAGAATTTGAAGTTCTAGATGGAGGCCATGATCTTGGTTTTTGTATACTTTGATTTGAGATTTTTTTTTTTTAACCAGAATACTGACCAGATTGTGAATAGGCATATCACACTTAGACTGAAAATCTGATTTCTATCTAACACTATCACATTTATAGTCTGTTGAAATAAAACATAATTTCTCCAAACTCGGGTGTCCCAGTGTGTGGATCTTCATGCACATGTTGTAGGACTCTGAGCTTGGCAGTGTAAATGAGTAAGGAAGCTCTAAGGACTAGTCTCTCTGCAACTGAGGCTTTTTATAACCTTCATTTAGTAGAAAAGGGAGGTACCATCAATACTCAAGCTTTACCTTAATATGAGAGAACTTCAAACCATTACCCAGCAAAAAGCTTTTTTTGTTTCTTTTTCTTTTTCTTTCTGAGGAGTTAGGCCCCTCGATACTTTTTAGATCACCTGGATTCCTCAGGTAGACCGAGGGGGTATTTTAGGACCCCTAGCAGAGCAGATCTGGAGTTGAACTGGATCTTTAGTGAAACTGAGAGGACTGATAAAGAACCTGGAGACTTGATTAGCAGGCTATGCTAGTGAATATGAGTACATTTGGTTGCTTTCTGACTAGAGAAAGGTTAATGAGTACTTGCTGGGCTCTTTCTTGCACACTCCACTAGATCTGTTGATTGAAGCATTCTGGGGCATGAATCTTGGCTCAGAATCTTTAGCTCTACGTGGCTAAAGACTGGGTCTGAGAACGCCATCTGGTGGCTCTCTCTAGATACCCAGTTTAGTGAAGGGGACTCTCGCAATGCCAGTTCATCAGCCATTACAATAACCCAAGGGGAGAAAACACATCAAGAATATGTTCTGCCATAGTTTCATCTATGCAGGTGAAAAAGAGTAGCCCATTTAATAGTATAAGCAGGAACAGTAATAAAAGTTATTATACTAGATCTTAGGGTATTTCTAGTCAAGATGCCATTTTTAGAGAGATACCAATCATTGAAATTCCACCTCCCAGCCTTTAAATGGCAAGATCTTTATTAGAAATGTACTACTTAGAGAGTTTGACTGTTTGCTTTTGACATGCATATTTTATCCTAATTGAATTAGTTATTAAATTTCATAAGATCTCATAGTGGTACACTATGTACATTGCTTGAGACTTACAAAAATAGCATTGCATCCTATTTTTACCAGTGTAGATCAAATTAATGAGAATTCACGTCACAAATTTAATGCTTCAGCCAAGAATAGTACATTTCTTTCCACAAGTAACTTGGCAAGTTCCAAAAAGATCCCTCAGTGACTATGTTCAATTAATTGTGGAGCACCTAGGGAACTGGAAGTTAAAGTAAGTGTGAATGGAGGCCATGTGGATCTCATTTTGTCTTATAAGTGCTCATAATACCTACTATCTCTTAGGAATTTTAAGAAGTATAATTTTTATAAGGCACTTTAAGCTCTTGAGGGAAAACTCTCTATAGATTAAAATGTTACTAGTTTGTACTATACTGTCCTGTTTATCCAGGTTATGGTCAAACATATTTGACTAATCATTATATGTGTTTGTTTGGACTCTGTTTTTTAAGTTTACCTTACAGCAATGTCAGTAATAATTGCAAGGCTTTAAAATTTGCATATTTTGCTTTTTCTTAGAAATGTTTTTCCTTCCTTTCAGGTAACAAATATACTCTAGAGACTAGACCAAACCAAGAAGGCATTGATGTAAGACAAGAGCTACTGAAATTCCATTCTACTTATTATTCATCCAACTTAATGGCTATTTGTGTTTTAGGTCGAGGTAAGAATCCTTAAAATTTTTTCATGGTGTTGGATAATCTTAGTTTTCCACTTTGGCTTTTTCAAAGTATTGGAAGAAGGATATAAGACACTTCCTTTTATCTGTTCAGAGGCTTTTGAAAATGATCTTGTTGGAGAATATGTGGAGAGGAATTTTGTTTTTAACTCACTGTGTTCTAAAAAGAAGCTTAGTTGATTTTAAATGGAGACCTGAAGAAAATATAAATTAATAGCAAGGGGAGGAAGTATAAAGGACAAGATTGAGAGATTTGACCTTATAAAATTCAAAAAAACAAAAAAATTAAAAGATGATTATAAACTAGGAAGACTATTAGAAAGCAACAAAGTTTGATATTGTTTCCCCTATTAAATTACCATAATTTTGGTTTGGGCTTTGTTTTAACTAATACCCATTATGAGGAGAGGTGCTCTTTTGTATTTGTGGTGTATACAATTTATGCAATTCCTCCACACTTTCTGGAGGACAGTGCATCACCCTAAAAAGTACATTTTTACTTCTAGAAGTGCAATCTAAGGAAATAATCAGAGTTGTTCCAGGTGATGTACGAGGATGTTTCTGTATAGTATTTATTAGTGAAAAGTTAGATGTAAGCTAAATGTTCATTAACAGAAGATTGGTTAAATAGTGATGTTATAGGTATATAATAGAGCATCTTATAGAAAATAGCATCCCTTCTCCCACTTCCTCTCCTCTCACCTGCTTTATTTTTCTTTAAAACATTTATCACCACCTGAAATATTAAATATTCTTTATTGTTGTCTGCTGTACCAGAATGTAAGTTACTTGAGAATAGAAACTGTTTTGTTCACTGCTTTGTCTGGTTTAGTGCTTGACACATCATAAGTACTCGGTAAGTAAATATTGAATGAATAAATAGTTTCATGACAGTGTTTTCATAACTTGGGAAAATATTCTTATTGTATTAAGTAGAAAACAAAAGCACTCTGTAAAAGCACTGTGTGCTATCTGATCCCATTTGGGGATTTCTAAAAAATTCTAATAGACATAAATGGGAGACATAAGACAAAGTAGAAAAACATACCAGAAATTTAATAATGTGGTATAGTAGTTAAGAACTCATGCTCTAGAGTCTGAGAGCTTGGGTTTGAATTCCTAATACACCATCTACTCAGTATATAGTGGCTATGAGCTAACAAATTTACTTCAGTTCTCTGCACTTCAGTTTTTGCATTTGTAAAATGGAGGTGGTACCTCATACCTTTTATGAGGTTTAATAGAGATAATGCAGAAAAAGTGCATAGTGCCTGGCAACACAGGAAATGCTCTATAAATGGTAGCTGCTTTCAGCATTCCATAATCATGAGCTTATGGGCGACTTTTGGTTTTGTTTTTTTGCTTTTGTTTTTCAAAGTATTCTGCTATTGACAAATGTTACTTTTTTTTTTTTTTTTTTTTTTTTTTTTTTGCGGTACGCGGGCCTCTCACTGTTGTGGCCTCTCCCGTTGCGGAGCACAGGCTCCGGACACACAGGCTCAGCGGCCACGGCTCACGGGCCCAGCCGCTCCGCGGCATGTGGGATCTTCCCGGACTGGGGCACGAACCCGTGTCCCCTGCATCGGCAGGCGTGCTCTCAACTACTGCGCCACCAGGGAAGCCCGACAAATGTTACTTTTGTGGGTAGAAAATAAACAACTATATATATTTTAACTTGCTAATAGGAGCAAGGATATAAAATGGGTCCAAGGAGTAAGGCTAATAAAAAGTGTATGTTATAATCCTGTGTGCTTTCTAAAGGTAGGTAGATCTATAGAGTGTTAAAAAATACCACTTGGTATTCAGAGCCTAGTCCTGGGAGTAGGTTTCTAAGCTGTGTTTTTGTCCATGTCATCTTGAGATCAAACACATGATTTCAATAAGCACTTATTAGGCAAGTAATAATGACAACAGATGACACATACGTAAGCCCTGCCCTCAGTGTTCTTGGTTTAGTGGAAATGACAGAACAAGCATCTGAAAGAGACAAAGAGTTTCTTTGTTCCAGTTCCCTCTCCCAGTGTGACTGACCTCCTGTGCTCAGCTCAGTGGATTTGATGACATGTCTGGGAGAAGTGTCCTTACAGTACAGTGGTGTGTGGAGGAAACAGGATCTCTTAAAGGATTAATAGATAATCCTCTCCTTCTTCTAGGAGGAGGGGAGAGGAAGAGTAACCATGTGGAAGGATCTCTGTCACAAAGGGACAAAAAAGTTTTTCTGTCTTCTCCCACGGGGTCCTCCCTCTAGTTGTGGCAGCACCAATTACCTGGACACTTGACAAATAGGTAACTGTCAAGTAGAGACCTTAGGATTGCCAAGTCCTGGTAATGTAAAGATGAATGGGACTCAGTTCCCTGATCTCTGGTAGCTCATAGTGAAGACAGATGGTGCATTATTGTACAGCTCCCTTACCTTTAAAAAGCTACATGGTGAATTTGTGCTTCTAAAAGGAAAGGCCTACCCTAGTAGAACCTTGCTCTAAAGGGCCTTGCTGTCATCAGCACTTCAGGTTGACAAAGCATTGTTGACTGCCCATCTTGTTTCCAGTTACGTGTCCCATCTGTGTGTCTCTTTATGTCTTTATGTCAGTTGTCTCTGACATCTCTTGCTCCAAATATACCTGGTTCATTCCCGAGTTCACTTGTATAACAAGCAGCCATGGGTTGGCCTTTTATTTGGCTCCGGACATTTTAGGGTCCTTCATACATTTCAAAAAAATTAAAGTAAAAATACATATGTTTTATAAATAAAGTGCACATGCCCACATTCATAGGCCTAAAAGAGAACTTCATATTATCTATAGGCAATTCTCATATAGTGATTAAGTGCTTTTTAGAGAGTTCATGGAAAAGTTCAAAATGGGTCCTAGAATATCAAGGGAAATTTCTTATTCGATTCAAATGCTTCCTGACAGTAACAAGTAATGAATGTTTATACCATTTATAAATAACCTATTTTTGAGGAGGCAGAATCAAGGTGAGTGGTTATCTTGTTTATAAAAAGATAACCTTTTCCACTTTTTTCTTTTTAGAATAATAGTAATATGTGTGCACAGAAAAAAATTTATCCCATACAGAAAGATATAAAATGGAAAGCATGTTCTTCTTTATCCCACCTTATGACCACTATGCCCTCTCCTCAAAGATAGTCACTTTATATCATTTTTTGTTATACTTCCAAAAGTAGAATTTTGTTAATATACTTGGATTTATGTGTCTGTTAAAAAATTAAATGAGATTATACTACATGGCACTGAAGTCTGTGGTTTTCACTTAATAGAGCTTTGAGATATTTTCATATCAGCACATACAGACTTCTCCCTCATTAATGGCTACATAATATTCCAGTGTACAGACTTTTCGTAACATGCACACATTGATAGATGTTTAGGTCATTTCCGGTTTTTATTGTTGTTATAAATGGTGTTGCAGTGAACATCTCATACTTTTGCAAATACAACTGTCCATTAAAAATATAGAGAGATGATAACATAGAAGAACTTCACATAAGTGACTATATAATCTTATCAACAATTACAAATCTTTGCATGAGTTTGATACAGTATGGTACAGAATCATGTAGTGTTAGACCTTGAAGAGACTTGTGATCATCCTACCCTGTTTTCGTGTTTTATGGAACCTGGAGTGGTTAAACATTTTGTCCAAATAGTCTCTTGCCATAATTGGTTGGTGAAGTTGGGGTTAGAATTGAACACCTAGGATTCTTCTCACCATTTTATACTATTCCCCCACAAAATCAATTACTTAAAAACTCTAATATTGGGCTTCCCTGGTGGTGCAGTGGTTGAGAGTCTGCCTGCCGATGCAGGGGACACAGGTTCGTGCCCCAGTCCAGGAGGATCCCACATGCCGCAGAGCGGCTGGGCCTGTGAGCCATGGCCGCTGAGCCTGTGTGTCCGGAGCCTGTGCTCCACAGCGGGAGAGGCCACAACAGTGAGAGGCCCGCGTACCGCAAAAAACAAACAAACCAAAAAAACCTCTAATATTTGACTTTTAGCGATGGGTTTAGACTGTGTCTATTTATAAAGTTAATGTTATAATCTGTCAGCTAGTGGTTTCGTATGTGCCTTTTGGGAATTGTAGATAAAATAGTTTCCAAATGCCACTCATTATTCTATTATTGTTTCCAATATTTGTTTGAAATATATTGCAAGATAATATTTGTAAAACAGTTTTTTAAACTATAAGGTGGCAGATATGCGTGAGGTATAATCAATATCAATACTGCAGAGCTTCAGAAGTTATATAGGCACTGGTGGGATTTTACTGAATGCTTCAACTTTATCAGATGGAGTTTTTTAAAAATTTCTAGGTTTTCCTTTTAATAGTCCTGAGATTTTTCAGGTGATCGTAAGGTGTTTTCTCCCCCCCCCAGCTTTATTGAGATATAATTAAAATATAACATTGTATAAATTTAAGGTATACAGGGACTTCCCTGGTGGTGCAGTGGTTAAGAATCCACCTGCCAATGCAGGGGACACGGGTTCGATCCCCGCTCTGGGAAGATCCCACATGCCGCGGAGCAGCTAAGCCCATGTGCCACAACTACTGAGCCTGCAAGCCACAACTACTGAGCCCTTGTGCCACAACTGCTGAAGCCTGAACACCTAGAGCCCATGCTCCTCAACAAAGAGAAGCCACCGCAATGAGAAGCCCAGGCACTGCAATGAAGAGTAGCCCCCGCTTGCTTCAAGTAGAGAAAGCCCATGTGCAGTAATGAAGACCCAACGCAGCCAAAAATAAATAAATTTATTAAAAAAAATACTTAAGGTGTACAACATAGTGATTTTATATATGTGTATATAATCCTAAGATTTTTAAATACTACCCATCATGTGTTATGATTAGTTTAAGTTCTGTTTCCATTGTCTGTTTTCTTGTAGAATCTTTAGATGACTTGACTGATTTGGTGGTGAAGTTATTTTCTGAAGTGGAGAACAAAAATGTCCCATTGCCAGAATTTCCTGAACATCCTTTCCAAGAAGAACATCTTAAAGTAAGTGCATGTATTTCTAGTATTTTTTTCTTTTTTAAATTTATGGACATAATATATGCCTGGTTTACCAAAGAGTACATGAACATTTTTGGAGGTTCTATTATTTATATAGTTTTTAATATTTGGTTTATATTAAAATCAAATCAAATCAATTTCACATTTATTAGGGACGTGTATCACCAAAAAGATAACAATATGTTCTGATCCTTGCATGTTAAAAGTAGTTTTGGTAGCTATAACCTTGGCAGACTGTAGAAGCTGTTATCCAGTGCCAGAAGGCAAATATCCAAAAGTATTGAGCTGCATGGTCAAGGGGACCAAACATGGACTGCATACCAACTGTAATGAAATCCCACTAAGAAAGAGCCCAGGTCATTTATTTCTGTGTGGTCAGTATGATTTTCTCTGGCAGTAGATTCTCTCCTGAATTTGGGATTTTTCCATGAAAATCGGTATTTTTTTTTCTTTTTTTGAAAATCACTATTCTTCATAGTTTGTAAGTATTTTATTCAACAGGAGTTGTGCAGAGCTAACCTTTTGCGATTTGTTTGTTTTATTCTTTCCCCAGCAACTTTACAAAATAGTACCCATTAAGGACATTAGGAATCTTTATGTGACATTTCCCATACCTGACCTTCAGAAATACTACAAATCAAATCCGGGTCATTATCTTGGTCATCTCATTGGACATGAAGGTCCTGGGAGTCTGTTATCAGAACTTAAATCAAAGGGTGAGTCTCTTGGACACCAGCTTCTGAGGGTAGTACCCCACCTCCACCATATTTTTTTACTCTGACTCTCATTTCTCCTAAATATTTTCCTGTGAAGGAACATTTTCAGATGATACCGTTTAGGGTTGATGAGAGTGGGGTGTTGGTTGTTAGTACGCTTTTGTTTTTTGCTTTGGGGTTTTTGTTTTTCCATAATTTGTTTTATCCTTCAGTATTGAGCTGTGAAGTTTACATATTTCAAAAGGTGTTGTAGTGCATCTTTTAAATAAGATAGAGGTTAAAAAAAGTAAAAGCTCACATTAGGTATTCTTTACCATCTCTGTGAAACGTGCTGAAATATCTATTTGCCTGCTCTTATCCATCAAACCAAAGGGTGTATTAGGATCACTCAGTAGATTTCCAAGGTTCCTCTCCATTCAGACTCTTTTTATATAACACTTAAGCACAGTCATCTACTCTTGATTTGGGAAATGATTTGAGGCGTCCCAAGGAAAGCTCCCAAACTAAAAAAATCACTTAAATCTTTTGCAGTGTCTGAACTGCTTTTCAGTGCTTTTCTGAACTGACTTTTTTTCCAGTCTTTTCTGCAAGAGGGCCATTCTGTATGTTCCATTGGGAGCATACAGAATGAATTTTTTTTTTTAATTCCTTGTCTTAAAAGAAGACACACATGCGATCATGTTGATTTCCTTTGAATGTTACAGGTTGGGTAAATACTCTTGTTGGTGGGCAGAAGGAAGGAGCCCGAGGTTTTATGTTTTTTATCATTAATGTGGACTTGACTGAGGAAGGATTATGTAAGTATTGACCTTTTTGTTTTTGAATGAAAATTGATTTCTTATGATTTACTTTTATTAACTTATGCTGTGGATCTGTTTTTTGCTGTAAAGCTATAAACACTTTAATTCATACCATTTTATCCATTGTATTTTTCATGTGTAACTTCATTTCATGGATGATTTTCCCTCCTTAACGACTGATCATTATGTTGCACTTGTAAAATGTGTACTTGACTTTTTATTTGCTCATTTACTACCCCAAAGCCCCTTCAGTCACATATACCAAATCCTGGAGGGCCATGTGTATGGGACCCTAAAACCAGCCTCAGGGAGGTGAGAACTCACTCCATCTCTAAGAGGGACCATCTTCTACTTACCTGACTTTACCTTAGGAGTGAGCTCATTGCTTTGAAGGATTCGAGGACTGAATGGTTTTTAAGTGTGCCCCTTTTTTCCAGTACATGTTGAAGATATAATTTTGCACATGTTTCAATACATTCAGAAGTTACGTGCAGAAGGACCTCAAGAATGGGTTTTCCAAGAGTGCAAGGTACTTTTGTTTCACCAAAATTTTTCTTAAGGAAATTTTTCAAGAAACAAATATATGTGAATTAATTTAAATATAAGGAAAAGGAAAGAAATCAGACTGCTTTTCTATCCCTCAGAAGAAAGTCAGCAGTTTCTTGAACTTTTATCTATCAGGGCTTACTCTATTCTCTGCCGGCCTGAAGTTGCATGAGCTGTGTCATTTTCAGATCTCGTGATAAAAATTTGTAGCATACTCTCAAAGAAACAGTGAATTGTTATATATATGATTGTGTTCTTAAAAGTGATTTTATTGTCGTATGTATGGAAAAGCCTGGCCTTTTTTTTTTTTGCATAAAACAGAAGGTATTTGTCTTTTAAATGTTTAAAGCCTTCTTTTAAGAGTTTTTTAAAATATCTACTATATAATTAAGGACTATCAAGACTCTGAAATGTATTTTAGGATAAGAGATAACCTCTTTACATAGATAAAAGTTTAAAGGTATAATCTCTGCTTGTGAAACTTATGACAATAAGTTCTAATCAGGCTGCAGTTCTCTGAAAGGGTCAGCAAAATCGTCATGTATGCAACTGTTGGATCTCACAAGCTTCCTCCACAGTTTTCCTAATTCTTTGACTAATAGTTTCAACAGAATCATATTCTGTGTTTGTTATTTTCATTCATGTTCTGTACATTCCTAAATCAAGCATAGCTATTTTTTCAGGAAGTGTGATAGTTAAATATGGAGTAGAAAGTCTATAGTGCAAACCAATCCCCCCCCAAAAAAAAGTATTTCTAAATAATAGGTGACTTATGTCTAATTGATTTAATTTTTCGTTTAGGACTTGAATGCTGTTGCTTTTAGGTTTAAAGATAAAGAGAGGCCACGGGGTTATACCTCTAAGATTGCAGGAATATTGCATGTAAGTTTATTGTTATTTTACTCTGTACATTGGCATGTAGAGTATTTCAGTGATCTTGTATAAATAATATTACTTTCATTACTACACAAATGATAAAAATTGAAGGTATAGTCTAAAACTTTAGACTTCGTAGCAACCAGGTAAAATTTGATGTGAAGACATTCTTTAAATCTTAATTTTCATCATCCTAAAAATCATCATCTGTAATATTTTCATTTCATAGACATTTTACTTGTTGGCTTTAAATATTTTTCAATTCTACAATGTGTCAGGTGCTACTTACGTGAAAGCTATAAATCATCCACTTTTCTCCATTTCCATTGCTACCACCCTCATATGAGCTACCAGCATTTCTTGCCTGGACTACCATCATAGTCTCTTACCTGGGTTCCCTGTTTGCCTTCTTCTGCCCCACCATAGTTTATTTTTCCAGCCTCAGTGATCTTTGGAAGACCCAAATCAGATTGTTCCACTCCTCTGTGTCAAGTAAGTTTCCCATCAGAGTTGGAACAGATCTAAGTTTTTACCTTGACCTACATGGCAGTCTGGTCCCAGCCTCTCTCTGACTGAATTCCACACCACTTCCATTCCACTCCAGCTATACTGGCTATGTGCCTAATCTTCAAGCATTGAGTTTACTCCTCCCTCTCAGGGCCCTGACATTTGCTGTTTTCTCTGCCTGGAACACTTCTGGTTTTTCCATGACTAGGTTCTTCTTATCATTTGGGTCTCCACTCAGATGTTTCTCCCTCAGAGAGACCTTCCCTGACCTCCCAATCATGACCCTGCCCCTTTTAAAATTTTCTTCATAGCACCTATCACTATAATGACAGTATTTGTTTGTTTGTTGTCTGCCTCCCTCCCAATTAGAATATAAGCTCCTTAGAGAGCAGGGACATCATCTGTCTTATCTACCATTGTATCCACAGCAGCACCTAGAACAGTGCCTGGCACAGAGTAGGTGTTCATTACATACTTGTTGAATGAATGAATCAATCTATCAGTAAGTTGCTCGTACTAAAAAGCATCTTCTACATTATTTTTCTTTACTAACTGATAATATAAGCCATTTTTCCTACACAACAACTCTCTAAATGCTTGTCTGATTTCATTCATAGAAATTTGAGTAGAAATTCTGTTTATTAAAATGTATGTACTTTATATTAAGAATCCTACAGGTGTCAGCATTTAATCATCAAATTTTCTTTATTAACAAGCACTCAGTTTTAGCTAGAGGTATTACTCACATTTTTCCCTGAAAAAATGTGATTTTGTTCTCTATAATGTAAGTGTGTTTAGGGGTTAACTGCAGAATCATCCCACAATATGAAATTGTTTAAAGTGTGGTAGGAAAGAGAAAAGATTCAGAAATTTTTCCAGTGGAGTGAAATTTAATTGAAGGGAAGAGGGGGGTGTAAAATAGAGGATTTCACATGTTAGAGATCTGTTTGCTTTAATAAGTTAGAGTCTATTGTAGCCTTGCAAATTTTATTTATTTCTTTTTCTTTTAAAAAGTACTATCCCCTAGAAGAAGTGCTCACAGCTGAATATTTACTGGAAGAATTTAGACCCGATTTAATAGAGATGGTTCTCGATAAACTCAGACCAGAAAATGTCAGGTGAGTTGCTCTACAGATTTTCCTGTTACATACTAAATTTTCAAAAATGATTGGAATCTGAAAATTTGAAATTGTGAATAAAGTGCTTTTAAAGTTTTTATCAAGCATGATTACAAAAGTGGAGAGAATAAGTATAATGAAACAGTACCAAACTTAAACAGTCAGTACACGGCCGGTCTTTTTTATCTTTACCTACACTTGTTCACTCATCCTCCCTCCACTCTATTTATTTAAATTAATTAACTAATTAATTAATTTTTGGCTGCATTGGGTCTTTGTTAGTGCTCCTGAGCTTTCTCTAGTTGCGGTGAGCAGGGGCTACTCATCGTTGTGGTGCGCGAGCTTCTCATTGCAATGGCTTCTTTTGTTGTGGAGCACGGGCTCTAGGTGCACGGGCTTCAGTAGTTGTGGCACGTGGGCTCAGTAGTTGTTGCTTGCAGGCTCTAGAGCACAGGCTCGGTAGTTGTGGCACACAGGCTTAGTTGCTCCGTGGCATGTGGGATCTTCCTGGACCAGGGATGGAACCCATGTCCCCTGCGTTGGCAGGCGGATTCTTAAGCACTGTGCCACCAGGGAAGACCCTTCCCTCCACTCTAGATTATTTTAAGTCAATATCTCGAACACATGAAGATTCTTTTTTTTTAACATAATCATAATTTCATTATGAATAAAATATAGTAATAGATCGTCTTAACCTGGCTTCATCCTTACTCAAATACTAGAAGTGTCAGCTCACTTATCTGGTTTAAAAAGCAAGTGAGGACACCCTCTTTTTTTTAAGTAGAAGTAAGGATTACAATCTCAGAATGCTTCTGACTGACCCGTTGTTAACCAGGAGATCAAAAGTTGGAGGAGCTCTTACAGTAACAAGTATTCCTGTTAGAGGAGGGTCAGCCCTAAAGAGCTTATGAACTACATGATATTTCTGCCTTAGAATTTAATTTCATCTATATTTTCTGAAGTCAAGAATAAAAGGAATACACTTGACTGGCACATACTTTGCATTTTTTTCTTTTTCTCCTCTTTTGAGCACATATTTCCAAAATTCTCCTGGGAACTTAGTGATTGAGTAAATATGTTTTTTGGAATAGTCATTTTATGAATAAAATCAACAATGTGGTAGAACTTTTTGAAGAAAAAATCCTCTGACAGAACTATTCTATCAAAGTCGTTTTCCTAGTTACCATTGTTTGAACTTTTTCAGATGTATCCCAGCAACAAACAGTAGGAAAATTAAGTTAAAAGGAATATTATTGCTGTTTACACAAATCTGTATATGTGATAAAATGACATAGAACTATACACACACATTGTACCAACACCAATTTTGTTTGTGCACATTGTACCAACATTGTACCAACACCAACACCGATTTATAATCTAATTTATAATACTTTTGATATTGTACTATATTATAATTATGTAAAATGTAACCATTGAGGGAAACTAGGTGAAGAGTACACAGGACTGCCCTGTACTATTTTTGCAACTTCCTAACTGTAGGAATTTATTATTATATCAAAACAAAAACTTTTTAAGTTAAAAAAATTATTTTACAATAGCAACAAAAACATAAAATATTTAGGAATGAATTTAACCAAAGATAAACAAGACCTCTACACAAAAAAACTACAAAACAGTGCCCAGAGATATTAAAGACCTTGTTTGTAGATTAGGAGACTTGATTTTATTAAAATGTCCATTCTCTCCCATTTGATTCACAGGCTTAGTGTAATCACAATCAAAATCCTAGTAGGCCTTTTTTTTCTTTTAGAAATCGGTAAGCTAATTCCAAAATTCATAAGGATCTACAAAAGACCTAGATTACCCATAACACTCTTGCACAAAAAAACAAAAGTTGGAGGACTAAAACTGCCAAATTTGAAAGCTTACTATAAAGCTACAGTACTTAAGACATTGTAGTATTGGCATAAAGATAGGCAAAGAAATCATTAGTACAGAACAGAGTCTAGAAATAAGCCCACACATATATGATCAATTGATTTCTTTTTTATTGTGGTAAAAAAAAACCCACATAACATAGTATTTATCATCTTAACCTTTTTTTGGCCATGCCATGCAGCATGTGGGATCTTACTTCCCAGACCAGGGATTGAATCCGTGCCCCCTGCAGTGTAAGCCCAGAGTCTTAACCACCGGACCACCAGGGAGGTCCCCATCTCAACTGTTTTTAAGTGTACAATTCAGTAGTGTTAAGTATATTTGTATTGTTGTGAAACGTCTCCAGAACTTTTTTATCTTGCAAAACTGAATCTATATCCATTAAACAACTCCTCTTACCCTTCCCAACCCCACCGTATCCTGTTCATAGCCGTTCTACTTTCTCTTTGTGTGAATTAGACTACTTAGATACCTAATATAGATGGACTCGTGAAACATGTCTTTATTTCACTTAGAATAACATCCTTAAGGTTCATCTATCTTGTAGCATGTGACAGGATTTCCTTCCTTTTTAATGCTAAATAGTATTCCATAGTATGTATACACCACATTTTCTTTACCCATTAATCATTGGTCAGTTGATCTTTTTGACAAAAGCACCGACATAATTAAAATGGGAAAGGAAAATCTTTTCAACAAATGGTGCTCTTCCACACGCTGCATAGCCACATGGAAGAAAAGGTTAAATGTGACCTTTACCTCACAACATTCACAAAAATTAATTTGAGATAGATCATAGACCTCAGTATAAAGGCTAAAACTAGAAAACTTCTAGGAGAAAATACAGTTTGAAAATATCTTTAAAACCTTGAGATAAGCAAAGATAAGCAGTAATCATTAAAGAAAAGACATTGATAAATTGGACTTCATCAAGATTAAGAACTTCTGTTCTTAAGGTGATTTATGCATTTGCTTAGATGATTAAAATACAAGGAAGAAAAATACTCAGAACACACGTTAAATCATTTTAGGTAAGTAAAGCAGTTTACTTATTTCTGTTTTCCTCAATGTACCTTATATATTCTGAAGAAAAAAAAAACACCTAAATTCTGTTGAATTTTATTATATACCTTCTAAAAACAAAACCTCCTATCAAAATGAGAGAAAAAGCTTTAAACTTAATCATAAAACTCAGTAAACACTTTTTAAGGTTTCTTCACCTACTAGTCATGCTATCTTGGAGAGATCACTTTTTTCCTTCAACCAGTGTTTGTTGAATAACTAATGTGAAACCTCAGAGTTCATTATTCTGCAAAGGGGACATGTGAAAAGTTATATAATGTCATGAACCCTTACTCTCATTTAATTTCCTGGAAAATTGCCCACCTGAAAAATGTAGTAGTGCTTTATCTTTCTATGTGATGCAAAATGATTTAGCAAAGTTGAAAACTATTGTACAAATACGAGGTAATCCTATTTAAGATTATATCATATAACAAAGATGTGCTTTTTTTGGCAAGAAAAATCATGATTTAATTATGTTCGTATAATTTTTGCAGCCCTAGATCCAGTTATTTGACCGTGCAACACTTTCTTTCTCTTTTTTTTTTGGCCTCACTGCGCAGCTTGTGGGATCTTAGTTCCCTGACCGGGGGTGGAACCTGCACCCTCAGCAATGAAAGTGTGGAGTCTTACCCACTGGACTGCCGGGGAATTCCCAGACCCGGAAACATTTTATAGGAGTGAATTTGCCAGAGCATACATTTTACTTTTGTTAAAAATTGCCTGTTTCTAAATTCCGTATCTTATACAGTTAGAATTGAGAACCTCTTTTTCTCTCTACCTTCACCTTTAACAAAAAAGCACTTTTTCTCTATAAGATTGATCTCTGTGGCTGTTATAATTGTAACTGCAGTCAGTGACATAGTGCAGAACAGCCTGGGATAATAATGGCAACTGCCAAGCCAGATTGGGGTTGCTGGAGGGTAAGATTATTTTCTTTAATACCCACTGAGACAAGTTTAGCATTGCGACCAGGTAGGAAAATTAATAGGAAAATCCTTCAGAATGAAAGGAACCTTAAAGGTCATTTAATCCAACCTCTGTCAAGTATATATCTCTTCTGCAATATCTCTAACAAGTAGTTACCAGCCTCAGCTTAAATTCTTTCAAGGATGGGGAACTCATTAAATACCAAGGTAGCCAGTTCCATTTTTGCCAGTTCTAATTGTTAGAGAGTTCTTTTCAATGTTGAGACTTGATTTACCTTTTCAAAGATCTTTACCTGTTACTATTTCATCATCATCATCACCCACCTTCTTTGATCCTATCATTTGGTGCCCATTTTACCATTTTAAACCTACAAATACAGCTATAGGGTTTTTGCCACATGCCTTGCTTAGGTCATAAATAAAGCCATTCGTTTGGGAGGAGTTATTCTCGGTAAATCCATGTAGGTCCCAGTGATAACTGTCTTCTTGTCCAGATGTTTGACAGTCTGACAGTTGACTGTAGAATTTTGTCAGGAGGTCAGTGCCTAATCCACTGGTTTATGGTTTTTAGGCCACACTCGTTTTCCTTTCTGAAAATCAGAGCATTTGCCCATCTTCAGTCTTCTGCCTCTTCTCCTGTCATCCATTAATTATAAAAGGTGATAGGCAATGATCCTGCTGGGATTTGTTAGTTGCCTAAGCATCAGAGAATGTGACTCATCTGTGTTGGAGATGTGAGTTCATTTGAGTCACCTGGCTGGCTCACTCACCGATCCTGAGCTTCAACTTTTTTCTGTTGTTTGGTCCACCTTTGCACTTTAAAGATCCATGAAGTCCTGTATCTGCTAACATGGGATCAGCATATCACAATTTTTTTAATTAATAAATTAATTTTTCGGCTGTGTTGGGTCTTCGTTGCTGCGCGAAGGCTTTCTGTAGTTGTGCCGAGCGGGGGCTACTCTTCGTTGCGGCGCGCAGGCTTCTCATTGCGGTGGCTTCTCTTGTTTCAGAGCACGGCGCTAAGCGCACGGGCTTCAGTAGTTGTGGCACGTGGGCTTAGTTGCTCTGAGGCATGTGGGATCTTCCTGGACCTGAGATCAATCCTGTGTCCCCTGCATTGGCAGGGGGATTCTTTTTTTTTTTTTTTTTTTTTGCGGTACGCTGGCCTCTCACTGTTGTGGCCTCTCCCGTTGCGGAGCACAGGCTCCGGCCGCGCAGGCTCAGCGGCCATGGCTCACGGGCCTAGCCGCTCTGCGGCATGTGGGATCTTCCCAGACCGGGGCACGAACCCGTGTCCCCTGTATCGGCAGGCAGACTCTCAACCACTGCGCCACCAGGGAAGCCCAGCAGGCGGATTCTTAACCACTGCACCACCAGGGAAGTCCAGCATATCACATTTTGCTTTAGGTCATGTGTCTCATTGGATTATGAGTTCCTGCCAGGTAGGAACTATGTTTTGTTTTGTTCTGTGTTGTTTTTAACATCTTTATTGGAGTATAACTGCTTTACAATGGTGTGTTAGTTTCTGCTTTATAACAAAGTGAATCAGTTATACATATACATATGTTCCCATATCTCTTCCCTCTTGCGTCTCCTTCCCTCCCACCCTCCCTATCCCACCCCTCTAGGTGGTCACAAAGCACCGAGCTGATCTCCCTGTGCCGTGCGGCTGCTTCCCACTAGCTATCTGTTTTACGTTTGGTAGTGTATATGTGTCCATGCCACTCTCTCACTTTGTCACAGCTTACCCTTCCCCCTCCCCATATCCTCAAGTCCATTCTCTAGTAGGTCTGTGTCTTTATTCCCATCTTACCCCTAGGTTCTTCATGACCTTATTTTTTTTTTCCTTAGATTCCATATATGTGTTAGCATACGGTATTTGTTTTTCTCTTTCTGACTTATTTCACTATGTATGACAGACTCTAGGCCCATCCACCTCACTACAAATAATTCAATTTCGTTTCTTTTTATGGCTAAGTAATATTCCATTATATATATGTGCCACATCTTCTTTATCCATTCATCCGATGGTGGACACTTAGGTTGCTTCCATGTCCTGGCTATTGTAAATAGAGCTGCAATGAACATTTTGGTACATGACTCTTTTTGAATTATGGTTTTCTCAGGGTATATGCCCAGTAGTGGGATTGCTGGGTCGTATGGTAGTTCTATTTGTAGTTTTTTAAGGAACCTCCATACTGTTTTCCATAGTGGCTGTATCAATTTACATTCCCACCAGCAGTGCAAGAGTGTTCCCTTTTCTCCACACCCTCTCCAGCATTTATTGTTTCTAGATTTTTTGATGATGGCCATTCTGACCGGTGTGAGATGATATCTCATTGTAGTTTTGATTTGCATTTCTCTAATGATTAATGATGTTGAGTATTCTTTCATGTGTTTGTTGGCAATCTATATATCTTCTTTGGAGAAATGTCTATTTAGGTCTTCTGCCCATTTTTGGATTGGGTTTTTTGTTTTTTTGTTATTGAGCTGCATGTGCTGCTTGTAAATTTTGGAGATTAATCCTTTGTCAGCTGCTTCATTTGCAAATATTTTCTCCCATTCTGAGAGTTGTCTTTTGGTCTTGTTTATGGTTTCCTCTGCTGTGCAAAAGCTTTGAAGTTTCATTAGGTCCCATTTGTTTATTTTTGTTTTTATTTCCATTTCTCTAGGAGGTGGGTCAAAAAGGATCTTGCTGTGATTTATGTCATAGAGTGTTCTGCCTGTGTTTTCCTCTAAGAGTTTGATAGTTTCTGGCCTTACATTTAGATCTTTAATCCATTTTGAGCTTATTTTTGTGTATGGTGTTAGGGAGTGTTCTAATCTCATACTTTTACATGTACCTGTCCAGTTTTCCCAGCACCACTTATGGAAAAGGCTGTCTTTTCTCCACTGTATATTCTTGCCTCCTTTATCAAAGATAAGGTGACCATATGTGCGTGGGTTTATCTCTGGGCTTTCTATCCTGTTCCATTGATCTATATTTCTGTTTTTGTGCCAGTACCATACTGTCTTGATTACTGTAGCTTTGTGGTATACTCTGAAGTCAGGGAACCTGATTCCTCCAGCTCCGTTTTTCGTTCTCAAGATTGCTTTGGCTATTCGGGGTCTTTTGTGTTTACATACAAATTGTGAAATTTTTTGTTCTAGTTCTGTGAAAAATGCCAGTGGTAGTTTGATAGGGATTGCATTGAATCTGTAGATTGCTTTGGGTAGTAGAGTCATTTTCACAATGTTGATTCTTCCAATCCAAGAACGTGGTATATCTCTCCATCTATTTGTATCATCTTTAATTTGTTTCATCAGTGTCTTATAATTTTCTACATACAGGTCTTTTGTCTCCTTAGGTTTATTCCTAGATATTTTATTCTTTTTGTTACAGTGGTAAATGGGAGTGTTTTCTTAATTTCATTTTCATATTTTTCGTCATTAGTGTATAGGAATGCCAGAGATTTCTGTGCATTAATTTTGTATCCTGCTACTTTACCAAATTCATTGATTAGCTCTAGTAGTTTTCTGGTAGCATCTTTGGGATTCTCTATTTATAGTATCATGTCATCTGCAAACAGTGACAGCTTTACTTCTTCTTTTCTGATTTGGATTCCTTTTATTCCTTTTTCTTCTCTGATTGCTGTGGCTAAAACTTCCAAAACTATGTTGAATAAGAGTGGTGGAGTGGGCAGCCTTGTCTTGTTCCTGATCTTAGTGGAAATGGTTTCAGTTTTTCACCATTGAGAATGATGTTGGCTGTGGGTTTGTCATATATGGCCTTTATTATGTTGAGGAAAGTTCCCTCTGTGCCTACTTTCTGCAGGGTTTTTATCATAAATGGGTGTTGAATTATGTCAAAAGCTTTCTCTGCATCTATTGAGATGATCATATGGTTTTTCTCCTTCAATTTGTTAATATGGTGTATCACATTGATTGATTTGCATATACTGAAGAATCCTTGCATTCCTGGAATAAACCCCACTTGATCATGGTGTATGGTCCTTTTAATGTACTGTTGGATTCTGTTTGCTAGTATTTTGTTTAGGATTTTTGCATCTATGTTCATCAGTGATATTGGCCTGTAGTTTTCTTTCTTTGTGACATCTTTGTCTGGTTTTGGTATCAGGGTGATGGTGGCCCCGTAGAATGAGTTTGGGAGTGTTCCTCCCTCTGCTATATTTTGGAAGAGTTTGAGAAGAATAGGTGTTAGCTCTTCTCTAAATGTTTGATAGAATTCGCCTGTGAACCCATCTGGTCCTGGGCTTTTGTTTGTTGGAAGATTTTTAATCATAGTCTCAATTTCAGTGCGTGTGATTGGTCTGTTCATATTTTCTATTTCTTCCTGGTTCAGTCTTGGCAGGTTGTGCATTTCTAAGAATTTGTCCATTTCTTCCAGGTTGTCCATTTTATTGGCATAGAGTTAGTCGTAGTAATCTCTCATGATCTTTTGTATTTCTGCAGTGTCAGTTGTTACTTCTCCTTTTTCATTTCTAATTCTATTGATTTGAGTCTTCTCCCTTTTTTTCTTGATGAGTCTGGCTAATGGTTTATCAATTTTGTTTATCTTTTCAAAGAACCAGCTTTTAGTTTTATTGATCTTTGCTATTGTTTCCTTCATTTCTTTTTCATTTATTTCTGATCTGATCTTTATGATTTCTTTCCTTCTGTTAACTTTGGGGTTTTTTTGTTCTTCTTTCTCTAATTGCTTTAGGTGCAAGGTTAGGTTGTTTATTTGAGATGTTTCCTGTTTCTTAAGGTAGGATTGTATTGCTATAAACTTCCCTCTTAGAACTGCTTTTGCTGCATCCCATAAGTTTTGGGTCGTCGTGTCTCCATTGTCTTTTTTTTCTAGGTATTTTTTGATTTCCTCTTTGATTTCTTCAGTGACCACTTCGTTATTAAGTAGTGTATTGTTTAGCCTCCATGTGTTTGTATTTTTTACAGATCTTTTCCTGTAATTGATATCTAGTCTCATAGCGTTGTGGTCAGAAAAGATACTTGATACGATTTCAATTTTCTTAAATTTACCAAGGCTTGATTTGTGACCCAAGATATGACCTATCCTGGAGAATGTTCCATGAGCACTTGAGAAGAATGTGTATTCTGTTGTTTTTGTATGTAATGTCCTATAAATATCAATTAAGTCTGTCTTGTTTAATGTATCATTTAAAGCTTGTGTCTCCTTATTTATTTTCATTTTGGATGATCAGTCCATTGGTGAAAGTGGGGTGTTAAAGTCCCCTATTATGAATGTGTTACTGTTGATTTCCCCTTTTATGGCTGTTAGTATTTGCCTTATGTATTGAGGTGCTCCTATGTTGGGTGCATAAATATTTACAATTGTTATATCTTATTCTTGGATCAATCCCTTGATCATTATGTAGTGTCCTTCTTTGTCTCTTCTAATAGTCTTTATTTTAAAGTCTATTTTGTCTGATACGAGAATTGCTACTCTAGCTTTCTTCTGATTTCCATCTGCATGGAATATCTTTTTCCATCCCCTCACTTTCAGTCTGTATGTGTCCCTAGGTCTGAAGTGGGTCTCTTGTAGACAGCATATATATGGGTCTTGTTTTTGTATCCATTCGGCCAGTCTGTGTCTTTTGGTGGGAGCATTTAATCCATCTACATTTAAGGTAATTATTGATATGTATGTTCCTATTCCTATTTTCTTAATTGTTTTGGGTTTGTTATTGTAGGTCTTTTCCTCCTCTTGTGTTTCTTGCCTAGAGAAGTTCCTTTAGCATTTGTTGTAAAGCTGGTTTGGTGGTGCTGAACTCTCTCAGCTTTTGCTTGTCTGTTAAGGTTTTAATTTCTCCATCAAATCTGAATGAGATCCTTGCTGGGTAGAGTAATCTTGGTTGTAGGTTTTTCTCCTTCATCACTTTAAACATGTCCTGTCAGTCCCTTCTGGCTTGCAGTTTCTGCTGAAAGATCAGCTGTTAACCTTATGGGGATTCCCTTGTGTGTTATTTTTCCCTTGCTGCTTTTAATATGTTCTCTTTGTATTTAATTTTTGACAGTTTGATTAATATGTGTCTTGGTGTGTTTCTTCTTGGATTTATCCTGTATGGGACTCTCTGTGCTTCCTGGACTTGATTAACTATTTCCTTTCCCATATTAGGGAAGTTTTCAACTATAATCTCTTCAAATATTTTCTCAGTCCCTTTCTTTTTCTCTTCTTCTTCTGGGACCCCTATAATTCAAATGTTGGTGTGTTTAATGTTGTTCCAGAGGTCTCTGAGACTGTCCTCAGTTCTTTCATTCTTTTTTCTTTATTCTGCTCTGCATTAGTTATTTCCACTATTTTATCTTCCAGGTCACTTATCCGTTCTTCTGCCTCAGTTATTCTGCTATTGATCCCTTCTAGAGTATTTTTAATTTCATTTATTGTGTTGTTCATCGTTGCTTGTTTCATCTTTAGTTCTTCTAGGTCCTTGTTAAATGTTTCTTGCATTTTCTCTATTCTATTTCCAAGATTTTAGATCATCTTTACTGTCATTATTCTGAATTCTTTTTCAGGTAGACTGCCTATTTCTTCTTCATTTGTTAGGTTTGGTGGGTTTTTATCTTGCTCCTTCATCTGCTGTGTGTTTTTCTGTCTTCTCATTTTGCTTATCTTACTGTGTCTGGGGTCTCCTTTTTGCAGGCTGCAAGTTCGTATTTCCCATTGGTTTTGGTGTCTGCCCCCAGTGGCTAAGATTGGTTCAGTGGGTTGTGTAGGCTTCCTGGTGAGGGGACTAGTGCCTGTGTTCTGGTGGATGAGGCTAGATCTTGTCTTTCTGGTGGGCAGGTCCACGTCTGGTGGTGTGTTTCGGGGTGTCTGTGGCCTTATTATGATTTTAGGCAGCCTCTCTGCTAATGGGTGGGGTTGTGTTCCTGTCTTGCTAGTTGTTTGGCATAGGGTGTCCAGCACTGTAGCTTGCTGGTCGTTGAGTGAAGCTGGGTGTTGGTGTTGAGATGGAGATCTCTGGGAGATTTTTGCCGTTTGATATTATGTGGAGCTGGGAGGTCTCTTGTGGACCAGTGTCCTGAAGTTGGCTCTCCCACCTCAGAGGCACAGCACTGACTCCTGGCTGCAGCACCAAGAGCCTTTCATCCACACGGCTCAGAATAAAAGGGAGAAAAAGAAGAAAGAAAAAGAAAGGAAGGAAGGAAGGAAGGAAGGAAGGGGATAAAATAAAATAAAGTAAAATAAAATTATTAAAATAAAAAATAATTATTAAGAAAGGTTGTTTTTTTGTTTTGTTTTGTTTTGTTTTTGCGGTATGCGGGCCTCTCACTGTTGTGGCCTCTCCCGTTGTGGAGCACAGGCTCCGGACTCGCAGACTCAGCGGCCACGGCCCACGGGCTCAGCCGCTCCGCGGCATGTAGGATCTTCCCGGACCGGGGCATGAACCCGTGTCCCCTGCATCGGCAGGCAGACTCTGAACCACTGCGCCACCAGGGAAAACCAGAAAACAATGTTTTAAAGTAAAAAACAAACAAACAAAAAAACGGACGGACAGAACCCTAGGACAAATGGTGAAAGCAAAGCTATACAGACAAAATGTCACACAGAAGCATACACATACATACTCACAAAAAGAGGAGAAAGGGAAAAAATAACGTATCTTGCTCTCAAAGTCCACCTCCTCAATTTGGGATGATTCGTTGTCTATTCAGGTATTCCACTGATGCAGGGTACATCAAGTTGATTGTGGAGATTTAATCCGCTGCCCCTGAGGCTGCTGGGAGAAATTTCCCTTTCTCTTCTTTGTTCGCACAGCTCCCGTCTGTTCTTCGCTCAGACAGGACGGGGTTAATGGAGCCGCTGATTCGGGGGTCTGGGTCACTCAGGCCAGGGGAGGGAGGGGTACGAATGCGGGGCAAGCCTGCAGCGGCAGAGACCAGCGAGATGTTGCACCAGCCTGAGGCGCGCGTCGTGCGTTCTCCCGGGGAAGTTGTCCCTGGATCATGGGACCCTGGCAGTGGCGGGCTGCACAGGCTCCCGGCAGGGGAGGTGTGGATAGTGACCTGTGCTCGCACACAGGCTTCTTGGTGGCGGCAGCAGCAGCCTTAGCCTCCCATGCCCGTCTCTGGGGTCCGCGCTGATAGCCGCGGCTTGCGCCCGTCTCTGGAGCTCCTTTAAGCAGCGCTCTTAATCCCCTCTCCTCCCGCACCAGGAAACAAAGAGGGAAGAAAAAGTCTCTTGCCTCTTCGGCAGGTCCAGACTTTTCCCCGGACTCCCTCTTGGCTAGCCATGGTGCACTAACCCCCTGCAGGCTGTGTTCACGCCGCCAACCCCAGCCCTCTCCCTGCGCTCCGACCGAAGCCCGAGCCTCAGCTCCCAGCCCCGCCCGCCCCAGCGGGTGAGCAGACAAGCCTCTCGGGCTGGTGAGTGCCGGTCGGCACCGATCCTCTGTGCAGCAATCTCCCCGCTTTGCCCTCCGCACCCTGTTGCTGTGCTCTCCTCCGCGGCTCCGAAGCTTTCCCTCTCCGCCACCCACAGTCTCCGCCTACGAAGGGGCTTCTAGTGGGGGTAGGGCTTTCCTCCTTCACAGCTCCCTCCCAGAGGTGCAGGTCCCATCCCTATTCTTTTGTCTCTGTTTATTCTTTTTTCTTTTGCCCTACCCAGGTACGTGGGGAATTTCTTGCCTTTTGGGAGGTCTCAGGTCTTCTGCCAGCGTTCAGTGGGTGTTCTGTAGGAGTTGTTCCACGTGTAGATGTATTTCTGATGTATCTGTGGGGAGGAAGGTGATCTTCGCGTCTTACTCTTCCTCCATCTTCCCCCTCTTGAGTCAGGAACTATGTTTTAAAACATCTTGCCCAGAATTCAAGCTGATTGAATTTTTAGCCTAACCTTTCTTGATTCCTTCTTACTTTAAGAAACCGTTTTTTAAAATAATTTTCGAGCACATTTCATGAACTTCAATTTCTTAGCACTTTAGCCTTCCTGTCACTGTTTTTGAAGTTTGACTTAGAATCTGTCATCAGTAGATTTTTTTTGTGCTTTCTTTTTTCCTCTGTTGTGTATCTTTTAAAAATATGATTTGATATCATGATACTGTGGAAATCTACTATTAGAAGGACAGAGTTCATCTAGTTTGAATCCCTATTTAAAAAGTAATGAAACCGAAGCCCAGAGACTTGCTTAATTTAGATCTTAACTGTGATTTTGGCAAGATCTCAAAGAAAGTGAGTCACGGTATCGACCAGAATCCAAGTTTCTCATGGCCAGATCTGTGCACTTTCTACTAATTCTTTTTTAATTTATCATGGTTACCTGTGAAGCCTCTTCTCATTCTTGGCTGTCTTCCCTCTTTTCTCTCTCAGGGATTATTTGCAAAGGTCTCATGAGAATTCATTCCTGGGGAACCATATTGCCTTTTAATGTCTGTAGTCAGGATTATTTCTGAATGGATTCCATCAGCAGCAACAGCTATTCATTCCCACTGAACACTTCTAAATGGCTGACTGGAAGTCAACAGTCAGCATTCGTTCTAGCCCACTGTTTCCTTTTCTTACTGTTATAAGCTTCAGTATGAAAATAAGAGGCCATTTCCTCTCACATTTCTAAGGACCATGTCAGTAGCCAATTCTTTGTGGATGGAATTGAAGAGTGGCATTCCCCCCTCACCCCTCAACACACACACATATTTAAGAAAAAAACTCATGGAGACTATTTTTTAGTATAATTAGGTTTCCAGCAGGTAGTCTAAGATGCTGCAGTGTCTGTGCCAGTTTTCTCAATTGTCTGCAGTTAAATATACTGCAGCTCTCTGTGTGTACCTCAATTATTGTGACTCTTTTCTCCTTTTCTCCTAATTCAGGTGCTCTCGCGGTTCCACACTCTGGTTCATAGATTTCTGTATACATTTGACCTGTGTCTACTCTGTCTCTTCTGTTATTCGCCCTTCGTAATTTATTTGAAAGTACATACTCTTCCATTGTATTTCAGTTTTGAATTCCTTGATGGTATGCTAACTCTTGGTCTGCAAAGGTATCTCTTTTTGTTAGGCCAGTA
The DNA here is from genome assembly GCF_964374135.1 of Grampus griseus. Taxonomy (NCBI): domain Eukaryota; kingdom Metazoa; phylum Chordata; class Mammalia; order Artiodactyla; family Delphinidae; genus Grampus; species Grampus griseus. The sequence continues at coordinate 52,507,306 of NC_139010.1, read as the reverse complement.
TTTGGTATTTCTCTAGTTTGAGGAGCTACACTTATCTACCTCATATTTACTTCCTTATGGTAACATGTCAACTGTTACCCCATACACTTTACTTTGGTATCTAACTATCTAGATCCCTTAGGATCGTAACTAATAAATCTCCATTCTCCTCCTTTTTTAACCTGAGCATCACTGGACAGCCTCCAGGGTCTGCTTCCTTCTGTGTCATATAGTCATCCTCCAGAGCATTTGATAGCTTTTCCCAAGTTTTTTCACTTTCTCTCTCAGAACTGAGTTTAAAGTTTTCCTGTTCCAGAGGGCAAGTCCACTGCCAAATGAATGCTCCAGTCTTCACAAGTTGTAATCAATCCCTTGTTCATTATTCTGATCCATGGGCTGTCATTCAGGGAAACCAGAGCCATCTATGTAATAAACTTCCCAAATCAAGCATCTCATGGAAGAGAAGATGGAATGCCACCTCTCTAGCACAGAATTTTACTTCCTAACATGTTTCTTAGAGGTCTCCCTGAGAATCATTCCATTCATTCTTTGAAAAATCAACAGGAATAGAAGCAATTTCTATGACTGACTCTTAGCTGGCTCTGTCATGTATTGAATGAATGCCCTTAAGAAACATCACATACCCTTCATGTGGCCGTGTGCGTTCTGTATACACTACACATACCCCTCATACAGGATTTTCAGATAGCCAACATGTATCACTTCTTCTAGATACAATAGCAGAACTCTTTCATCTGTTAAACCCTATGATTCTTCCGTATGTTTCTGTCGAACATATTCTTATTTAGCATGTTTTCTAGAACTGATAGTGGTCAGTGGCAGTTAGGCCAGATCAGGAACACCTTAAACTGGAAGATTAGTCAGTCATTCTAACAGATAGGTGAGTCAGATTGCTTATGATATCTACCCTGAAGCAAGTGAGAAAGCCAAGTCTAGCTAGCCAGGTAGAGTATTTTATCTAGAATGAATAAGGAATAGATGGTGGTTCAGACAGTCAGGCATTGAAATTGGGGAGGTCCAATGATGGGCAGGTGTTTGGAACACAGAGATCAGGATCCTGAAAATTAATGGGTGTTCAGTAGAGGGGAGTTTTGACTGCAAGCAGTGGGCTTTCAGCTGTGAGACCGACATTCAGAGGCTAGAAACTAACCTCTGGGAGGACAAGTGAGAATAAGCAGGAACAGACGTGAACCTAGTTATTTGAATTGGGACGTAAAGAAGAAGTGAAACCAATAACAGGACTGACTGCATGGCAAGCCTTCCAAGCTATTGGCCTAGTCCTCTATCTGCAAGATTCAAAGTAGGATTGGTCCCAGCCTGGGATTGAGCCTGCTAGTCAGAGTGAAATGATTCCAACTTTGATAGTTAAAAGGCGGCAGAGGCAGAACTGTCCATGATGATCCACACAGGGACAGAAGCTCCACTGGTATAGAGCTCCTTTCACTCCTCTACTTGTAATCTTTTGACATTATTTTACCTCTACCTTCCCTCCCTGAACTTTCTTTCCTTCTGACTTCTCTTCTGTGCTCTTTCTACTACCCCAGCAGAGAAAGATAGAGATGTTTTCTTGGTCGTGTCCCTGTCTCCCCTAGCATCAGGAAGGCCAGTGTACATGTAGTACGTACGGTTGATGGTGGTGTCTGGCAGGAAAAAAAAATAACTGTGTACAAACTTAGCAAGTTATAATGAAAGTGTGTTTTTAATTTTTTTTGGATCTCTGAATGAGCCAACAAATTTTCTTATCCATTCTTGTAACCCTGGGGCCTGAGCTGTTCCTGGGAGGGAGTACTTTGTTGTGCTTTTTTAAGGACTGTTTTTCAACTGACCTGGTTCCACTTTTTTCCCTAGCTACTCTTCTTTTAAGGTTTTAGTCAAAAGCATTCATAACAAGAATCTTTCTTGCAAGCAGCTTTTCATACCAAAAATGATGGGCTATAACCAAAGGATAACAGAGACTATGATCAAAGACTTCTGTACATACATTGCTGTTTCAGCTAGGCCTCATAGGACTTACTGGGTTGTAGAGGCCCAACACATTCTTGGATATTATTTATATTTTTGTGAGTCAGATTCTATAAATTTATGTATACAACATGAGTTTATAGGTTTTTTTTCCATCTATCTCTAGGGTTGCAATAGTTTCCAAATCTTTTGAAGGAAAAACTGACTGCACAGAAGAATGGTACGGAACCCAGTATAAGCAAGAAGCTATACCAGATGAAGTCATTAAGGTAGGGTTAACCCATCTGTGAATAAGCTGATGTGTGAGGGACACACAAGAATATGAGCTCCCTAGATCAACCAATTCACAGCCCCAAAGTGTGGAGAGTGATGGCCCAGCACTGTCTGTACCATCCCAAGAGGAGTGAACAGGGAGGTGGAGAGCTGGAACTTAGGTTTTGCATGAAGAAATGATACTGTAGCCACCTTCTCGTCTGCCTGTCAGACCAGCAGGGCTGTAAAGCAGACTCCAAGTCTCATGAGGTCAAAGATCAATGAAGTCCAAAGTACACAGGGTTGCAGAGGCACCAAGACAGGCAGGAAGAGATGGAAATAGAGAACCTGAAAGACAGATGCAAGGGCTGAGAGCTCACGATCTTGCTGTGAGCACAGGCGGGGAGCAATTTCTGGGATTCATACCATCTTCACTTTAGGAGGGGCTATATTTTATGCCTCGTATTGTATCATTGCTCTTTTTGTCAACATAGGGTCATTATGATTTGTTTCAAAACAGGTATGTATAGATAGTGTGTTACCCCATTCATCAGGAGTCAGGATTTTGTTTGTGAGTCTTATCTACTGGTCCAGTACTTTTTCTTTTTTGGTTCTCGTTGGCTGTGTAGCTTTGAGACTGTGTCCTTTATTCATGGGGCGACACCAGAAAACCTTGCTCTGACTAAATTCTAGTTAAACTTGGGTAATGGATATTTCTTAAATGTACCAGGGTAATGACGATACAGAAAAAAGTAGTTTAAGAAAGAAAAATTATTACTGGTACTTTTCTGACATATTCACAGCACATAAGGAGACGACTGAAGCCCTTTAGTACGTGAAAATGTCCATCTTACTAAACTGTGAGGAAAGCTGATCTCCCATGAATTAGTGCTGGGTGTGAACTAACCCTCAAACAAGAGAAAACCCCTGTTCACCAAATTCTGACCATGACAAACCCGCCCCAAATGGGAATTTAAACAAATTGATCTGGAAGCTCAGCAGTGAAATTACTTGCTAAGTGTTTACCAGTCCCTACGATTCAGCCATACTGGGGACTTAAGTTGCTACATATAAATAATATGGCCATGGCCACCATCCCCACCTTCCCAGTGCCAAAAGACACAAATGCAGGGACCAAAATAGAACTACAGGAGCTGCAAGGCTGTGCCACATCAGCTGGAGACCAAATTACTAAACCCAGAATCATTGGCAGTTGGTTGCTTTTTTTAAAAAATAATGAAAAGTCTTATAAATCAGAGTTCATCAATCGTGGTCTGATCTGCCTCAGTTAGCTTTTGGAAGCAGCCCATGGAACAGATCCAACCTGCAGGTTGTGTCGATCCTGTCCCACAATCCAGATTTAAATCTCAACTTTGTCCTTAACCTTATGCTTGAAATATTGGTCCACTTGAAAATGCATGTGGTCGTCTGGGAGAGAAGTAGACCAGGCCTTTAGAAGTGCTGAAGTCAGAGAAGCCCCCTTTAACCTAGTTTTCAAGCCATACATTCAAGTAATATAGTGTAGCGGAAAGTTTAACTCTTTTAAATGACCTGTTGTCTAGCAGTTGTGGGTATTTATCTCTGTGCAGATTATTCTCCATTCTTTAAAGAGCTGGAGCAAACATGATCTTCATATGGACCAGTTAGCCTCAGTTCCACAGTCTCAGATTGTTCCTTCACCTCAGCTGGTCATTTTAGACATGTGTAAAGAGGAAAGATAGATGAGTGTAAAACCTTGATTAGTTCCAGAGACTCCAGTTCAACTTTCATGAAAAGTCATTGATAGATCTTGGGAGTAGCCTTTTTATATATGATGGAAGAGAATGCTGTGTGACATTTATTGTCTTATTATTTGCCTAGATATTAAGCAATGTGACTGTTTTAAACTCTTAAATCAGATTCTAATTGCTTTTATGTTTGTGTGTGTATGTTTTCACTGTTCATCCAGAAATGGCAAAATGCTGATCTGAATGGGAAATTTAAACTTCCAACGAAGAATGAATTTATTCCTACAAATTTTGAGATTTTATCATTAGAAAAAGAAGCAACACCATACCCTTCTCTTATTAAGGTAATACGTTAGAATCATTGATATTAAATTTAGGGGACAGACCTATTACATAGAAGGGACTAGAGAGATGTTTTCTTGCCTTTGATACTATGTTGGTTTGCGGGGCTCACACCCTGTAGATAACAGAAAAGTTGCAGAGAGAATAACTACAAGAAATATTAAAAGGCTAGACATTTTAAAACAAACAAAACTACTATACAGCATAGAATCTAGGGAATTGTTTTCTTTGCAGACAATAAAATAGTAAGTCTGGAATGTAACTACAAGTCTATTGAAAGAGGGCTTTTTTCCATGTTCACTGAAGACCCAATAAGGAAGTAGATTTTTGCTGCATCATGAAAGTTAGAGATAAGAAAGAATCTCTAAAGCCTGGAAGAGAGCATATCCAGGGGAAGCTGTTGGATTTCCTGCCCTTAAAAACAATTCTTTCTCATTTTGACAGAGCGCTATATGAAGTTAATGGAGTTATAAACCAGTGGGAAGAACGATTGAGGAGGGTGTTTTCTTTTTCAGAATGTTCTTTTCATGTCATTATTTCACACCTTGGGTAGATTGTGTAGAAACATGGATCAAATTATTACAGTACATCCTCTTTTCTAAACTTTAAAACTAACTCTTTCTAAACTTACCACCATAGACAAACATCTTTCTTTCCCTTTTCTTCAAATGACCTAACATTCAGATTAACTCAATGAGATGAGAATTAGTGTTTAGGACTATGAAATTTAATTTATCTCAAGCAACTAGATTATTAATGAGACAATCATTTTTCTTTAAAAATGACATTTTAATGAGTTATAGTTTAGGTTATTCAAAGAGAAAGCTTATTTACTTTTCCTATTTTTATTTTTTGTTTGTTTTAAATAGGCCATCTTAGCATAAACTAAGGAGAACATTAAACCATTTATATCTCTTGTCAGAGTTTCAAGGTAGTTTCAAGTGAACTTTAAGACTTTTTTTTTTAATTTATTTGGCTGCGTCAGGTCTTAGTTTTAGTACGCAGGATCTTCTTCGCAGCTTGCGGGATCTTTCGTTGCAGTGTGTGGGCTCTTTATTGCAGCGCGTGGGCTTCTCTCTAGTTGTGGCATGCGGTCTCCAGAGAGCGTGGACTCTGTAGTTGTGGCACACGGGCTCTCTAGTTGTGACGTGCAGGCTCAGTAGCTGTGGCACACAGGCTTAGTTGCTCTGCAGCATGTGGGGTCTTAGTTCCCCAACCAGGGATTGAACCCGCATCCCCTGCATTGGAAGGCGAATTCTTAGCCACTGGACCACCAGGGAAGTCCCTAAGACTTTTTGAAATATAGTATGAATGAGTGAGTGGAGAGGCAAAGGAGTAGCTTATTTGTTCATCCTTGGCTGTGTTAGTTATCCGTTGCAGTGTAACAAATTACTCTAAAATTCAGCAGTTTAAAACAACAAACACTTATTTTATCTCATGCAGTTTCCAAGGGACAGGAATGTGGAAGTAGCTTAGTTGGGTAGTTCTGGCTCAGGGTCTCTCAGGTTATGGTCAAGCTGTGAGCTGGGACTTTGGTCATCTGAAGGCTCAACTAGGGCTGGAGGATTCTATTCCAAGTTCATTTGTGTGGCTTTGGGCAGGCCTTAGTTCTTCGGTACATGGGCCTCTCCATAGAGTTGCGTGACATGGCAGCTGGCTTACCCCAAAGTGAGTGATCTAAGAGGGAAAATGAGTGATCAAGGTGGAAGCCACAGTGTCTTTTATAATCTAATCTCAGAAGTGTCGTATCATCACATCTGCCATAATCTGTTGGTCAGACAGAGACCAACCCTGGTCCAGTGCAGGAGAGAGGACCACACAAGGGTGTGAATTCCAGCAGGCAGGGATCCATGTGGCCCACTTTGGTGGCTGGCTGCCACACACACCCCCCCCGCCCCCAAGGACTCCTGCATCTGTGTCCCTGCATCCAGAAAGACAGGGACAGGACAGTTGGTATTGGCTTCACCTGTCTGTCTCTTCCTCCACTGTGTCCCCATCTCTTTGACCCAGGGTGCTGATAAGAGGGTGATTTCTCTCTACTACTGGAATCACCAGTCATCTCTCCAGCTTCCCACCAGCTGACCCTCTGAGTATGCTTCAAGGCCATGGGACAGCAGTCTCTCCAGAACAAAGCTCAGCTATTGCCTCTGTCCTCCTCCTCTTGAAGAGTGATTTGATTGAAGATTTTTGTCGAATGTGCCTGTATTTCCCTAAACATACTGTTTCTCCATCACAGGATACAGCTATGAGCAAACTCTGGTTCAAACAAGATGATAAGTTTTTCTTGCCCAAGGCCTGTCTCAACTTTGAATTTTTCAGGTACGTAAAATGAATCTAGCTACAAAGCTTCCTATGAAAATCAACAATTACACTTCTGAAAGTTTTCTTTGCTTCCTTAAGGACCTATGTCTGGAAATAAAAGGAATTAGAGTTTTTTAGCCTAGACAAAGAAAAGCTGCTCCTTCCTGTTAAGGGAAGGCTGTAGACTCACCAGAAGTTTCACTGAAGAAAGATTAAATAATTTGGGGTGGTTTTTTCTGTTGTGGTTTTGGTTTTATATTCCTGGAACTTGCCCAGAAGAAGAGGTAGTCGTTACTAAATGATCTTGAATCCCTTCCAGCCCTTTAATTGTCTGGAGCCCTCAGATATTGCTTTCTATATCCCGGGCTTGGTAGAAGATGTTTAATAAAATTTCTGAATAATGCTACTGTTGCAATGATTTCTCAGTATAAATCTTTAGTTTATCTCTATCTCCTTTTATTTGTGTGATAATGTTATCACTCAATTTAAATTTTACTTTGTGAGTTTGCACTCTATAATTTTATATTTCTAAAATTCAGTGGTTTGTGTTTATAAAATAAACCGATCATTTTATAATAATGTTCAGTATAATGATCAACTTTTTCATTAATTTTTATTTGATTTGCTTGGCATGAAATTAAAGCTGGATGTGTTTTAAATGTTTTAGAAAAGAGAAAAAGAATCTCTTATGTAGGAAGTTAATAGTTCACAAACAAGTATGTTGAGACTGTAGGGATGTAAACATTGTTTATTTATAGCATGAGATTCATAGATTATCTAGAGCTGCGCTGAGATTGTTGGTGTTGTTTTTTGTTTGTTTGTTTGTTTACATCAAACATGGGCTTTCTGATTATGGCTTGCTGTTGGTAGAGAGCATTACAAAGCTGGTTTTATTTTTTGATAGTTCAGAGTGATATTTTTAACCCTCTAAGCAGCTTGTCACACTTTCCCATTTGGCTTCTATGATCTGGCTTCAGAATACCTTTTGAGAGACCATTTGATATGTTTGCGTTCTCTAAACTGCCTAGCATAGTTCTCAGAATTTAAAATGTCTGCTTCCCACCAATCTGTCTCCGTGTTCTGGTCTCTCTAGAGGTAAACACTATTAGGTTTCTTGTACGTTCTTAAATAAATTTTCTGTTTGTGTCTATCCTTTTAATCTTTTCAGAAATAGGATAATATTATGCATATGTACAGTTTTTAAAACTCTGTGATCCATATTTAAGCATGTAACATCTGGTTACAAAATAGTATGTTTTAAGTGAACAAGTGAACCAGGATTTAAGAATTCCACTTGAATCATGTTCTCTTTTAAAAGTTAGTTTAGGACACTCTCCAGTTCACCAGCATAGCTGCTGTGGATGCAGCATTTTAGGACACTTCTTGGAATTGCGTTCTGAGCTTGATCCATATGACTTTGAACTCCCAGATTTGTTGTTTTCTAGCTTTGCACTTCCACCTAAGGGTGCCTGTGGGGATGAACCCTTTCAAGGACTCTCTTTTGCTTTGATGCTTTTGTGAGTTGTGCTAGTAAGTTTCTGAACTGCTTCCTTCTGTTTGACTAAAGAAGGAAGTCTGTCATCATGTATAATACTTAAAAAATTAAATGACAGAGTGTTATTTAGATTTGCCAGGTGGAGAATGTATAGCTTTAGAATTTTCTCTTTGATTTCAATTCTCTGTAGCTAAGCATTTTACCCCTATTTTTACTTAATTATCAGTTTTTGATAAAATTTCTGGCTCTGATGTCAGTGCGTCGGTTATATTTACTGTGCTATAGATAGAGTGAAATTTTTAATTTGCTGCCAAACAAACCAAGCCACGAGGCTACCTCAGGTCCTTTGTACTGGTTGTTTCCTCAGCCTGGAAAGTTCACCCAGATATCCCCAGGGCTTGCTCCTTTGCTTCCTTCAGGTCTGGACCCAGATGTCACCTTTCAGAGTGGCCTTGATTAATAATTAATAATAATTTTAATAATAACAATTTAATTTATTAATAATAATTTTATGTAAATTAGCAATCTTCCTGTCCCACTACCCATCACTCCCGTTCCTCTGACCCTGCATAATTTTTCTCCATAACACTATCACCACCTGATGTATCATATTTAAATTTATTATTTGTCTCTTCCAACTAGGCTCTAAACTCTGTGAAGTCAGGGACTCTGCCTGATTTGTTCCTTCTTTATTCCCAGTACCTAGAGAAGTGCCTAGCACTATAGTGAGAATGTAGTACATATTTGTTGAATGAAGGAATCTTTTACTTGCTTCTCATAAAGGTAAGCAGTGTCACATAGTCAAATGAATAGGTCATTTGACTCAAATCTGAATCCTGACTCTGCTGCTACTAGCCCAGGTGACATGAGGAAAGTGATGCTTCTTATTTGGGAAACGAAGATTTAAGTCAGGTCATCTCTGTGGTCCTATTTAGCTCTTGCACTCTGTAATTATTTCCTCTCTTTTGTTGCTCTTTCTCACTTAAAAATTTTCCTGTTTTAATATTTTTTCCTAGTTCTGGCTGTAGTTGTATGATGGATATTATCAATTACTGACAGTGTTCCAGTCTCTTGGTTTGGGAGGAAACTCAAGAGATAAGCTAACATTTTCATAGGTCTTAATCTTTCTCTTTCAAGTCTCAGTTTTTCCCTTTTAAGTTTATATAATCATAGCACACAAACTTCTCAATCTCATCCTCCTGTCCACCAAGGGTATGGCTTGCTTAGAGGGAGAAGGAGGACACACACATGCTGTTATCAGCTCTGTCAGCCATGCCTTCTCCTATTAGCCTAAATGTAGGCATGCGTTTTGGCCTGTTCCTCCTTACCTACGCAGTGTTTCTAACTTGTCAGTTCTACCACGCCATCTGGGGTAAGCAATTCCTTCTCCCTCTTCACCACTACCAGCACACATAGCATATTTCAAGCTTCTTTTTTAAACATCTTGTTTTTTTCCTCATGAGAATTCATGTGTATTCAAAGTGTATCTTCAGGAAGTTATTTTAACCCCTGTTCAGTTCCTTGATCCATCTCGAAAGGCCATATCACATTGGGAAGTAATAAATCAGCTATTTTACTGTCAACATTTTCTTCCAGCCCATTTGCTTATGTGGACCCCTTGCACTGTAACATGGCCTATTTGTACCTTGAGCTCCTCAAAGACTCACTCAACGAGTATGCATATGCAGCAGAGCTAGCAGGCTTGAGCTATGACCTCCAAAATACCATCTATGGGATGTATGTAAGTACCCACGTCTTAGAGCCTTCCACTCATCAACATTTTTTATATTGATTTGCTGGAAGCATTTTTGATTGAGGGTGTGAGTTTAATTTCTTTTTTTGTGACTAATCATATTTTCGCATCATTTAATTTTTAAGTTAGCTCTTACTGTTAAGTATTCAGCAATATGCCATTCATATTATGCAAATTTTCCTTGATTTCTTTTTTTTTAAACATCTTTCATCAGACTGTCATATTTTTCTCCTCAAAACAAAATTGGACCCTGATTTAGGTTTAGACCTCTCCCATTCTGTATCTGAAGTCTTGGTCTTTGACAACAGAGAATGAAGTCTTCCTGCCATTGTAAAACAAAAGGTTGGCCTATACTATTTCCCTAGAAATTCAGATCATGAGGCTGCATATTCATACTCTTCGGTCATGTTTCTTCATTACCATGCCACTGCTTGAGGTATCAAAGCATTTCTTTTGTTTTTCTTTTTGTTAGTCGCTACATTTATGCTGATCCTCTCCATTGCAACATGACATACCTGTTTATCAGGTTATTGAAGGATGATTTAAAAGAGTATACATATGCAGCACGCCTCTCAGGTTTGAGCTATGGCATTGCATCAGGAATGAATGCAATACTTGTAAGTAAAATGAAAACGAAAGAAAAGGCGTCACACCGTTTAAGCATTATGTTGAGCTTGGGAAAACTATTAACTTCTGCATTTTAAAACATGAAGATTGATGGTTTTTTCCTTGCACCTTTTTAATGATTGAAGAACTCAAGTTAGTATTAGTTCCACTAACAAATGATTTAGTAGAGTTTAGTGCATCTTGTGAACATGTATTTATGCTACGTTTATTTGCATGTTCCTCTGCTTGAAATGTTTAACATATTAATCCTGAAAGCATGTTGTTCTTTCCATGTATTTGAATATATTAACATCTGTAAGTGAAAGATACCCATAGTTACTGTTGTGGTGCTGAATTTTACTTATATTATAAGCTTCTTTATTTCTGCTGACAGTAGTAGAAAGTTCCTGTGTTCAAATATGACTGACATTTTCATTTAATTTATCTTGTAGCATGTATCATTAACTACTTTTAAGTGTGTTTTAAGATAAACATTATTAAATGCATCCTAAGAAATAACTAGATCCTTTCTCTTGAAACCGTTTCTGTTATGTTTCCAAACTTATATCTCATTTCCAAATTAACATCCCTCTTCTAGCACACATTCACCTTCACTTTTCTTAAAAATATGTTGTATGTTTTCATAACAACTAAAATGAGAGCATGCACTGTGTACTCTTTCTAATTCTATACAAAAGGTTTTAGGGTTTTTAAATTTTATTTATTTTGCGGTGACTTTTTTTCTTCATACAAGTAACTTCTCTGGTAGTTTTTGTTTAATGTATAAGAATATATATAACCTAACCATTCTCAGAGTCCAGGGAAATTTGAAGCTCAGAGGTCAAAATAAAATCCAAATAGAAAAGTAATAATCTATGGTTTATTTTTTGCTGTTGAGTTTTAGTAGCATATCACCATTAAAATAAATCATTTTTAATGTGTGACAGATGGGCTTTCTGCTAGTTGTCAGTCTAGTTCCCACAGTACAGGATGTGCTTTCCATGGGCAGTGACCTTCACTCCTGCTGAGATACTTGCCTATCAATTTTCTTTTTCTTTTTCTTTTTCTTTTTCTTTTTTTTTTTTTTTTTTGCGGTACGCGGGCCTCTCACCATTGTGGCCTCTCCCGTTGCGGAGCACAGGCTCCAGACGCGCAGGCTCAGCGGCCATGGCTCACGGGCCCAGCCGCTCCGTGGCATGTGGGGTCTTCCCGGACTGGGGCACGAACCCGTGTCCCCTGCATCGGCAGGCGGACTCTCAACCACTGCACCACCAGGGAAGCCCCTTGCCTATCAATTTTCATAAGGTAGAGGCGTCCAGAGATATTCTAGTTCCAGTGTATCCTCTAACCTCTGTGGGTGCCACCATGTGGCAATATAATAGTAGGAAATGTGATAATAGGCTTCCCCTGCTTTTCAAAACGTTATGCTTTCAGAAACTATTAAAGTAAATTGTCCTAAGGCAAAATCCAGACAGTACATACAGTGTATCCTTACTTCACATCTGTTTTGCCACTGGCTTTTGGTACATCAGCAGAACTCATCAAACAAGCAAGTAGTGAGACCTAAGGACCATTATTGGGCAACATTGGACAAGAAAAGTGGCAAAATGCCATATGATACAAAATTGGGACTTCCTGATTTCTTAAAAGATGATTTTTAAAAATATTTAAATATAAACAATTTGGGGACATATCCAGTAGTTTGCTAGGTAACCCTCCCCTATGATTTTTACCTTCTTAACACAACTATAAAAATCTTAAGCCTGCCATTCTTTAGAAATTCTTTTTGAAGGTTAAATTTAAAACACATTCTATAATTAATTTTGACTTAATGAGAACTTGAATTTTGATGATATATAGTGTGTACTGCCGTAGTTTGGCACCAGGTAAGTTTTCCTGCTATTGTTTTTGTTTAGGAAAAGCATATGCTTTTGGATATTAGTAAATAAAGATGGTCAATGTTATCTTCCTAAGTGTCGAACTATATTTATGAGAAATGAAATTCATTTAATTTCTTGTTTTATTTTTATTTTGATACACCTGGTTTGGGGATTTTCTACATGTTTTAAAGTCAAGTTGAAGTTGTTTCATGTTAATTTTAGACTTTTAATATCCTGAACTCTTTCCGTAGCTCTCGGTGAAAGGTTATAATGACAAGCAGCCAATTTTGCTAAAGAAGATCATTGAAAAAATGGCTACCTTTGAGATTGATGAAAAAAGATTTGAAATTATCAAAGAGGCAGTAAGTTTTCTCAACTTATTTTTATAATTTTTTAATTCATAAGGTGATATTGCCACATTATGAACATTTTTGAAAAAGAGGCGAGGAGGAAAAGAAGCATTCATAACCCTGTGGCAGTCATTTTATCCTATCTTTGCTGAATCCTATACTCTATCCAGAAGGAAAGCCTGGGAGACTCTGGTGGACACCTGGCCCCTTTCTCTGTAGGCCCTAAGAGCTAGGATAGCACTGACTTTCAGAGAAGAGCCTGAGGTAGACCTAGTGGCTTTCAGGGACTCCTTGAAGGTTTCATCCAACCTCCATTTAAGAAGAACACTCTAGGGCTTCCCTGGTGGCTCAGTGGTTAAGAATCCGCCTGCCAGTGCAGGGGACACAGGTCCGAGCCCAGGTCTGGGAAGATCCCACATGCCGCAGAGCAGCTAAGCCTATGCGCCACAACTACTGAGCCTGCATTCTAGAGCCCATGAGCCACAACTACTGAAGCCCACGTGCCTAGCTCCTGTGCTCTGCAACAAGAGAAGCCACCGCAGTGAAAAGCCTGTGAACTGCAACGAAGAGTAGCCCTCGCTCGCTGCAACTAGAGAAAGCCCACGTGCAGCAATGAAGACCCAACACAGCCAAAAATAAAAAATAAATAAGTAAACAAACAAACAAATAAATAAAAAGGGAAAAAAAAAAGAAGAACCCTCTATTCTGCAGGAGGGACCTCAGCCTTCCATGCAGCCTTGTCACATTAGGGCAGACTATTTAGACTTGATGTTATCTTCCACTTAAATTCAACTCATGGTTGGTCCAGTAATGGAAATATGGGATGGATAGCTACTTTAAAAGCCAAACTATGACCTTCATTGTACACCCAAAGAAATTATCATCAGTTTTCAAATCAAGATTCAATATTTTATATATATACATATCCATGTTGCTTGCTTAGAGAGACTTTTGGGATGACCTTATGGTGAAGAATTAAAGGATGCCAAGAGATGGAGGCCTTGAAAACTGGGGATAACTTTCTGAGAGATGAAAGAGATCCCGTAGTGAAGGTACTTAGAGTACATGTCAGATGCTGGGGTTAAAGCAGCAGCCTGGACAAAGAAAAAGTATGCCCAAGACTTCTCTGGTGGTCCAGTGGTTAAGACTCCAAGCTTCCACTGCAGAGGGCACAGGTTCGATCCCTGGTCAGGGAAGTAAGATCCTTCATGCCTTGCAGTATGGCAAAAAAAAAAAATAAACCTTTTGAAAATACAACATGCAATCGTTTTTTAAAATTTATTTATTTAATTTATTTTTGGCTGCGTTGGGTCTTCGTTGTTGCATGCGGGCTTTTCTCTAGTTGCGGTGAACGGGGGCTATTCTTCGTTGAGGTGTGCAGGCTTCTCATTGTGGTGGCTTCTCTTGTTGCAGAGCATGGGGTCTAGGCACATGGGCTTCAGTAGTTGTGGCACACGGGCTCAGTAGTTGTGGCTCACGGGCTCTAGAGCGCAGGCTCAGTAGTTGTGGTGCACAGGCGTAGTTGCTCCACAGCATGTGGGATCTTCCCGGACCAGGGCTCGAACCTGTGTCCCCTGCATTAGCAGGCGGATTCTTAACCACTGCGCCACCAGGGAGGTCCGCAATCATTTTTAAGACTCAGTGTACACACCTCACTCCTGATACTATTTCTGGTGTTATAAGGAACATATATTTTAATTGAATTTAATTGAAGTTCTGTTCTCAGAATTTTACCTTTTACATTTCTTAACTTTAACTTTACATTTCTTAATTATGGGCACAAAAAACAAAAAAATTACTTTAAAAAAATAAGACTTCAAGAAAAAAGAAAGAAAAAGCATGCTCTTTAGTTTAAGTATGTATCAAAGGGAGAGAGGAGTAAGTCCCATTCTAAATTACATAACTTCGAAAAGGAAGATGAAGCAGATATCTCTGCATCCCATTTAACACATCATTTATGCAAAATGAAGTTTGATTATAGCTGACCTTTTGAAATGATTTTAAAAAGATCGATAAAATTAACAAACCCACGTCTCCCTTCACTAGTATATGCGATCTCTTAACAATTTCCGAGCTGAACAGCCTCACCAGCACGCCATGTACTACCTCCGCTTGCTGATGACTGAAGTGGCCTGGACTAAAGATGAATTGAAAGAAGCCCTGGATGGTGAGACTCTTTCTACTTATAGCCTAATGCTTTCTTCATTCTTTTCTAAAATCATTTTGGTTTTATCCTATTACCTAGTATTTATGCTTTCTAATGACTTGTAGTTCCATTAAAGCCAGCTGTGCATACTGTTTTTTGGGTTTTTTTGTTTTTGTTTTGTTTTTGTTTTTAGAAAAGCAGTGGTGGCCTTTGAAGTGGCTTTTGTATTCAGGCAGTTTATAACCACATTTGCTGTTTTCAACCTGGACCCACAATAGTCAGTTATTACTGTTAACAGATTTCTGCAGATGACAGTGTTTTGACCCAAGCACTCACCTTGTTAATATTGAAGTTTTCAAAAAAGGAAAAAAGGGCTGAGCTTGAAAGTCTTATCACACAGAAAGAATGCTTACGCATTTTTGTTGTTTTTGTTTTTGTTTTTTTGCGGTACGCGGGCCTCTCACCATTGCGGCCTCTCCCGTTGCGGAGCATAGGCTCCGAACGCGCAGGCCCAGCAGCCATGGCTCATGGGCTCAGCCGCTCCACGGCATGTGGGATCCTCCCGGACCGGGGCACAAACCCGTGTCCCCTGCATCGGCAGGCGGACTCTCAACCACTGCGCCACCAGGGAAGTCCTTTAATGATCTTTTATGACAAGTCCTTTCTTATTATGTATCACTGCGCCTTTGATGACTTTAGTGACAAATCAAGAGCAAAGTATTGAAGGTCATTATTTTATTGGTTGAGTAGGCATATAGATTATAAAATTCATTAACTAGAACAGATACGTTTTTAATCTGGACAGTTAATACACTTTTCTTTGTAAAATGATTATGAGTCACATCCGGTTGTAACAAGCAGGAATTTTACCTTTTTTAAAAAATACCACATAATTGATTTTAAATACATTTTCAAGAGACCGAACCTGCATTCAGCATGATCCAAAAGCAGAGATTTGGGGATTCCCACCCCCTTTGTTAGATTCTGGGTCAGATGGTATATGAATTGTAAGCAGAATTAGTTCTAAAGTTTCACATAGGTGTGTGATGCCTTCCTAAAATGTGTTTTATAAAGAGAAAGTCAGCACTTTTTCGGCTGAAATTTTCTGCTCTAATAATCATTCTGTTTTGATATATATATTCATCAATAATCCGGTAATGCCAACATGGCTTAATCTGGAGACAACTCAATATGAGAGGCTGGCTCCCCCGTGACTCTACGTCTGTCAGCTCTCCAGGTGCCAGGGTAGCAAGAACCTCAGAATTCAGTGTGGTCAAACCGCATTTACTGCCTGCCTGCTATGCACCAGGCGCCAGACTGCAGGTGCTTGAGATTAAAAAATGATCAATTAGGTGGGGTTTCTTGGATCAAGGAGCTCCAGTCTAGTGGCAAAGCGTAAATGTAAAACATTGTTTTTTGTAGAGGCAAAGAGACTGAGTATTGTTATAGAAGTTTGCAGAGAGAGCTGAGGGGTCTAGTGAAGGGGACTTCTAGGGCAGTGCAGTGGAGTGGGATGGGTATGCATTTTGGAATTAGATTCAAATGCAGCTCTGCCACTTACTAGCTTGATGACTTTGGACAAGAAACTTAAATTTTCTTAACTTCAGTTTTCTCACCTTTAAAATGGGGATAATAACGTATAATTTATAGTTTATAAGATAACATCTATAAAATGCCTGATGCATAGTAAGCACTTGTTAATTCCCTTCCTATGTCTCTCTTTAAATTTTATTCACTAATTTTAGCATCCATTGTAGCATTTATTAGTATGGTGTCCTAATGGAGAAGGGACAACTCTTCTTTACTGAAGAATTAAATCAGTACATGTAAAAGTAATGAGAAGAACAGAAAATTCACTATTAGGATTCCATAATAATAATTGATACAGGCAATATCCACCATTGAATGCTAAATTAGTGGGTAAAAGTTAAGTAAGGACAAAATATTTGTGTGGTCTCAAAGTATTTCCTCCAAAGTAAGTATTTAAAAATTATAATGGGAAAAGAAGGCATTGGTGGGGTGGCTTTTCCTAATTGCTTGTAGAGCATCCATGAGTTACTTAATTATAACCAAAAGATTAAAACAGTCCCCTGGCAGACAGCACTATAGCCACGTGGTGGTCAGTGTTTACATCACCAGTATTACAGCGTAACAGCATCATGTGCCCCCGATGTGATGCCCTGAGAAAGACATATTACCTCTGGGGTATTCTTTCTAAGGATACAGAAGCTCAATTTAAGCACGAGAAAACACTAGACAAGCCCCAATAAAGGGCATTCTATAAAATAACTGAGCAGTACTGCTTAAAACTCTTAAGGTCAGAGCTTCCCTGGTGGCGCAGTGGTTGAGAGTCCGCCTGCCGATGCAGGGGGCGCGGGTTCGTGCCCCTGTCCGGGAAGATCCCACATGCCGCGGAGCAGCTGGGCCCGTGAGCCATGGCCGCTGAGCCTACACGTCCGGAGCCTGTGCTCCGCAATGGGAGAGGCCACAACAGTGAGAGGTCCACGTACTGGAAAAAAAAAAAAAATCTTAAGGTCATGAAAGGCAAGGAAAGACCAAGGAACTGTTACAGATTGGAGGAAACTAAGGACACATGACAACTAAATGCAAGGTGGGATTGTGGATTCGATCCTGGAACAGAAAAGGGATATTAGTGGAAAACCTGAAATCCAAATAAAGTCTGTATTTTAGTTAATAGTATTGTCCCAGTGTTAACTTCTTAGTTTTGATCATCATCCTATGGTTGTTAAAGATGTTAACGTAAGAGAAAACTGGGTGAAGGGTATATGGGAACTCCCTGTAATATTTTTGCAACTCTTCTGTAAATCTCAAATTACTTCAGAGTTTTTTTTAAAAAAAACTACCTACCTTATAGATAGAGCTTACTATTTCTTACTCTTGTTTACAGATGTTACCCTTCCTCGCCTTAAGGCCTTCATACCTCAGCTCCTGTCACGGCTGCACATTGAAGCCCTTCTCCATGGAAACATAACAAAGCAGGTGCGGGATTGAGGTTTTAGCAATAATCTTTTATGCATCATTGCAAGAGAAAATTTTACCCTAGTTGGTCTAAGATTACGAACTAACCACCACAGTGTGGCTGTATAAGCACATTAGTGTTGACTCAGGCTTCCCTGCCCTGTGCAGGAAGGTAGGGGAGGGTATAGGGGGAGCAGAATGATCATGGTTAACTGTGGACCTACTTTCACAGCTGTCTCCTCTGTTTTTGCCTGCCTCTTGCAATCATTGAAGGAAATGGGAATAATTATCCCTACTCTGTAGGACAGCAGGACTGTGTAGTGGATAAGAGCACATGGTGTAGAATCAGCCTGGATTCAAACCTTGACTCCTCCGCTTACAAGTTATGTAATCTTCTGAAAACGTCTTAATCTCTCTATGCTCAATTTCCTTATCGGTAAAATTACTTATAAGGATTAAATTAAATAGTATATTCTAAGTGTTTAGCACGTGGAAAGCATTCCAGATTCCCTTGGTAGTCTGTCTTAAAAGCCCACACTCTCTACCACTCTGTTATATTGCCTCCAAAACAATATGCCAAGGTCAGGTGCTAATAAGTGGCTGAGACAGTATTCTTCCCCAGGTCAGTTTTATTCAGAATAAAGCCTCATGCTTACTTCCTTTGCTTTGCTATAGCCCCAGTTGTCTGGTGTGGGTCATTGACGTGGGACCACCTTTCCATCATCAATACCTCCCCAGCTTTGGCAGTGCCTTTTCCCCAGAATCGAGATCAGCGCTGATGATTGTCTGGGTCTCTGTTTCTCTTCACTGCTACCATACTGACTCTATTGCAAATTGATGAGTTCAGTTTTTATCCATTTGAACAGAATCAAATGTATTTAAGATTTAAAAATCCACTTTTATGATAAACTAGGTTAGTTTGTTTCACAAGCATGTTGTTTCATATTGCATGGGCTACTATCTAATCAAGATACCTTTGTGATTTGTAATGTGCTATGACCTATCTTCTTCCACAGGCTGCATTAGGAATTATGCAGATGGTTGAAGACACCCTTATTGAACATGCTCATACAAAACCTCTCCTTCCAAGTCAGCTGGTTCGGTATAGAGAAGTTCAGCTCCCTGACAGTAAGTGGAAATGCTGTATCTTTGGTAATGGACTACTTTGACATAATATTGTGTGTGATTACAGATGAGTTGAAGTCACTTGGATGATAATATATAGTTTTATGGTAAAGATCTACTGGGGTCCTCTACTATTTATAGCTAGAGGTAGATAATTCTGTGGGAAAATTATCTGTAGGAGTGCCAAAGAGGTAAAATTGGAGGTAGGCAATTATTTTGAAGAGAATGATACTGGAATTGACTGGTAATTGAGTATAGAGGAGTTAGGGAAAAATCACAAAACTAAAGAAATGTTGACTGTGAAGCATGAAATAAAATTTATTTATAAAAAATGTAAATTAGAATTAGGAGTGCATAGGAGTCTTTGGCAGAAGACTCACAGGTGCAGATAACACCATGTATTCATTGCATGCATATTTGATAAGGAATTAATATAAAGAATTGATAATAATATATTGGAGTTTGCAATGTTGGGTTACTTTTACATTAACAGTGGTTTCCTTTGATATAGAACTCATTAAGCATTATTTTCAATATTGTTCACAACTGTATGGTGGGAAGTATGTTAGACCAGGGATGAGAAGCCTTGATTTTTTTCTTTGAACTTTTTCTAAAAGTAATCACTTCCTCTTCTGAACCCCCAGCACAGGTTTTCTGAACCTTTCCTTGTTTAACCTACTCAGCACTTCTTCTCTTGTATTGGGATTGAAGTGCATCTCCATCTCCCCCGTTAGGCTATACCTTTCTTAAGGCTGGAGTCTGTGTCTGGCTCACTTGAGTAGCTACTAAAGCATTACCTCAGGATCTCTCTGTTGAATGCTCAAAGACACTTTGAGCACAGCACTGCTATTCTGCATGGCCAGTCATTACAGACCTGATAATGGTTACTTTCAAACTTCACTTAGTTTGTTCCTCAGTCACCGCAGCATGGCAGAGAGGGAGAATCAGGAACTGCCATTCAAGGGAATTCCCTGGTGGTCCAGTGGTTAGAACTCTGCACTTTCACTGCCTAGGGCCCTGGTTCGATTCCTGGTTGGGAAGCTAATATCCCACAAGCCGCTCGGTACAGCTGAAAGAACAGATGATTGAATGAATGAACAAACTGCCATTCAAAAACCATAGCACATGGTCATCAGGCAGTGACTAAGCATGGTGTATTTGCTTAGTCACATTTACTGCTCATGGAATAGTTGTCAGATCATAAAGCATGGCCATCTGTTTATAACTTTGATGAATACTTGATCAGCATATCTGCGTTTTTGTCTTAGCTCTCCACCGTCCAACTTTGTGTCCTTGGACAAGTCACCCCGCTTCTCAGGGTCTTAGTTTCCTCATCTCTAAAGTAAGGTGTTAGGCTAAGTCATCTCTAAGCACTGTGCACATTTGTGTAAATTTGTGAATTGACCTTCAGTGTGGGTATTGGTAAACAATATTAGAAATAGAATGCTAAGTAGATACTGGCACAACTAGTCATTTAGAAATTGTTTTGTATGGTTATTAAAACATAGGTAGTATTTCTGTTGAAGTTCTTATAGATACTAGCTAGTTCTAATCTAGTACGTACACTACATTGTAGATTTCATTAACTATGGATCTCATTTAGCATCAATACTTAGTCATAAAATGGGTTTTTTGTAAGTGTTTTGCCCTTTAAAGTCAGTGAGTATTTATAGAGGGCCTACCAAGGACAGATCACTGTATTAGGATTCCCTTGGGTAAGTTGAGTTTCACATTCTTAATGAATTAGTTGTAATAGTTTGGAACTGCCAAAAGACACCAACCGAACTGAGCAACTTCCTAACAGCCAAACAAAACAGTAACTTTATTAAACCCTAAATAAATTTTTGAACGTGTTGCTGTCTTCTTGAAACTTCCTAGGAGGATGGTTTGTCTATCAGCAGAGGAATGAAGTTCACAATAACTGTGGCATCGAGATATACTACCAAACAGACATGCAGAGCACCTCGGAGAACATGTTTCTGGAGCTCTTCTGTCAGATCATCTCCGAGCCATGCTTCAACACCCTGCGCACCAAGGAACAGCTGGGTGAGGGGGAAGCAGGGGATGGCAGGATACCTCAGTCCTTGAGGAACAGCCATTGTCCTCGAGAGCATTCTCCACATGTACAGTCCCCTAGCATGACGCTTCAGGCATGCTGTACTCAGAAAGACTGTGAAAGCCTGTTTGTGGGGAATCCACTTCTAGAAGATAAGCAATTAACATCTTATGGACATTACAGCAGTTCTTAAGGAGATGAACTGTGTTTACAGTACATACGAGTCTATAAAAAGGTCATTTCGGGTGGGATGCTAAGGGAAGTCTGTTATGGGTGACAAGGTGGGAAGCAAGCCATCCACAGAAGCTTAGATTTACTGAATTTTGGGTTCATTGAGGGGGCAGGTATTTTCTTTTATTCATCTTTGTTTCCCAAGCCTGGGGCACATAGAAGGTACTCAGTAAGTGTCTGTTGAGGAAATGTTTTGGCAGAGTTCTGGGCACTGTTAAAAGCCTTGGAGATCTTGGCAGGTGTGATCAATTAAGGAAAGAAACAAGCCCCAGTAATGTACATTGAATAACCAATGAAAAAGGATTTGGGTGAGTGTCCCCAAGTAACAATCTTTTTTTAAATAACCACAATGGTAGATGCTGGACAGCAAAAGTGGATAAGTTATGGATGGTCTTTTCCTTCATGGAGCTCACAATCTAGTCAGGGATGCAGACCTGTAAGGAATAATTGTAGTACAGTGTGGCAAATGCTACTAAGAGTGTTCAAACTCTAAAGGCTATGCTGAAGGAAGGGAGGTGTGGTTTGGGGCAGAGCAGCTGGAGAAGGCAAGCCACGAATGCTGTTTAGGAAAGATGTAGACGGTAGGTAGTGTATGAGCTCACAAGATGACAATGGAAGTATGACCTTCAGTTACTTGGTCTAAAGATTTGCAGTCTGAATGGAGTTGGTCCAGGAATGGGTTATCTAGCAAGAAATGCAATAGTGGAGGCAAGTTCACATAAGGAACTTGGACATGAAAGGCAACCGAGCTAGGACAATGGTTAAGGGATGAAAATGAGTCCAGCATTTCATAGGGATGAGAATAACTTTTTTTTTTTTTTTTTTTTTTTTTTGCGGTACACGGGCCTCTCACTGTTGCGGCCCCTCCCGCTGTGGAGCACAGGCTCCGGACGCGCAGGCTCAGCGGCCATGGCTCACAGGCCCAGCCGCTCCGCGGCATGTGGGATCTTCCTGGACCGGGGCACGATCCCGTGTCCCCTGCATCGGCAGGCATCGGCAGGCGGACTCTCAACCACTGCGCCACCAGGGAAAGCCCGAGAATAACTTTAACATGGATTGAAGGGGATTAACTAGCAGACAGGGAGGAGCCTGGGAATATTGAGTTTGAAAGATAAACAAGGGTTTTATCTCCAAATTTCTAACTATTCTTCAGAGAGCTCTTCTGCCCTGTCCTTAGGAACTGATATTTTAATTGCTCATTTCTTCAGAGGTGAATAATATAAAGCCCTAAAGTAGATTTTATTTGCTCTGACAGGATAATTTTTGAAAGATTAAGAGTGACCCATGTCTCAAATGCCAAGGTCCTGACTGGCTGGTGTTTGCGTTTCAGGCTATATTGTCTTCAGTGGGCCACGCCGAGCCAATGGCATACAGGGCTTACGGTTCATCATCCAGTCGGAAAAGCCACCTCACTACCTAGAAAGCAGAGTGGAAGCTTTCTTAATTACCATGGAAAAGTCCATAGAGGACATGACAGAAGAGGCCTTCCAAAAACACATCCAAGCATTAGCGATTCGTCGACTAGACAAACCAAAGAAACTGTCTGCAGAGTGTGCTAAATACTGGGGGGAAATCATCTCCCAGCAATACAATTTTGACAGAGGTAAGACAAAATTAGGGCCCCAACATTCATGGCATGTAAGTAAAACATTTGAGGACATTGATGCCATTCTACAAAATGGTATTTGTTTCGTAGGTGATGTTCCAGTATGATTTGGGATGGGGGTGGAGGCATACCACTTCTAAAGAATCTTTATTTAATGTAACAACAATTTGCTAGTAGAAACTTTAGCTTTTTTTTTCCTTCTCTGAATAGGAGCTGGATCTATCTGTGTCTCATAATAATGCACTAATAATAAATCTGATTTCACTTTTTGTGTTCATTCAGTACGCCCCTGAGGCTCTGAGCACAGATATGTAGGTATTTCTCATAACTCTAAACGGAAAATGTGCAAATTGAACTCTCTTGAGACAGGTGCTGCCCTGGAGGCGCAGGGGTTCAGATGTTTCCCTTTAGGGATCTCCCAAAATTTGTCAGTGCTTTTAGATTTGGGAGACTGTGCTCCCCAAAGTGTCCTGCTTATCAGCTTCCTTTTGCCTTTCTCAGAACAGATTAACAATGGAGTGCGCTCAGCTACACTAGAAGTCAGAAAGAGTTGGGTTGTGTTCTCACTGTGACACCAACAAGCCAAAGGTCTCAGCCAAGTAACATTTTTTGGGCCTGTGTTTCCTTACCTGTAATTTTTCTAGCAGTTGGATTCACTGTTAATAGTACTGGGTTGGCCAAGAAGTTCGTTCAGGTTTTTCCATAAGATGTTTCGGAAAAACCTGTGTGAACTTCTTGGCCAACCCAATACCTCCCACTTATTGAGCATTTGCCCTGTGCCCCTGGTATTGTGTTATTGTCAGTTAAGTAGTTGTTATCGCCAATTTCTAAATGAGGAAACTGAGGCTCAGAAAACTTGAAGTGACTAGCCCAAGACCCAACAGCTCATAACTAGAGAGACAGGATATCCTCTTACTTTTTACTTGAAATTTATTCCCTTACTACTTGCAGGAGCAGATGATCACTCAAAAAGATGGATTCTTAAGAGTGTTGGAGTGAAGTATATTGTCATTTAGTGTAGTGTTCTGGGATACTTAAAATGAAAATATTGTAAATTCTTGTTTGATTACTTTTTTAGATAATACAGAAGTTGCCTATTTAAAAACACTTACCAAGGAAGATATTATCAAATTCTATAAGGTAAGTTCAATTTACATGTTTAGATTTTGACTGATAAGGAAATACTGTATGCACTGTGTTGTGTGTTGCTGCTTTGAACCCATTCAGGCAGGATTTATGAAGATATTTTTATGGACCTAAGTATTTTGTGTGTGTGTGTGTGGTATGCGGGCCTCTCACTGTTGTGGCCTCTCCCGTCGTGGAGCACAGGCTCCGGACGTGCAGGCTCAGCGGCCATGGCTCACGGGCCCAGCTGCTCCGCGGCATGTGGGATCCTCCTGGACCGGGGCACGAACCCGTGTCCCCTGCATCGGCAGGCGGACTCTCAACCACTGCGCCCCCAGGGAAGCCCTGGACCTAAGTATTTTTGACACATATTACTGTTAGGAAAAAGAAATAGTCCCTATTGAACTCAGTACTGTTTTTCTCTCCCTCTGGACCGAGGACCGTGGTGGCCCTTCCTGGCTTCCAGATCCACCTGTTTAGGTTACCCTTCTGTTTCTTCTCTCTGTTCCTTGCCCCAGCCCGCAAAGAACATCGCTGAGCTTTTGGTGGGAAGAAAGAGCAAAGAAAACAAATAGAACTTGGGAATCCGATTATTTTCCAGTCTCTGGCAACTATAAATCATCTTCACTAATTTAGGTGCCACTATGGCTCCTTTTAAAAATAAATGATTAGTGGGCTTCCCTGGTGGCGCAGTGGCTGAGAGTCCGCCTGCTGATGCAGGGGACACGGGTTTGTGCCCCGGTCCGGGAAGATCCCACATGCCGCGGAGCTGCTAGGCCCATGAGCCATGGCCGCTGAGCCTGCGCGTGCGGAGCCTGTGCTCTGCAACGGGAGAGGCCACAACAGTGAGAGGCCCGCGTACGGCAAAAGATAAATAAATAAAATAAATGATTACTCACCTTTGAACTGTGTTCAGAGATCTTCTGAGTTGTTTTTTTTTAATTGTGTTTATTGAAGTATAGTTGATTTACAATGTCGTGTTAGTTTCAGGTGTACAGCAAAGTGATTCCATTTTATATATATATTCTTTTTCATATTCTTTTCTATTATAGGTTATTATAAGATATTGAATATAGTTCCCTGTGCTATACAGTAGGATCTTATTGTTTGTCTATTTTATATATAGTAGTTTATATCTGCTAATCCCAAACTAGAGATTTGTGAGTTTTTTTTAAAGTAGAATGACTTTTTATACTAATTATTACATTTATTTATTTATTTTTGGCTGTGTTGGGTCTTCATTGCTGCACGCAGGCTTTCTCTAGTTGTGGTGAGCGGGGGCTACTGTTCGCTGCAGTGCGCGGGCTTCACATTGCAGTGGCTTCTCTTGTTGCAGAGCGCGGACTCCAGTAGTTGTGGCACGCGGGCTCAGTAGTTGTGGCTCGTGGGCTCTAGGGTGCAGGCTCAGTAGTTGTGGCGCACGCACTTAGCTGCTCTGCGGCCTGTGGGATCTTCCCAGGCCAGGGCTAGAACCTGTGTCCCCGGCATTGGTAGGCGGATTCTTAACCACTGCGCCACCGGGGAGGTCCCAGATTTGTGAGCTTTAAATGCCTGAGTTCGCTGAGAAAGTTCAGTTCATCAAGAGAAAAGAGAGGCACCACCATTAAAGTTTTCCCAGTACAGCTTGAAGAGGTTTACACCATCCAAATTTTCCCCACCTGTAACAGAATTCATAGAAGGGTAGCAAAAATTTTAAGTGGGCATATAATGTGTAGTAACCATGCTAAGTGCAGAAATTAAAAATTTATGCTGCAATAGAGGTGTACCTAAAGCACTATATATATTCTTTGTAATGTATTGAGACCTCTAATTTGTGTAAAATACTTTTATGTCTGTTTTTTAGGACAAGGAACAAAATTCTACTCCATAATTACCATAGTGCCTTAGAATTATACCTTATCTAGTATCCTTAGCCACTTCTCCTGGTTCATATCTGATTTATCAGACACCAGGTTTTTCGTTGGGAGCTCAGGTCCTGCCTCATGCTAACATCTCTGGGAGGGATGTCATCTGCTTTTCAAGGTCATTTCTCAGGGATCTGTTGTAACTGCCGTAACAGGAGTGGTGCTTGCGGTTCTCATTGGAATGATTTTGTGAAATTAATTGTACAGTGAAGGCTAATCAGATGTAATTCACCACTGTTGGTGCTGTGTGGGAGAGTGAGGAAAAGGAAATAGCCCTGAGGTGGAGGTGCTGATAGTTTCATAGAAGAAAAGGGTGATTTAGCGCGTCTACCAGTTACTTTCCCCCCAGATCCTCTGCAGGACGACAAGGTTTCTGGTCTCTGTATGTGCAAACAAGTATTCATATAGCCAGTAACACCTTAGCAATAAGAAAAGAGAGACAGTAGCAATTTTAGGTTCAAAATTTGACAGTAAAAGACAGTATTTTGAATGTTCCTTTCTCAGCAATGGGATTTGAACCATTTTGGCTATGGACATGGCTGGCTGGGCAATTTACCATTTTCTTTACCTCATGGCTCCCTTGCATTGTGTAGAGGAATTGTGCTTTTTTGCAGTGATAGTCTTTTTTTTTTTTTAATATTATTTATTTAGTTTTAAATTTTGGCTGTGTTGGGTCTTCGCTGCTGCATGAGGGCCCTCCCCAGCTGCGGCAAGCAGGGGCTACTCCTTGCCGCGGTGCACGGGCCTCTCATGGTGGTGGCTGCTTCCCCTGTTGCGGGCTTAAGTAGTTGTAGCGCGAGGGCTCTAGAGCGCAGGCTCAGCAGCTGCGGCTCACAGGCCTAGCCACTCCGCGGCCTGTGGGATCCTCCCAGATCAGGGCTCGAACCTGTGTCCCCTGCACTGGCAGGCGGACTCCCAACCACTGCACCACCAGGGAAGTCCCAGTGATAGTCTTTTAAAAATATATATATTTTGACAAGGGGGAGGCTCGGCCTGTGAAGGGGCAGTGGGTATATGGAAAACCTGTGCACCTTCCATTCAATTTTGCTGTGAACCCAAACTGCTTGAAAAAATAAAATCTATTAAAAAAAATGTGTGTGTATGTATGTAACAAAAAATGCATACTTTTTTTTTAATTTAAATTTTTTTTTCTTTTATTTTTTGGCCACACCATGCAGCATGTGGGATCTTAACTCTCCGACCAGGGATCGAACCCATAATCCCTGCAGTGGAAGCACAGGGTCCTAACCACTGGACCACCAGGGAACTCCCAACACATACATATTTTTAAAATAAAACAATATATAAAATAAGATTCTGTTCTGAAATATAACCCCAGGTAGTCTTTGTGTCTGTGGAGAGAGAGCTGCAGTAGGACCGTGAGGGGCAGAGTTGGGTGTGAGAGCAGGGCTCCAGGACACGTGTCCGCAGCCAGGCTGTTCAGCCATCCAGAGCCCTGCTCAGAGCTGCTGGCCTCACTCAGTGATCTGTGGGGCAGCAGCAGGAGCACATATGGCCTCTGAGCACAGACTCTGGGCTCAGCCCTATCACCAGCTAGCTAGCTCTGTGACCTTGGCCAAATTACTTAAGCTTCCTTATTTACAAAATAGAGATTATGGGGTATTCATTGAAATGAGGTATGTAAAGTGATTGGCACTTAGTAGCATTTATTAAACAGTCTCTATCGTTATCTCTTTATTAGTAATACTCAATCTTAGGATTTTTAAATATTTTAATCAGAATGTTTTAGATCGGAATATGTTTTCCTCCTTGGTGTTATAAAGTGGGTTTTAGTTGTGTTGATTTACTACTTAAGACTGTTACACTTTGTGAGGTTAGTTACTTGTTCTCAACTGCCTACAAAAGAGGGTGCTCGTGTTCAGCTCTCTTTGGTTCCTAAGACATTTATTTTAAGACATTATTAGTTATGTGTGTTCAAAAAGAATGATGACTTACTGTGAGGTTTCCAGAAGAAATGAAGATTTCTCTTTCCTTCCACAAATTCTGTTATTTATTTGAAGTTACAGGTGGTACCTGATTATTGAATTTGTGAAAAGAGCAGTTATAAGACTGACTTTCTTGTCTTAAAAAAATGAGAGTGTTTATTACCAAGCTTACGCTAAATCTAGAACAGGCTCTCCCTAGCTATGTTCCATGGTACAAGATACTAATAGGGGATACCTAGAAAAAAGGGTTTCGTGACCATGTACGTTTGGGAATGACTACTCTTTATTCTCATTCTTGGTGAATCACAGAGCATGTTAGCTTTTGAAAAGTTCTAAGAACCCCATAGTTAAGATTTCTTTAGCCCAGCATTTGTTTAGTTTTGATTAACAAAATATTTCCTAAGCTGCTGTCACTATGGACACTTTTTTTTGCACAGAATACCTATAAGTATCTCTTAGGACTCTAGTGTTCCTTAGAATAGAGAAATTCTAAGAAATTTCTGCAATTGGTTGGTTTTTAGAAAAATGGGGATTATCCAAAGTTGGTCAGGAAATTGAACAGGATATTCTGCTGTAACCGATACAGGTTAAGAGGGCGATGAAGGTTTGGGTGATAAGGGATCAAGAATAGATCTTTGGAAGCAAACGTTTTTCTCCAGTAAGATGCTCTCAGATGAGGCACTGCATGTTACTGGAGGCTGATCTGGGCTGAGCTCCTGAAAGAGGCTGTTCTGCCAGCTGGCAGAGCCATGGGCAAGCTTGCTGTGCAACCTCAGCAGGGCTTCCATTGCAGCTGCACAGGGCCAGGCTTGCAATAACTGTTCCGTAAATAACCGTGAGTCAGTCTGGCTTTGCTGATGATCTCTTCCTCTGAGGTTACAAAACACTGCTGCTGGCTGAGGCATCAGGGGAAGCTTCATCACAACTTGTGTTTTCCCTTTGGAAAAGACAAATACAGGTCCAGCATCAAGGAAAAGGTGAGGAGACACTTCCCCACAGGATCCTTCTGCCAACATACCACTCCTGGCTTTCTTGGTAGTAACTAAGGGGAGTCCCTCAAAGCAACGTGGTGGAATGGAGAGAACAAGCAAACCTCACTTCTGGCACCATCCCTTCCAAGCTGTGTGACTCCACCTGTGTGACTCTTTGTTTTAGAGTCAGAGTCTCTAAAACAGGAATCATCATGATGTTTAGCTTACAGAGAATCAAGTGAGCTAACATAGGAGAGAGGCTGATACAAGATGACACTCAAGAGATGTCAGTTTTCTTCTTTTCTTAGGAGGCAAGCATCGTGGTCATCCCTTAACTAAGCTCAGGCCATTGTCTCTGCAGACACTGCAGATCAGTAGGTGCAGCCCTGCATCACACCCCAGTGAGAACTAGGCTAGGGTTTTAATCCCAGCCCAGGTACCTACTAGCTGTAGGAGCTTGGGAACTTAATCTCCTTGGACTCACTTTTCTCATTGTAAGATGGGGTTAAGAATAATTCTTGCCTACCTCCTAATTTTTGTGGAGTTCAAATGAAATACTATAGGTAAGGGGAAAGAAAGGGAGGCATCTTTACTGTTTCTGACTGCGTGAGAGCTGATTCTTCATGGTCGTAAGAGAGCACCTCATTTTAAGTTCCTTAGTGGGGCAAAAGGGTGACTTTGCTATTCTTTCCAACCAGGAAATGTTGGCGGTAGATGCCCCGAGAAGACATAAGGTATCCGTCCATGTTCTTGCCAGAGAAATGGATTCTTGTAAGTATTGAGTATTGGCTTTTTCAAGAGTGTGTTTTTAGGCACGCGATAGCTGTACCATGCCATAGTCACAGCCCTTATAGACCACCAGGAAGTAAAGGGGCACAGAAGGGGAACTAACTGGAGACAGGGTCTGCTCTGTCAAAGCAAAAATAAGGGGAAAAAGGAAATGAGGCAGTGAAGGAGAGAGCCAACAGCAGAGGACACAGTGCCGAGCTGGCCACAGCTCCATAAGAAAACAAGGCCAGGTGCTGGTAGGGCATCTCCAAAGAAGCTGCATGGGACAACTGCATGTGGTGGGGGAAGGGTGAGCAGTTTATCTGTCCTTCCCATCTCCTGTCTGTGACGGTTTGCCCCATGACCATTTACTCCCCCGGCCTTCCAGGTTGTTTTACTGGGTCCTTCCGGGTGGCCAGAGCCTCAGGGTCCAGTGAGGTCAGAGCTGGGCACTAAAGCAGCTGTGGCCAAGGCTATTTAAGCACAGTAACATCATGAACCATCATTAGGGACACTCTGGATAGGAGGCAGGACAAGCGAACAAGGCCTTGGGAGCACACACCCTAAAAGGATCTGAAAGGTACATGAACGGGACCTGGTGCAGAGTTTTAGTGAGCTGAGTCTGGTTTGTGTGTGTTTGTTTGTTTGCTCTTGTGTTCAAGTATCAATAAGTGCAAAGCATTAAACCTTTTGTTTTTTATAGGTCCTGTGGTTGGAGAGTTCCCATGTCAAAATGATATAAATTTGTCACAAGCACCAGCCTTGCCACAAGTAAGAAATATAAATATCATGTTAGCTTGCCCTGTTAGAGGACTTCCTACTTAGAAGGAGCTTGTTCACCAGGACACATAAGACCTGGAGATTTCAGTTTATGAGGTATTCGGGCATCTACTTTAGGTCTCCCTTAGAGACCAGGTTGCCATTCTTTCCTTTTTCAGCTGCAGAGACTCAGCCTTTGCCCTTATCCGCCTTGTCCTCTAGCTTGAACAGTTGTGTTACTCTGCAATGAGTCATCTCCAGCCACATTTATCCCAGCCTTTTCCATGGTGTTTGTGCATTTTAATCATCTGGAAAGGTTGGCATTTACTTGCAAGAAGAGGAAGCTGGCAGTGTAATTAGGCTCTTGCCGGATGGGCACACTGGCCTCTACCACTCTGCCAAAGCGGCGGTCCTGAGCCCTCAGTGGGCCTGCCCTCGAGTGCCCAGAGGAGAGCCAAGATTCTTCCCTCTGGCCCAGAGTCCCACTGGGGACATTCACCATAGGTTTGCATAGACCCTCTGACCTTACTGATCCAGGAAGAGAGGTCAGTAGATATAATATGTAATATATAGTGTAGAAACTAGTGTGTTTATGTAAAAATAAAGTTTATGTCCTGTTCGGTCTGCTTTTTAGGCTAAATACACTAAGAGAAAACTTTTTTTCTTTGCAGCCTGAAGTGATTCAGAACATGACTGAGTTCAAGCGTGGTTTGCCACTGTTTCCCCTTGTGAAACCACATATTAACTTCATGGCTGCAAAACTCTGAAGATTCCTCATGGGCGGGAAAGTGCAAGTGGATGCATTCCCGAGTCTTCCAAGGGCTAGGAAAACAATCTTGGCCACTTTAATATTTTCTGGTTCACTATTAGAAAAACAGAAAAAAAAAAAAAGTTGTCAAATGTCATTATGTAGAAATATTAAAAATCCAAAGTAATTAAATTACAAAATCTTATAGATGTAGAATATTTTTAAAATACATGCCTCTTAATATTTTAAAAGTTTTCTTTTCATTACTAAGAGAAATGTCCCTTATATAACAGTACTTAAAATGTTGGATGATATTCCTATAGAAACTTCCTTATTCTGTAAAATAGTCACTTGTCAGAAGAAAAATATGTTAGCTTTTTTCTAAAAGCCTCCTAGGTTGACAGAAAAGACTTCAAAACATGTAGAAAGATAATAACCTTTTTAAAAATGGATCCTCAACTTCGCTTTCTACTTAATGGTTTCATGTAAATAATGGAGAACATTACATTTGGCAGATAATGAACAAAGCAATGTCATTTTCTTTTACTAGTGAAATTGCTGATTATATAAGGCATGGTTTTAATCTTTTTATAGAATTTGAACATGTTTTTTATTCAAACTAGTAAAATGCTGGAAAACTCTAGAACACCCTACTTATTTACAGTGCTAGAAATACAGACTTACCTTACATCAATTTTGTCCCAAACTGAATTTCTCAGGATTACTGTGATTTGTTTTTTTCTGATTGAATTATATTGACATTCTTGTTCATAGTTGGTTTGCAGTGTTCCATCAGTGTCACTTTTTCCCATCAACACGTTGCTGTATTTATTTAACAGAAACAAACAGGGTCAACTTCAGATCCCACTGAGTGTGTGACATGCTTTTCCAACATCATCTATTCTAAACACCTGTAACTTTTTACTACCACGAAATTGCAGTCAGTATACGAACCAAAATATTTGCCCCATTATGAATATAAAAGGCAACACGTGCACAGACACCTTTTTGGAGGTATAAAAAGGAAAGCCTTGGATTCTTCAATAGCATGCTCTCCATAGAGACTTGGAATCCTGTTTTGCTACCAGTCTAATACTGCCTTAAGTGTAAAGTTACTTTTTGAATATATAAATTCAAACATACAAACACACAGATGATGACTGGAGTGAACTTTTAAAAAATATTTTCTTTCATGAGATACAATTTTGGATGAAATTGTTACTGTAGATTTAACAGCTGTTTTGAAATATTAAAACTTAAAGAGAAATTGGAGACATACAGGCACTAGTAACAGTAAGTGGCCCTGTAGTTCACTAACTCAGGCAAAGTAAAGAATGGCATTTTCAAATGACATTTCACCTCCATATGACTTGATTTGCCAGGACTTCTTTCTGTAGAGCCATGTCTTTTCACATCTTAAGTTTTCACATTTGCTGTTTTTCTGAATAATCTGAATTTGGGGCAAGAATGATAATCCCAGCTGTGGAGGCTGCTTTCGAAAGCGGGGCTCCATTTCTACTGTCAGACATATGTGGTGCTGTAACCATCTTTTTATCCCTGCCTTCAAGAGCTTCCTTGTATGAAGCCTGTCCTTGTCCATCAGAAGGTGCGTGAGTCATCGTCACTTCCTTCTGGTTTTATGCATTTGTAGACTATGCAGCTTTTCATCAAACTGCAGATATATACGAGAGGGATCAAAAACTAGTCCTGAGTGCATAAATCCACCACTGGAAAAGTAAATAATCCACTTATATCTTTTCTGTGGAAAATTATGTGCTACTGGGTAACTTTTTGCTCTTTAAAAAAAAAAGGGAGGGGGTGAAATTGAACGGTGTCACTTTTATGAGAAAGTCACGTGAAGAAATCTGAACGGCATCTCGTGTCATCTTACAGGAACTGTGATTGCTCTTGAGCGTACTCTAGCATTGTCTGGTTTCCACTTTGGATCGAGAGCTACTGTTGGATCATTCAGGCATCCTTATGGATTCAGCTACATGGGTCCAAGCTGCAGTCCCTGAGCAATAACAGACTACCTGGCTACTGCTCTTTACTCAGCGCTTAGTAAATGAGATTTGCGAAACACACTAAGGTGTTAGTTACCCGTGACTTTTTGAAAAGTCTTCTTTTTCACTGCTTGATGTGGAAGAGAGAGCATGTGACACAGCCAGTACGTGGTAGAGTGCTAGGGTAATCCTGTTTACAATAAATTGCCTGAATTTCACCTCTGGAGTTTGCATTTGTATTATTTTTAGTTTCAGTGGCCAATCCTCAACCTACCTCTCAACATCCCGATTTGACGATGTTTCTTGCTTTCATTGTTCCCAATGTAGAAAGCAGTGGATTTTTTTTTTTAAGTGAATCTGGGTAACAGTGATTTAATAAAATAAATGGGTCAATTTCACAGTCTTAAGAGTAGATCACTTTTGTAAAACAGGAATCTCAGTGTGAGAGGCTGAACTCCTTGCTGACCCCAAACCCAGAAAGATTTGTCCTGTGAGTTTCAGGGAGGAGAATTCAGAAGGCAGAAAAAATATTTCTCTCCTCATCTTCCTCGCATGTCTCCAGCGGCAGGTTAGGCAGATACCTTGTCCGATCCCTGGCTTCTTACTCCCTGTCAAAATAATCTTTCTACTCGTGTGGTTACCAGCTGGTTCAACCAAGCATTTCAAGAGGGAATCTTCAGTTTCCAACCTAGGACAGTAGTGCAGGGCACGTGGTCAGCTTTGTGCTCAGGGAGGATGCAGCTGCCCCATCCGGAGGCCTGGAGCTACCCCAGGTTTTAGGGCTTGGTGCAGTTTCCGCCTCTCTCATGGTGTGTGAGGGGAATCATCTGGTCCCCTTCTCTTAGTCTCAGCATGTTCATGGTGAAAACCAAGGATTCTCACATACTCATCTCCCTTTGTAAGGATGGTTCCTGCCCTCCTAAGCCCTCCCTGGAAGGGCCTCTGACCAGTAGGCTTCTAGATCCCTAGTATTCTGTGCTGCCCATCCGATGAAGTTCATTCACTGTCCTTATCAACCTGAACGATGACCACTCCATGGTTTCTTGTGGCAAAGCATCTTGGTAGTACTGAATTGCTACTTTTCTCACCCAATCTTTTGACATGGGAGGACGATGATTAAAATCATCATCATCCCAGGTTTTCGGAAGTGAAAATAGGCTCAGAAAGGCTAAACAGTTTGCCCCAGACCGTGCAGGAAGCACGGATTCAAACCTCTACGCAGATCTTTAAACTCTAGTTCTCATTGTTCCATGTGGATTTCCTGTAATAATGGGTACCAAGTCTACAAAGGTACTTGTGGAACAAAGTAGAAGGGCAGTTGTTTTTACATGTGTATGAAACTTAACTTTTTTCACTGATACCTCCTTAGTCTCCCAACCTTTGCCTATTTTGGAGGGAGTGAAACCAAGTCTCAGAGTCTGTGTCCCTCTCCTCCAGTCCTCTGTTGTTTCCCCTCTGCTGGACTCCCTTGTGGCCAGTTATCACCACTGGGATCTCCCTCCCTCTTGGAGTCAATCCAGACCCATGCCTCCTGGCCTGCTAGGCCCTTAAATCAATGCAAGCTCTCCTTGCTGTCGCCCCTGGAGTGATGAGATGATCTGGAATCCTTCAAGTGATTCTGAATGAGAGTGTGAAGAAGAGTCAAGTTCATCTGTAACCCCACCCCTCCAGGACAACCACATTTTTTGCATTGTTATTTTGCAGTCTTTTTGCTGTGCAAGTAGAATGGGGTCATATATTCAGTGTTACAACTTTTTCCATAGTCTATATTGAGAATCTTCCACGTGGGTACTCTTGGGAAATTTGTGGTATTTGCTGCTGTTGTCATTATTATTGAGTTTTTGGTTTCATACTGTAGTTTGTTTATCCAGTCCCTCTTAAGAGTGGGATATTTAGGGTGTTTTCAAACTCTGATCCATGATAAAACTCCTTGTGCAGACAGAGTATGTGTGTGGTTTTCTGATTATTTCTTTAAATCACTGGGTTGTAGAATATGAATATATCATTTAACTTCTTTTTGGAAAAGTTTTAAATCTACAGAAGTTGTAGAAATAGTACAGTGAATGCCCATACAGCCTTCACCCTGTGTTCACCAGTTTAATGTTTCCTGTGCATTGCTCCCTCCCTCCCTCTCTCTCCATAGATGTCGTGACTCCTCACCCCTAAATACTTCATCACGTATCTCCTAATAACATTGTTGATGTGTAGTCAGGAATTGGGTCTCACCCAAAGGTAGGTCTGGCCTATGTCCCCTTTGTTTTTGTTTAGACATTATAGACAAGTAATTTTGACAACTTAGGTGAAAGAGGTACATTTCCTGAAAGACACAAATTACCAAAACAGACATGAAAGGAAATAGAAAATATGAATATTCCCTTAATCTGTTTTAAGAAATTGAATTAATGCCCTTTCCACAAAGAAAATCCCAAACCCAGATGGCTTCATTGGTGAATTCTGTCAGACATTTAAGGATGAAATTATACCAATCTTACATTTTAGAAAGCAGGAGGGAACCCTTTTATGAGGTTAGGATTACCCTTATACCAAACTCAGACAAAGGTATTTCAAGTAAAGAAAGCTCTAAATCAATTACCCTTTTAAAAGTCCTGAAAGTCTTTAACAAAATGTTGGCAATTTGAATCCAACGATGTATAAAAAGGAATTTTTTATACAGTTGATTTTCATATATTATACCAACTTTACATGAAGACAGAGTAGGAGGAATGCAAGGTTGGTATAATATTTGACAATCAATTAGTATTGTTTACCATAGTGACAGAATTAAGGAGGAAAAACCACATAGTCGTTTCAATAGGTAGAGTAAGAGCATTTTACAAAATTCATACTAACAGCTCTCAGCAAACAAGGAATGGAAGGGAACTTCCTCAACCTAATAAAGGGAATTTAAAAAATACCTACTGGTCACATCATAAATAAGGATAAAATATTGAATACTTTGACCCTAAGAGATGCACCAAGATGAGGATGTATGTTCTCACAACTTTTTTCAAACTTGTATATGAGGTCCTCGTCAGTACAATAAAGATTGGGAAGAATGAAGTAAAAAGTGTTCACAGATGGCATGAGCACATACCAAAAAAACTCTAAGGACTACAAAAATGGTACTAAATTGATTTAACAAGATTGCAGGAAGTAACATTAACAAATCAATTTTATGTCAACAAATTATACTGTCCACAAAATTCAAATAATTTATAATAGCACCAAAAAAGTATTTAGGGGCAAAATATTTTTAAATGTGAAAAACCCGTACACTGAAAACTTCAAAACGTTACTGAAGGAAAGTTTTTAAAGACCAAAATAAACGGACAAAATCCATATTCATGGATTGTAGGACAGTGCTTTTAAGATATCTGTTTTTCCCCACTGAGCTATAGATTCTAAAGCAATGCTTGTCAGAATTCCTGCAGGCTTTTTGGACAGACATTAAAATCAGACAAGCTGATTTAAAATTTTACATGAACATGCAAAGAATCTTGAATAGCTAAAATAATTCTGAAGAAGAACAAATTTATCCTTCCTGATAGCAGGGCTGATATGAAACTATAATCAAGCTAGTGAGTATTGGCCTAAGGATTGACATATGGATCAATGGAAGGGAGCAGAGTCCAGAAATAGAGCCCCACCTTACTTTCAATTAATTTTTGACTAAAGTGTCATGGTAATTTGATGGGGGAAAAGTAGTCTTTTCTATGAATGGTTCAAGAACAACTGGATATCCTTATGGGAAAAAAAAAAAGAACCTTAACCCTTATCTCACAGTATATACAGAATTAACTCAGAAAAGCCTACAGATTTAAACATAAAAACTAGAACTGTAAAAGTTCTACAGGGAAACATAGGAGAAAATCTCTTCGAAGTTCGTTAGGCAAAATTTCTTAGGATGCAAAAGTCACTAACCATCAAAGAAAAAATGGACATATTGAAGTTTTTCAAGTTTAAAACTGTCTTCTCTTTAAAAGACACCATTAAGAAAAGAAAATGGCAAGCTGCTGACTGGGAGGAAATATTTACAATACATAAATCAGACAAAGGACTTACATATAAGAATATACAAGAAACTCATAAGACAGAAACGTTGGAAAGGAGTTTAATAGATGCTTCACCAAAGGAGATGTAAGTAATGGTCAATATGTACATGAAAAGATAACATGAGTCACGGGGAAATGCAAATTTAAGCCAACAGGAGAGCAAAACTACAGTGAGAAGGAAGATGGGTGATTGCCTGGAGACTGAGGTCAGCAGATGGGATCAAAGGACATAAGGAAACTTTTTTAGAGAAGGCTCATCGACCTCCTCAGTGACTGGGTAAGTCTCTCTTGGTCTTGGATCTCCCGTCTTGGTTGACGATTCTGAGTTTTATTCAGTGGTTGGTAAACTTGTTATGAGGAGTAGGTTTTCCTTGAACTTAAGGCAGTTCAAGAAGAGGTACCTGAATTCTCAGTTGAAAGACACTGGGAAGGTTGCTCAGTTGAAATGCACTGAGAAAATTGTCTAGCTGAAAGACACTGGGAAGGTTTGGACTGGGTGATTAGGTAAGGGCTAACCTGGTGTCTTTCCTTGAATGGGCTACTTTAACAGAGTTTGTTGGAATAAAAATGAAGACACCATATGAGAGCTTTTAGCTCCAAAATAAGAGACAAAATGCTCCTCCCAGCTGGTTACAGCTTTCTCAGGCAACTGAGAAATTTACAGGAATGGTGGAGGCAAGTCCTCATACCGTGCAGCGGTCCCGTAGAGTAACCCATTCATTAATTAAAGATATGCTCATCTGGGGTTGTACACATTAGAACTGGCCATCTAGTGCTTGAGCACCCATGGTGGTTTTAGTCTGCTGAAGGGAGAAACCCAGACACACTTCTAGGAGGAACTTGCATTATCTCCCTGTGCCTTTGAGATGTAAAGGTACCTGATCTTCTTAGGCATCTTGTTCTATGTCTTGAGAGCTTGGTTTGTTGATCAGTGAGAAAACTCTTTCTGGCCTCCGCCATCTGGAAGGTACTCATACAGTGTACATTTGGAAGCCAGGTGAAGAGACCAGGATTCCGAGCAGGCCCTGTCAGCTCTCAGGAGAGTTTGTCATAAGGGTTCCCAATCCATAAGGGCCCTTCATCATGTCAACTTTCATTGGATCCACCTGTACAATAAAGGCCCTTCCTTTCTTAGACTATTTTTGCGAATACACTTTCTGGATCTTGTGAGGGCTGCATCCTTTGCACGATCCTATGGGGACACCTCTTGTGTCTTACTTGTTTGAATCCCTATTCAGATCCTACTCATCAATGGCCAAATGATGGATCCTTTAAATTGGAAAAACTTCTAAACTTAAATTTTTAGAGAGCTCTCCTCGTAAACAGCTATTTTATTGGTAGCTATGGAAAGACCAAATTAAAAGGTGGACACAAAGAAATGTAATGACTAACCTTAAGAACTCCCTTAGTTTAAAAAAAAACAAAACATCTGTTCGGGAAGCCTATTTGAATTTGTGAAATCAGCTTCCCTCACTGGGTCTTACAGATGCTAATAAAACATTAGGTTAATTAATGTTAATTAGGTTAACAAGGGAATAGAAAGGGTTATTAAGGGGCAAGTCCTGTGGCCTGGATATTCATGGGATTGAAACAAAGGCTTTGAAACAGCACTACTTAAGGTTGGATGAGCCAAAGGGACCCTCTGTGGGTCCACCCAATATTAAAGGGCCCCAAACAAGTTTGCTCTATTTACCCCAGTTTGGAAAAAAGGGGCTGGAAGGGAAAATTTACACTGAGAGACCCGATCAGCAATTGCTTAGAGCAACAGTTAGGCCAATTAATCAAGTTAAACATTGACAAAAGGGCCTGGGTTCCTTGGCTGGACCTCTCACTGGGGACCCCAAAGCCTTTTATACAGGAATGGATAAAACAGCTGGCGGATAAAAAGGAAAAGTTTCTGGAAGTCCTTATAAGACCAAGACTTGCTGATGGGGTCCTAATGGAGGCTAAGGTTAAAGATTAAAAAAAGGAAGTTATAGAAAGGTTATGGAAAAGGAACCCTGAGAAAAGAGTTTTGTGTATGGTTAGGCCTGGCTAGGATTAGAACAAATTAAATAAATGAATCTTAAAAGTAAGGTTGTACAAAACTAGAATTTTATTCTTTCTGTTAAGAGGACAACGTTTTTTTGGAATATCTGCTTTTGATAACGGTTTCTTTACCTCTTAAGTAATCTGTTGTAACTTTCTATATTTGCCTTTGAAATCTTCTGTTATCACTTTGGTTAAATGAATAAGTACTGTTTCACAGTGATCTACACTGCGATCCTGATTGATCAACTGTTTTTAAAACTTTTGATATTTTTGACAAACTTCCCCAAATCAGATTCTAAATAGAGTTCTTTTGACCTCTAGCTAACTTTGGGATGTTTCAGAGGGCCCCTGAAACATCTCAAAGAGAGGTATTAAACTAATTATACTTATTTGGTTAAATTACATGGGAAGCATTGTCAAATAAGTGATGATAAGCCTTCTTAAGTTATAGTTAGTTAACATCTATTTCTCTCTACCTGATCCATCCAGAATTTGGCTTTCTTTGTCTGGCTCCCCTCTGGACTTGGTGTTTGTTTATGATCCAGGTTGCAACTAGTTATACTAATCATTGTTCTAATTGATCTCCCTTTGTAGTTTTTAAACTGTTTATGCTTTGTGACTCTTGCTGCTGTACTATAATCTTAGTAATGTTACTAGTGATATCCTGTTATTTTATGATTGTTGTTTCTTGCATCACCTGCTGTGTAACCAGCTCTCTGACAAAGTTGATGACAGCTAAACATCTTGAGGCAATTGATCACATATATAGCTCTGTATAAAATTAATTTTAATGTATATAGAAAGAAGCAACAAGGGAGAAACATTTCCTGGATCATAATAGACTAGTAAGACAGATGATCCAGAGAATTTTTAGGTTATTAACAGGACCGAATCTAGATATAGCTCTTGAATGGGCTCTCAATTAAATCCTCACTAAACCTAGGAATGAGACTTCCTAGCACCATGGGACAAATTTGTCATAAAATGCCTCTCAAACCTTAATCAAATTTATGACCAAAAGGGGAGAGACTGTGAACAAAAAAGAATAAACAGCGTCACTCATCACCCAGTTATACAAGTGGGTTAAATCACAACCCACCACAGTCACCCACCAACAGTGCACCCTAAGGGGAATTCAGGATGAAAAAACAGGATGAGGCATTCTGTGCTTTGGCCCCTAGATAATTAGGTGCATATCTCAGGAAGAATGTCTTTTATTTTTATTTTTTTTCTCTCTGGCTGCGTTGGGTCTTCGTTGCTGCGCACAGGCTTTCTCTAGTTGCAGCGAGCGGGGGCTACTCTTCATTGCGGTACGTGGGCTTCTCATTGCGGTGGCTTCTCTTGTTGTGGCACGCAGGCTCCAGGATGTGCAGGCTTCAGTAGTTGTGGCACACGGGCTCAGTAGTTGTGGCTCGCGGGCTTTAGAGCGCAGGCTCAGTAGTTGTGGTGCATGGGCTTAATTGCTCTGCAGCATGTGGGATCTTCCCGGACCAGGGCTTGAACCTGTGTCCCCTGCATTGGCAGGCGGATTCTGCACCACTATGGAAGTCTCAGGAAGAATTTCAATGACCCCAGATTCTTGCATCTTCCCACACACAGAAAAACCTAAAATCATTAACTTGAGACGTCTGTTCTTTGTGATTAGCAGTGATCTTTTACCAAGATGCATGCCTGACTACACATATTTCCCAGCCAAAACAAAGTCATGTGTATCCTGGCTCCTCGCCCACCTCTTCAGAGCAGTTCTTCAGAGCTACTGAGTGGCTGTCTCCCGAGCGGGAGTCCTCAGTAAGACCCCAAATCAAACTCAAACTCACAATTCTCATGTTGTGCATTTTTCTTTAAGTTAACACTAGAAATGCAAGAATTGTGAGCCCCACACCAGAATACTGGATCAAAGCTGCCTTTTAACAAGATTCTCAGATGAGTCATATGTACAGTAAAGTTTGAGGAACACTGTTGATAACATCCCATCAATTAAAACTCTCCTCACTTATGGTGAAAAACACAAGGAAGACTTTTAGTTAGTTTTACAAAACTATTTTTGAATATTCTGTTTTGCTTTAGAAATTTCTTTTACTCAAGTGCACAAAATGGTTTACAGCTCAGTGAATTATCCCAAAGTGAAAACATCTGTGTACTGACAACTCAGGGGAAGAATTGTATCATTATCCTTTCGCCTTTATACTTTCTACCTCTCCCTCTTACCTAAAGGTAGCCACTATCTTGACTTCTTACAGAATAGATTAGTTTTACCTGCTTTGAACTTAATACAAATGAAATTTTAAAAATATGCATTGCCTGTGCCTGACTTTGTATAAAATTTCATGTTAGATTACCCATTTATTGTGTGTAGCTATAGTTTTTTCCACTTTTATTCTATA
The DNA here is from genome assembly GCF_964374135.1 of Grampus griseus. Lineage (NCBI taxonomy): Eukaryota > Metazoa > Chordata > Mammalia > Artiodactyla > Delphinidae > Grampus > Grampus griseus. The sequence goes on along the minus strand of NC_139010.1, from coordinate 52,465,804 downwards.
GAATTCCATTGTATGAATATATCACAATTTATCCATTATACTATTAAAGGACATTTAGGTTTCCAGTTTTTAGTTATTTATAAATAATGCTATAAACATTCTTAAACATGTCTTTGGGTACACACTTACATGCATTTCTGTGGGTGTACCTAAGCGTGAAATTGCTATGTCATAGATGACCATGTATGTTCAACTTTAGGAGATGCCATCAAACAGTTTTCCAAAGTGGTTGTACCAACTTACACCCTCACCAGCAGGGTATGAGAGTTGCACTTCCTCCCCATTGTTGGTCTTTTCAATTTTGACCATTCTAATGGGTGTGGTAGGTGAATACTTTGTAGTTTTAATTTGTATTTCTTGTATACTAATGAAGATGAGAGCCTTTTCATATATTTATTGACTATTTGAATATTCCCTTTTGTGAAGTCTCATGCCCCCCCCCCTTTTTTTTTTATCGTGTTGCCAGTCTTTTTCTTAGTGAGTCATAAGAGTTGTAAGTATTCTGGATCTGAGCTCTTTTGTCAATTATATGCACTGCAAATACTATTTCTCACCCTCTGGCTTGCCTTTTCACTCTTTTTTTTTTTTTCGGTACGCGGGCCTCTCACTGTTGTGGCCTCTCCCGTTGCGGAGCACAGGCTCTGGACGCGCAGGCTCAGCGGCCATGGCTCACGGGCCCAGCCGCTCCGCGGCATGTGGGATCCTCCCGAACCGGGGGCACGATCCCGTGTCCCCTGCATCGGCAGGCGGACTCTCAACCACTGGGCCACCAGGGAAGCCCTGGCCCTGTAAGATTTAATGAACACAAAGATGAAGGGAAAAGCAGGGTCTGAATGTGCACCTAAGATATGCAAGGGCTCTGTGTTCTTAGGTGAGTGTTTGTACTCATGAGAAGAGGGAAAACTCATTTTAACAAGTTCTTGAGAGGATTAAGTGAGAAAATATGTGAGAAATTTTTGGTAAATACATAGGGTATCAAAATTGGGTTGAAATTATTTGACAGTTTTGCCCAGGGACCAGTCTAATTGTGTGTGTGTGTGTGTGTGTTTGTCTATGTGTGTGTGTGTCTGTGTGTGTGTGTGTGTGTGTGTGTGTGTGTGTGTGTGTTTGCTTAGCACGTATTGGGATTGTGGCACCCCTGGTGATCCTAAAGTGAGAATTACCGCTGACGTTGCAAAGATGAGTTTGTCCACCAGAGGGAGACAAAGCACTTCTCCATGAAAAAGGCCCCACATAAAACCCATTCTCCGACGTCACAGCTGCGTCAACTCCAATTTATATAATGTGCCAAGCAGCACAAATGTGGGAAGATAGGTAAAATTATCTTTGGTACTGTTCTTGCCACCACTGGCAAAAGTTCCAGGTCTAACTTAAGGAACAACATGTGGAGAAAAATATATCTTATTCACCCAGAACTAGCATCTAGAAATATTTTCAATTCCTTTTCTAGCTCACTTTGATAAAATAGACCATATAAACTGACATCAAAACTGAAAATAAAAAAGGATGGGGGATTTCCCTGGTGGCGCAGTGGTTGAGAGTCCGCCTGCCGATGCAGGGGACACGGGTTCGTGCCCCGGTCCGGGAAGATCCCACATGCCGCGGAGCGGCTGGGCCCGGGAACCATGGCCGCTGAGCCTGCGCGTCCGGAGCCTGGGCTCCGCAACGGGAGAGGCCACGGCAGTGAGAGGCCCGCGTACCGGGGGGAAAAAAAAAAAAAGGGATGGGTAGCGTTGTTGATATATTATAGAGTGTAAAATTTTGAAATAAAATTACTCTAAGAATTATGCAAATAGAAATCAACATCAACATGAGTAGATTAGCTTAAGATATGCTCACAGTATTTTAGGAAATATACAGACATAATAATGAACCTTACGTTTATTTCTTTTTTTAAAATTTTTAAATTTTTGGCCGTGAGGCTTGTGGGATCTTAGTTGCCTTACCAGGAATCAGACTCTCGCCCTCAGCAAAAAAAGCGTCCTAACCACTAGACTGCCAGGGAATTCCCCTTTATGTTTATTTCTAAATCTGAAATACTTGATTGGCAATTCTCAACTCTCAGTTTCTCCCATCTCTTGCTAAGCTCTATCATAGAAGCTCATAGAAGCTATAAAAGCTACGATCTTAATCTCTGTCCCCTTTTAGCTGCAGATGGTCAATGGGATGTAGGTAAAAAACACTAGGGAGGCTTCCCTTCCAGAATGAAATGATAAGACTTAGTACAAAAAAAATTCCTTTTCTCCCTTGTTCCCCCCTCCTCCTGCCCCATATTCCTGGGGACAGAAAACTTGGAGGTGGAATAACCATCACTGTCCATGAGATGACAAATGTGAGGATAAAAGCCAGTATAATTAAGGTTGTCAGAGAGGACAGGCCGGAGGAGCCTGGGTCCTTCCCTGATGAACATTATCTGAGCCAAAATCCATAGTTCCACATACCACTTGGTTAGGGAGAACATTTTCAACACAATGGTACTAGAAAAGCCAGGAAGTCCTGTCACCCTACCTGATATAGCCTGTGATTTCTTCAGGGTCGGCACCAAGTTAAAGTACACAGACCCCTGCTGTGACTGAACACACAGTCAACAGAATAGAAATAATAAACCAAATGGTAATAAAAAACAGGTATTTGTATCAACGCAGGCCTAATTTGGTCTTTAGGGTGGACAGATGACAAACAAAGGTATCTAATTGGAAAATGAACTGGGAAAGAGTAAGATTTCTACATTTTGATTAAGCAGAGTGGGCAATTTGCTATTTGATGGCTAGGATATTCAGGATAATTGCTGTTCTATGGTCTAGTGCAGGAGAATTTCATGGAATAGGATTTCTCGGAAATCAGGGGTTGTTTAAAGAACTTGGGAGAATTGAGTTGGCGAAATAGGGGGAAGATATTATAGGCGTATGAGGTCTCCTTGGAAAGGTCCTAAAGGTTTGGGTGGGTCCCCCCTGGAGCACAACATAGAACTGTGCCCCCTGGAGCTGTCACAAGTCGGCTCTGTGAGCTGCCCAGGGGACAGTGACGGTGTACTTCTGGAAAGCAAAGGTAATTGACTAAGAAGTAGGAGGAAGGAAATCCCTTTAATTGTTGAACTTCATCAGGTCTTCTCCTCATGCTGTTCTCACTTTCAGGCTTTTATTACCCTCTGGTAACACTCAGGTCTTTATCTCCAAACCTAACCTCTCCCTGAGTTTTCAGGCTCCTTTCCAACTGCCACCTGGATTTTTGCACATTCATTTCAAACTCACCATGTCCAAAAAGGAACTCATTGAAGTGTCTTTTCTTCCTGTACATTCCGTTTCCCATTCTGTGTATTTTTTGTACAGCTTTTATTCAGTGCTGACTACGTGCCACTCACTTTGCTAGTGCTGGTGGTACAAGGATGAGCAAAACCAGACATGATTCTACCCCACTGCGTTTTCAGTCTGGAGGGGCAGACTGCTACTAAGCAAATGAGCACACAAATGAGTACATATTTCAGTCTGTGATGACAAAGGAATGGACACCAGAGGGTATCTGAGAGTCAACAGGGGGACTGCTGTCTAATCAGGCAGAATATTACCCACCTGGTCACCAGGGCGTCATCCTCTCCTTTCCCTTTCTTACCATTTACATACAACCAACCACCACATCTTGCCTATTTGACCTCCTAAATATTCCTAAATATTTCTCAAGCCCATCTCCTCTTTCCCTTCCTCATTACCCTAGCTGAGACTGTCTCCATCTTCGATGTGGACCGGGCATGACTCCCTGAGGCCAGGCTTTGTATATTTCCCTCTTTGTCTTCACTCTACCCCCATTCCTTTCCACACTGCCTTGAGACAGCGTTACCCCTCACCTAATCTGACCAGGTCGCTTTCCTGACTAAAGTCAGGAAAAGTAACCCCTGCTCCACGCAACTAGAGAAAGCCTGAGTGCGGCAGCAGAGACCCAGCGCAGCCAAAAATTAATTAATTATTAAAAATCTATTAATTTTTAAAAAGTCAGTTGAATTTTTAAAAAATAAATTTATTGGGCTTCCTTGGTGGTGCAGTGGTTGAGAGTCCGCCTGCTGATGCAGGGGACACGGGTTCGTGTCCCGGTCCGGGAAGATCCCACATGCCGCAGAGCAGCTGGGCCCGTGAGCCATGGCTGCTGAGCCTGCGCGTCCGGAGCCTGTGCTCCGCAACGGGAGAAGCCACAACAGTGAGAGGCCCGCATACCGCAAAAAAATATATAAAAATAAATAAATAAATAAATAATTTTATTTTATTTATTTATTTTTGGCTGCACTGGGTCTCTGTTGCTGCGCACAGGCTTTCTCTAGTTGTGGTGAGCGGGGGCTACTCTTAGTTACAGTGTGCGGGCTTCTCATTGCGGTGGCTTCTCTTGTTGCAGAGCACGGGCTCTAGGTGCTCTGGGTGCTCAGGCTTCAGTAGTTGTGGCACGTGGGCTCAGTAGTTGTGGCTCGCAGGCTCTAGAGCGCAGGCTCAGTAGTTATGGCGCACGGGCTTAGTTGCTCCGCGTCATGTGGGATCTTCCCGGGCCAGGGCTCGAACCCATGTTCCTTGCATTGGCAGGCGGATTCCCAACCACTGTGCCACCAGGGAAGTCCCCTAAAAACTTAATAGATTTTATTTGGGGGGGAACAGTTTTAGGTTTATAGAAAAATTGAGCAGAGGCTTCCCTGGTGGCGCAGTGATTGAGAGTCCGCCTGCCGATGCAGGGGACACGGGTTCGTGCCCCGGTCCGGGAAGACCCCACATGCCGCGGAGGGGCTGGGCCCGTGAGCCATGGCTGCCGAGCCTGCGCGTCCGGAGCCTGTGCTCCGCAACGGGAGAGGCCGCAGCAGTGAGAGGCCCGCGTACCGCAAAAAAAAAAAAAAAAAATTGAGCAGAATGTACAGATTCCAAAATACTCCATTCTCCCCCATTTTACCACCCCAACACAATTTCCCTTATTAACTTCTTACTTTAGTGTGGTACATTTGTTACAATTGACAAATCAATACTGATATATTATTGTTAACTAAAGTCTGTAGTTTACATTAGGGTTCACTCTTTGTGTTGTACAGTCTATGTACAAAGGGTTTGACAAATACATAATGTCATGTCAACCATTATTACAGTACAGACAGAATAGTTTCTCTGCCCTAAAAATCCCCTGTACTCCACCTATTCATCTATCCCTCCTCTGAGAACTTCCGCCAACCATTTTACGGTCTCTATAGTTTTGCCTTTTCCAGAATTTCGTAGTTGGAATAATACAGTATGCAGCCTTTTCAGAATGGCTTCTTTTATTTAACAATATGCATTTAAGTTTCTTCCAAGTTCTTTCTTTTGATAGCTCATTTCTTTTTATTGCTGAATAATACTCCACTGTATGGATGTATCAGTTTATCCATTCACCTGTTGAAGGACATCTTGATTGTGTCTATATTTGGAGAATTGTGAATAAGACTGCTATAAACATCTGCGTGCAGGTTTTGGAGTGGACATAGTTTTCAACTCATTTGGGTAAATACCAAGGAGCATGACTGCTGGGTTGTATGGTGAAACTATGTATACCTTTGTAAGAAACTACCAAACGATCTTCCAAAATGGCTCTACTATTTTGCATTCCCACCAGCAGTAAATGAGAGTTCCTGTGGCTCCACATCCAGGCCAGTATTTGGCGTTGTCAGTGTTTGGGGTTTTAGCCATCCTAGTAGCTACATAGTGGTATCTCATTGTTTAATTTGCAGTTCCCTAATGACATTTGATATTGAAATAGTATCTTTTCATCTGCTATTTGCCATCTTTGGTAAGGTGTCTGTTCAAATGTTTGGTTCACTTTTTAATGGGGTTGTTTTCTTATTATTAAGTTTTAAGGGTTCTTTGTATATTTTGGTTACAAGTCCTTTACTAGAAACGTATTTTGCAAATATTTTCTCCCAGTCTGTGGCTTGTCATTTTATTCTCTTAAAGTTGTCTTTCACAGAGCAGAAATTTTTCATTTTAATGAAGTCCAACTTATCAATTTTTTCTTTCATGGATTGTGTTTTTGGTGTTGTATCTGAAAACTATTGCCAAAGGGCTTCCCTGGTGGCGCAGTGGTTGAGAGTCCGCCTGCCGATGCAGGGAACACGGGTTCATGCTCCGGTCCGGGAGGATCCCACATGCTGCGGAGCGGCTGGGCCCGTGAGCCATGGTCACTGAGCCTGCGCGTCCGGAGCCTGTGCTCCGCGATGGGAGAGGCCACAAGAGTGAGAGGCCCGCGTACCGCAAAAAAAAAAAAAAAAAAAAAAGAAACTATTGCCGAGGGAATTCCCTGGTGGTCTAGGTTAAGACTCTGTGCTTCCAGTGTGGAGTGGGTTCCAAGGTGACATGGGTTCAATCCCTGGTCAAGGAACTAAGATCCCACATCCCACATGGTGCAGCCAAAAATAAATAAATAAATAAAAATAAAATAAAAGCTATTGCCAAACCCAAGGTCACCTCAGTTTTCTCCTATATTATCATCTAGGAGTACAGTTCTGTATTTTACTGTTAGGTATAAGATCTATTTTCAGTTAATTTTTGTGAAAAGTATAAGGTCTGTGTCTAGATTCTTTTTTTTTGCATGTGGATGTCCAGTTGTTCCAGCACCATTTGTTGAAAAGACTATCCTTTCTCCATTGAATTGCCTTTGCCTTTTTGTCAAGTATTGGTTGGCTATATTTGTAAGGGTCTATTTCTGGGCTCTCTCTTCTGTTGCATTGATCTATTTGTCTCTTGTTTAATACACACTATCTTCATTACTGTAGCTTTATAGTAAGTCTTGAAGTCGGTAATGTCAGTCCTCCAACTTTGTTCTTCAATATTGTTTTGGCTATTCTGGGTCTTTTGCCTTTGATATAAACTTTAGAATCAGTTTGTTGTTATTCTAAAAGTAACTTGGTAGGATTTTGATTGGGACTGTGTTGAATCTATAGATCACGTTAGGAAGAACTGATATCTTAACATGAGTCTTCCTGTCCATGAATATGGAATATCTCTCCATTTATTTAGATTTTATTGATTTCTTTCATCAGAATTTTGTAGTTTTCCTCATGCAGATAATATATATATTTTGTATATGTATAATACAACCACATGTTGTCTAAAGGAGACTTATTTTGGATACAAAGACACAAAGAGATTAAAAGTAAAAGGATGGAAAAGATATTCCATGAAAATAGTAACCAAAAGAGAGCTGGGGTTGTTATATTATTATCAGACAAAATAGATTGTCAAAAAAGGTTATGAGACAAAAAAGGATATTATATATTGATAAAAGTTTCAGTTCATCAAGAATATATAAGAATTATAAATGGATACCTATCTAATAACATAGCCCCGAGTTATATGGAGTAAAAATTGACAGAAATGAAGGGAAAAGTGGACAATTCTACAATAATAGTTGACTATTTCAATACCTCACTTCCAATAATGGATAGAACAGCCAGACAGAAGCTCAATAAGGAAACAGAGGTCTTTGACAACACTATAAACCAGGTAGACCTAAAACACACATACAGAACACTTCACTGAACAACAGCAGAATACATTCTTCTCAAGCACAAATAGAATATTCTCTAGGATAGACTATATGTTAATCCACAACCAAAACTTAATAAATTTTAAAAGATTGGTATCATACAAAGTACCTTTCTTATTTCAATGGAATAAAACTAGAAATCAATAACAGAAGGAAAAAAATAGAAAATTAACAAATATGTGGAAATTAAGCAACATACACTTAAAGAACGAATGGGTCAAGGAAGAAATCACAAGGGAAATGAGAATAGCATGAGGAAAATGAAAATAAAAATACAACATACTATATGTATAGCTGATTCATTTTGTTATACAGCAGAAACTAATACACCATTGTAAAGCAATTATACTCCAATAAAGATGTTTAAAATAAAATACAACATACTAAAAATTATGAGATACAGCCAAAGCAGTGCTAGGAGGGAAATTTATAGCTGTAAATACATATATTAATGAAGAAGAAATTTCTCAAATCAATCACCTAATTGTTTACATTAAATAACTGGAAAAAGAGGAGAAAACTAAACCCAAATGTCACAGAAGAAAGGAAATAATAAAGATTAGAGAAACGATAAATGAAATAAAGAATAGAAAAAAGAATAGAGAAAATCAACAAAACCTAAATTTGTTTCTTTAAAAAGATCAACAGAATTTGTGCACATGGGGTTGTTCATAATATTCCTCTATTATTGTTTTAATGTCTGTGGGATCAGTAGTGCTGGCCTCTTTTTCATGTCTGATATTAGCAATTTGTGTCTTCTCTTTCTTGGTTAGCTTGGCTGGAGGCTTATCGATTTTACTGATCTTTCAGAGAACCAGTTTTTGGTTTCTTTGATTTTCCCTATTGATTTCTTATATTCAATTTCATTGATTTCTGCTCTAATTTTTTATTTTTCTTTTCTTCTATTTATTTTGGATTTAGTTTGCTGTTTTCTAGTTTACTAAGGTTGCGGCTTACAGATATTAGATCTTCCTTCTTTTCTAATACATGCATTCAATGCTATATATATTTTCTTTTAGCATCATTTTTGTTGGATACTACAAATTTTTATAAGTTGTATTTTAATTTAGTTCCAAAAATTTTTTTAATTTCTCTTGAGACTTGTTTTTTGACTTGTGTGTTATTTAGAAGTATGTTATTTAATCTTCTGTTATTTGGGGGTTTTGCAGCTATCTTTCTGTTTTTTGGGGTTTTTTTGCGGTACACGGGCCTCTCACTGTTGTGGCTTCTCCCGTTGCAGAGCACAGGCTCCGGACGCGCAGGCTCAGCGGCCATGGCTCACGGGCCCAGCCGCTCTGTGGCATGTGGGATCTTCCCAGACCGGGGCATGAACCCGCGACCCCTGCATCGGCAGGTGGACTCTCAACCGCTGCGCCACCAGGGAAGCCCTATCTTTCTGTTTTTGATTTCTAGTTTAATTCCATTGTGGTCTGAGAGTACACTGTATTATTTCTGTTTTGAATTTGTTAAAGTGCGTTTTACACCCCAGAATGTAGTCTATCTTGGTGAGTGTTCCATGTGAGGTTGAGAAAAATGTATACTCTGCATTGCTGGATGAAGTAATCTATAGACGTCAACAGATCCAATTGACTGATGGTGCAGTTCAGTTCAACTACATCCTTAGCTGATGTTCTGCCTGCTGGATCTGTCCATTTCTGATAGAGAGGTGTTGGAGTCGCCAACTATGTAGAGGATTGGTTTATTTCTCTTTCAATTCTATCCATCTTTGCCGCACAAATTTTGACTCTCTGTTGTTAGGTTCATCCACATTAAAGATTGTTATCGCTTCTTGGGGAATCGACCCATCATTATGTAATGCCCCTCTTTATTCCTGATCATTTTCTTTGTCTTGGCTCTACAGCTGGAAGGCTGGCGCTCGTCGCTGCGGACTCGTTCGTGAAGGGGACGTGCAGTTCCTGTTTGTGTGAGGTTGCTTTAGGTGACCTGCTGTTATCTGCGGAGGAACAGCCAGGAACGGGTCATAAAATGTCGTGAATCACTGTCAGAATTTTGGGCCTTAGCCGGGTCCACATCCTCTCCCGCAGTGGCTTTTCGCCTTGGTGCACGGTCTACGGGATGAAACTGTTCGCGTTTCCTCCAAGCTCCTCACGTTCTGCAGTTTGGCCACAGAGTTTAAGCTCTTTTCACCCTCGGCAGGCAATTTGCAAGTGACCTTGTCGTTGTCAAAGCCTCGCCTAGCGCTTCAGCGCCTCCCGGAGCTCTGGCAGACTCGGTGGCCCGAGTCCCAGGAGCTGGGGCTCCAAGCGGGGAGACAGGCGCGAGGCTGGAGGGCAACGGACAACTCGGTCTCCCGGCAGTCCCGCCGCTTGCGCCCATCGCGGCCGTTAAGGATGTTGATTCGTTACCAAACGGCCATCTAGAAAGACAGTCATGATTTAAACTTCCATCAGAGATCATTCAATTACCGCGGGAGAAGGATTGGATCTTACCTTGGTACCCACCTTGCAATTTATTTAATGTTTGGGAGAGGGTGATTTTTAAAAAAATGTATTCTTCACCAAAAAGTGAGACTAACTAATTCCTAGTGATGGATCTGCAAGTCCAGATTTGTGGGTGGCAACTTGATGTGATTCCAGAGCCTCTGAGGTCTTACGGTGTGGGACGTCCGCTTAGACTTTGGAGCCCGACAAATGGGTTTGAATTCTGGTCAGACACTTATCAGTTGTGCAGTCTTAACCCCAATTTCTTTCTCTTTAAAGGATTGCTCGATTATGTCTATGCAAAGGGAAGGTGGATCTTGGTGAATAACAGTGAATTATCAACTTACTTGGATGGTCACTCCAACTTAGCTGCTCTTCAAGATGTCATTTCTTTGTTGGAGCAAAGCAACACATTCTTTGGCGCCTGGTATGTCTAAGTTGGAAGTAATTTACCTCCTGAATTTTGTTTACATATATAAATGATACATGTTATTGTAAAGAATTCAAAACATATAAATATAAACAGAAGAGAGTAAAGGTAGCCTGAAAGCTGCACGCTAAATTAACCCCCAATATTCGGGGAGCCTAGTGGACAAGAGGCTCACTGTTTGGTGTGTAGATTCTCACTTGTTCCCGTGTTTTCAGCACAGCCTTACTGCCTACAGGATAGGCTGGGCCCTAGAGTCCAGAGCTTTGTTGAATGAGCATCTCCAGGGAGTAAACCTCCAGTCTTCAACCAGTGGAGTGGATATGGGCTTCCAGCCACTGTGTTCAGACTTGCATTGACTTCCCCGAGTTTTCACCCACCTGATCCTCCACAGGGTCCCTGACGCCTCTGGTCCAGAGCTTCTGAGGGGCCGCAGCAGGGAAGAGCTTGCTCACACTCTGTTGCTACTGGTTAGGGTTTGGCTTCCTCATGTTTGCAGAAAAGTTACTACTTGTACACATGCATTCTTGCTTCCAAACTTTTATTGCTATTGTCTTCCTGCCACTTCTGCTTATCCTTGTGGTTTGACCTTGTAAATTATTCCCTTTACTATCATTTTAGAAGTTATAGGAGGGGTGGGGAGGTAAATGCCCTTGTTCATTTTTTGATGATTAGTGGGAACTATCTCGTAAAATTCTTATACACATTTTATGTACTATTTAAGTTTAATCTAGTGTCCTAGAACCCTTAGAGCAGAGTAACTGCTGTGTGTGTGTGTGTGTGTGTGTGTGTGTGTGTGTGTGTGTGTTGAGGATAAGGGGGCATCAGTGCTAGACTCAAATGTTTAATTGACCCTAGTTTTATACTATTACTATATTTAATCACAAATGTAATCTTCTTTGTTCCTTTCCTCTCATATTTTATAAATAGCTTAAGTTTTAACATCTATTCTTTCACAAATTGGCCTTAAATCTATGTCAATATTTGTTCCTTTCCAGGAACAAGTAGAACCTGCCTTGCCTGCAATGTATAAATTTTTCAAAATACAGTAGGACCTCAGCTTTTTGTTAAACATGCTTTTGTCCCACTTACAAATATTAAGAAAAACTAAACATTAAAAACTAAGAAAAAATTGTAAAGAAAATAAAATTTATCAGTTCTCACAGATGAAGGGTTATAAAAATAAATCTGAATAAAAATAAATTTTTATTTATTTAAAAATAAATAAAACAATCATTTCTGTTTTTATTTTCCATTTCCTTCTGATATGAATTAAAAGCACTCTCATATAAGTCCATTTATGTCTGTAGTACAAACAAATAGCATCAACAAATGTTAAGTGCCAATTTTATTCAAATATTTCAGATTCTCTTAAGTGCAAGTGACAGAAACTCATCTCAAACTAACTGGTTGAAAAGGTAATTTATTTGTTTGAATACCTGGGAGTTCCAAGGGTTTATTCAGCTCTAGTTACAGCTGGATCAGAGGGCGTGTCAAATGATATTGTCCGGATTTGAGTGTAATGTGTGTCTGTCTATCTATTTATCTATCTGTCAGAAACATTGTTTCATAAAAATGTTATCAGGCTGTTGACAATAATATTTAAACAAATATCCAAACAAGTGTTTCATTTCAGGTGGTTCCCTCAGGAGAATAATTTTTCTCTTGGGTTTTCCTTCAGGTAGTGCAGATTAGAGCCACAGAGTGAAATCGGTCTGGTAATTTTATAATCATAGTTCATTCACTGGTCCCCAACTGATATACTTTCTCTTATGGACACTTGTCTATTGCATCTGCAATCCCTTGGATTGGTCTTTTCCCACCCTTATTAGCCATAGTGGGATGCAGAGGTTGCCTCACTCAATGGGAGATGAAAATGCCAAACTCTTGCTTTCCTAGACTCCCTTGCAGCTAGGGCATGGTCCAGTGACTTACAGTGACTTGGAAGTAGGAACCAGTGACTCAAAGGGGTAGGGACTGGGAGCCTCCACATGGATGGAGTTCCTAGGGCAGCAGTGGCAGCAAATGGTATGCAGGGTGCAGTGCTAGAGGGGTTGGTGGTGCAAGATGTAGACTCTTTTGCTTGCTGGTGGTGGTAGGGATGTCCACACTCGACTAGTTGTGCCATGTAGTAGTGGGCATTGGTCCTGTGTTTCATAGAACCTGGCTCTCCATCCATATTGGCAATTTCGTGATCTACCCAACATTATAAATTCCTTTCTTGTCAGACTCAACCTGAGTTGGTTTCCATTGCTTGCAACTGAGACCCATGAACTGATAACCTTGTCTTTCTCTGTGTCATCTCTCCTTTACTCCTTTACTCTCTACTTACATCTTATAGCACTCCCCTGGCCTATGCCGCTTGAATCTTCTGAGAATTAGCTGGAAGAGGGGGTCTTGGAGAAGAGATCAGGAGAAGAGGATGGGAAGCCACACTGGGTCTGGGAGGCAGAGAGAGCCCTGCTGGAGGCCGTCAGAAATCAGGCCAGCTGATTGCTAATTCAGCAGGTGCAAGCTGCCAGCCACGGGGACACACTCCTCTTCCCACCTTTGCATCCATGACCCGGTCCAGTCTACCATCACCACTCATCTGGAATGTGGCACTGTTTCCTGGCATCCGTCTGCTTCTGCCCTTGTCCCCCTAAACGCTTTATCAAACACAGGGATCCTGAGAAAACATAGCATCAACCAATGTCAACTCCCCTGTGACAACTCTCTGTGACAACTCCCCAGTGTCTCCCCATTTCTCTCAGATTAAAAGTCTTTTATAGAGGACTAAAGTTTTTCCCCTACTAGTAATGAGTAATTCTCATTACTATGCATTTGATCCCAGGAGAAACTAAGTGCAGGAGGGGATGCTGGGAGGGGAGGGGCCACTTGCTGGGGTCCCCCTGGCCCCCACCCCATTTGGGAGCAAAGCCATGTTTTCTTGGACCCCTCAGAGCATCCAGCCTGTTCCACAGGGCAGGAATAGGGAGTGGAGGGGAAGGGGAGCCCTTGGTCTAAGTGGGGGATGCAGCGCCATCACCAGCCAGCGCCCATAACCATCCGTCTCCACACCAGCTGCGGGGTTAGCAGGCAGGGAGCCACTCTGCCCAATCTGTCCCCCAGCCCATGGACAGGCGACATTGTCAGGAAGGGATGGCTGGGAGACAGAAAGCTGAGGCAGCAGGGTCCGGTGGGAGGAGCTCACTGCAGAGGAACTAGATGTGGCCCAGATCAGTGCAATCCAGGGAAGCGATGGGGAAGAGGATGGTGGGTGGTGGCGTAGTGGTGCTTTCAGACAAAGGCTCTCCTAGAACGGAGAATGCTGTGTCCCTGTCACCAGGGAGACCAACGACCCAGGGGCCCCAGGGGGAACCTAATGTCCCTGCAGCCCCTCCACACTCCCAGCCCCAGAGTGCGTGGGGGAGTGATGGCACAGAGCTGGCAAGGAGGACAGCCACCCCTTGCCCAGCGCCCTGTGGAGAAACGCCAGCTCTGGGGAAGGAGGGAGGGCTCAGGGCGCACGGTGGAAGGAGACCAGAGCCCCCACCCCACACACCTCTGCAGCCCAGGGGCTGAGGTCGGGGCAGGCTGCGCTGGTGGTTTGCTTGGAGGGGAATGTGGGGCGGAGCGGGCAGAGTAGAAGTGGGCCCTGCTAGGGGCCCGAGCCCCTCCCGGGGAGCTCCAGAGATCCAGGCTCGGTGTCCCAGTGGAGCGGGGAGGAGAGGGGGCCGCTGGCCAGCAGCTTCCATCAACTCGCCCTGAGCCTTCCCTTTCCACCTGGGAGCTTCCTACCGCCCTGCCTGTCTGGGGTCCCCGCCAGACGCAAGTGATGGTGGCCACTCCGTCGACTCTGAGTAAACAGCTGTGTGTTCTCACTGGAGTCGCCTGTGTTTATCTTACAGGGCATCGCGCCTCCCCACTGGGCGGAAGAGAAGAGGAGGAGGCCGCGGTGGGAGCAGGGTTCCAAGGAGACGCCCTGCCTGGTTGCGAGTTGGACCAGGTGGGCGAGCGCGGCCTCAGCTCGGGGCAGCCCTCCTCTGGTCCCCGGGCGTTGGTTCTGGAGGCGATGCTTCTGGAAGCCGTGGAGACGGGGGTCCGCGTTTCGATTCCCCGGGTCGGAAGGCCGCCCTCCCTGCTCGCGAGTCCCGGCTGCTCGCACAGCTGCGGTTCCTGCTTTGGCCGCACCTGCAGCTGCTCGCTTGGAGCGCCGCCCGCCCCCGCATCGTCTCCTGCCTCCGCATCCTCTCCTGCCCCCGCATCCTCTCTTGCCCCCGCATCCTCTCCTGTCCCTGCATCGTCTCCTGCCTCCGCATCCTCTCCTGCCCCCGCATCCTCTCCTGCCCCCGCATCCCGCTCCTGCCCCCGCATCCTCTCCTCCCGCTCCACGGAGCTCGGGGTCTCCATCGTCCATCTCAAGTGTAGTGAGCGCGGCTCACGTTTCATCTCTGCCTCGGCTGCTCACCACGTGAGTGAGGAGTGTCATCCCTCTGTCTTGGCTTTCAGCTTCATTCAGGTTCCTCCGGCAAACCTCGATTTCTTCCTGTCGATTTGGACTTGAACTTCCTGAAGAAGCTCCCAGTGGAGCCGATCATGGCTTTTGCCGCTGGCGGAGGCTGGGGTCTCACCTCAGGGCAGAATGTCTGGGTCTGGCACCTGTCGGGCTGCCCCTGTGGGCGAAGTTCCCTTTGGACAGAGCCGGGGCTCCACTCCCTACTGACCCTGCAGGTAGACGGGTGGACTCGGGGACAGGTGGGGGCTGTGCTGGGCTTGGGTTCCACACAGGTACTCTCCGCGGGGCGGGGCCCGGAGGCCCCCGTGGGCTGCACTTGGATTCCTGGTGCAGGCGGGGCCGGGTTAGATTGTGGCCGAAGCCGAAGCCAAGGGGGCCCCGGACCCGCACGGTGAGGCTGCCTTGGCCGTTGCGCACGGAGGCCTGGCCGAGGCTGGCGCTCTCCCAGCGCGGGGGATTCCTGCTCTGATTTGTGCCGGTGGAGAGGGCGCTGGGGGTGGGCGGCAGCGGCGGTCTTCTTCCCCTGCCGCTCGAGGGCTGTGCTGTGGCCGCCGCCCTGCGCCCTGATCCTCCGCCACATCTGCGTTCCTCCCCGGCGGAGTGTTCTCAGAGCAGCAGTTAGAGGTGGGAATGTGCTGCTTGCAGCTGGCGGGGACCCTGTGCCGTTCCTGGGGGCGGGGAAGGAGCGCTGCGGTTAGATCCGCTGAAGGCTGAGGCTTCAGGGTGACCCGGTAGCCCTCTGGCTCAGATCTCTTATAACCCAGGAGCAGATACTGGAACATTACCTTGTCTTTCCGGCCTGTCAGTGAGTCCTGGATCTCTGTCTCCACGTGTAACCATGGACGCCATGAATTCAGTCAGCTGGGGGTTTCTGGTAGTCAGAGAGCGGCTCCATGTAGAGCTTTAGTTCCTCATATCCATGACCCACAGTAATCCACGGATCCTTCATGATTTGCTCTTACTTCTTACTGAGAATCAGAGATTTCTTAAACAGATTTTCATTCCATAAATATGCAGAAGAGAACATAATATATTCTGTCCTAGTACCCCTCTGGCAGTCCTTGAAGTTCTGTCCATCAAGAGGCAGGAATCCATCGGCCAGTGTCGACAGAATGACTTCCTGTGCTTCTTCCCTGGAAGAGTTCCGGGCAGCATGAGGGGGACCACCCCAGAAGGTGTCCAGCTTGTTGTAAAAGGTGCATTTGTTGCTGAAGCCAAAGTGTGATGTTTACGTCCAAGAGCAGGTTTTCTGCCTTTAAATCTCTGTGGACAATACCCTCCTGGTGGACTCTGCTCTCAGCTGCTTTGCTTTCCTACTGCCATGAGCCACGAGGTACTCAAACACGTCTCCTCCACTAGCGTCCTCCTCTCCGCAAAGGCCGAGAGTTTCCTCAGCCTCCATCACTTCAAATACTTCACTGTGTTGAGATGATCCAAACCTTCATGATTCCTGCTTTGCGGGACAGTCTCCGGAGGCTGGAGGAGTTCCGCTGAGTCTCATCAACGATCTTCATGGCTCTCGCTTTCCCAGCCAGGATGTGCCGGCCAACTTCACCGTAGCCCAGTCTTCCTTGCCAGCCGTCTCAAGGGTCTAGAGGACACGATGTGAATCTGGGTCTCTCCTCAACAGAGACGGCTCAGAGGCCCCGCAGCACGCTGGACTCACTGCTGTGCTTGGAGTCGAGGCGTCCTAACGTCGGCTTACATCTGGGAAGAGCTGGTGAGAAGCTTGGTCCAAATCAAAAGAAAACCAGTTCAAAGTTCACCCCATGAACTGGTCTTTATGACTGAATCAAAACACAATGCCAGACAAAACTAAAAAGAAACAAAAGCAAATACTAACAAGCTAAATTTAAAAAGAAAAAAATTGAGGGAAAGAAAAATAATAAAAGTAAAATTAGGGCTTCCCTGGTGGTGCAGTGGTTGAGAGTCCGCCTGCTGATGCAGGGATCACGGGTTCGTGCCCCGGTCCGGGGAGATCCCACATGCCGCGGAGCGGCTGGGCCCGTGAGCCATGGCCGCTGGGCCTGCGCGTCCGGAGCCTGCGCTCCGCAACGGGAGAAGCCACAACAGTGAGAGGCCCGCGTACCGCCAAAAAAAAGTAAAATTAAAGAATAAAGAAAAGAAGTGAGGAAAAAATAATATAGGGGGAAAAAAATAAGCCCCAACAACTAAAATAGACCAAAATGCCAAGGAGAAAACAAGCTAACTTTCGTCAGAGTCGCTCAGGTCACTGAAAAGCAGCTTACTGAGCCAGAAGGACTCATAAACTAGTCCTAACTGGGAACTTATTTGGTTCTTGGAATTCTAAAACAATAGCTCCTTATGAGGTCATAGGAAGAAACAGACCTATCAACAAAGTTGGGGATAACCACAGTGATTTTCTCACTTTTCGATCTCAAGTGAGACCCATTACTCATAAAAAAAAAATTAGGGACTTCCCTGATGGTCAAGTGGTTAAGACTCTACACTTCCACTGCATGGGGCACAGGTTCGATCCCTGGTCAGGGAAGTTCCACATGCTGTGAGCGGAGCAGCCAAAAAAAAAAAATTGAGGACCCCAAAGGGCTTCTGTTTATATGGGTTATGCCTATCAATATCTTGTTAGAAATTAAAACCTGTAGGATGCTTCAGTGCCTTTTTATTTCTAGTTTGAAAAGCTGTAATTTTGGCTTTTTAAGAGCTCGTAATGTCTACACTTAAAATATTCAATTTCTTTTTCTTTAAACTCAAATTGATTGCTCTCAAAATGATGCCACAACTTAACTGGCATCATGATACTGTGTGAAAATGTTCTGTTGCATAAGACAGAATAAGGTACATTATTAACATCTATTAAGGGAAGATAGTTCTCAGGTTTTATTTACAGTTTCACCCAGTTCTTAGTAGATTCCTCCCTTCCATGAGCCAGAGAACTCACTGTGTCAGTTTCAGCAGCTTTAAATGTAGAGGTTACTGTTGTGAGTTGAGAAAGCACGACGTCTACTCTTTTTAAACCAACAATACACTGTGTTCTGTTCCCCTCTTATTCAGCATGAGATGCGGGTAGGGGTGGCTGGGTGTCATCACCGATAGTTAAGAGGAGGGAACCAAGACACCCCTGCATGACTTTTTAAAGATGTTTTATCAACTATACTGTAGATACTGAAAAGGGCGCAAATCATCAGTGTGCTGCTTGGTGGCTGCTTGCAAATTGAATTCACGTACTTAACCAGCATCCAGATCAAGGTTCATACAAAGTACACGCAATGCTTTAAATTATTCAAAATATTATTTATTTTGCATATTTAGTGCCTGTTGTCTGTCTCTCCTATTTGAGTATCAACTCTGTGCAAGTGGTTTTTTTGTCTGTTCTTTGCTATATCTTCATCACCTAAAACCGTTACTGGCACGTAGTAGGCTTGAATAAATGTTTGTTGAATGAATGAAAGAATGAAGTTCGCAACATCAATCTAATGGCCCAAAGAGTATGTCAACATAGTCAGATCTGTTTATTTTCCAGCTCTAAAACTTCAGGTGACTTTCTGAGCTTCAATTTTCTTATCAGTAAAATAGGGCTAAATAACACCAATTTTGCAGGGTTGTTGTGAGAATTAGACAAAATACGTGTACAATGTCTGACATCTAGCACACGCTCAGTATAGCTATCTTTATTTTTCACTGTAACTGCCTTTATAAGGCATAAGCAGATGGAAGGTATGTAGTAAAGAACTTGGCCCTGCCCAGATTGGTCTGACCTTTGTCCCTGGTTCCTGGGAGATAACCTTTAAACCCCTGGAATTTTCCAAGTGATGGGCACATCTTTGTTATTCATGTTGGGCCCCTTTGCTCACACCTGATAGTTTATGCTAATGAGGTGAATCTTGGTCTGCTCAGGCCAGGTGATATCAGCCTCACCTCCAGGGGGTGGAGCGGGGCTGGAGTCTAAGTTCAATCCTATGGACAATAAATCAATCACTCATGCTTATGGAATGAAGCCCCAGTAAAACCTCTAGACACTGAAGCTCGGGTGAACTTCCCAGGTTGGCCACACTCCATGCGTAGTGCCATACGTCAATATCAACATCTGGAGGGTCATACGTTCTGAGGACAGTCGAAGCTTTGCATTTGGGAACCTCCCATACTCTACCCTTTGTATCTCTTCTTCTGGCTAATTTTGATCTGTATCCTTTCCCTGAAATAAACCGTAACTGTGAGTATAACAGCTTTCAGTGAGTTCTGTGATTCCTTTTAGTGAATCTGTCCAACCCAAGGGTGGTTTTGGAAACCTGAACTTGCAAGGCAGGCAGGACCCCTGTGCTCTGGTCCAGGCTCAGTAGCTGGCTGTGTCCACTGGCAAGAGCCACTTGGCCTCACTGCCTCAGTTTGCTCATCTGTGAAACTAGGAGGATAAGCCAAATGGTCTCTTGGCTTCTGTAGCCTTATTGTTAAATGGAGTTCTTTTCTTCTCAGGGAGCATTTGTCTCTGCCTGTTTCTCACATGCAAACACACAAACAGATGTGTGCAGAAGCCAGTCAGGGGAGAGGCCACAGCCCCGTCATGTCAGGTGAGGGTGACACAAGACCCCTTTCCAGGACTTCCCTGGTGGTCCAGTGGTTAAGACTGTGCTTCCACTGCAGGGGACACGGTTTTGATCCCTGGTTGGCCAACTAAGATCCTGCCTGCCGTGCGGCCAAAAAAAAAAAAAGACCCCTTTCCCGGAGTAGTTGAGCTGCCTTGATGAATTCATGACTTGTTCTTTCTTCCCTGTTCCCTGGAGAGAGTCAGCTGTGTTTGCTTCCAGGGTTGATGAATGCCTGCAGATGCTTGGACAGCAGGGCCATTGTGACTGCACAGAAGGGCGCTCTGCTTTCTTCAAGTTCCTCCTGAGGCCCTGCACGGGGGCTCTCACCACACCACCCTCTCCACCCACCCTTAATCCTTCTCATCGTTCCTCCTTATCTCCTTCCCATCCTCCATGTCCCACTTAAAGACTGGAGGAAAGAGGGGCACCTAGGGTTTCCCTGCGGTTCCCCCACGACTCCAAGCCCCACATGTTATAATCAATCCTTGAGCCTCTTCACGGTGCATGTCATTTCATCCTCGCAGCCCTGAGAGAGAGGGATGATTATTGTCCTTTTGCAGATGAGGAGCCCAAGGCCAGAGTGGTTAAGTAACTTGCCCAAACACACTCAGACAAGGAAGTAGGTTTGAATCCAAGTCTGGCAGATCCCGAAGTCTTAATGATTCTGTCATTCACTGGGCCTCTCTGACGGTGGGGTGGCAGATTTGAAATTGGGGCTGGGATGGTACAGTAGATTGATTATGGTCCCAATTTTTCTCCCCTCCCTGGATCCACACATTTGATAATATCCTCCCATCTTGACTCTGGGTTTGACCTTACCACTTGCTCTGGCCAAAGGAGTGTGGCAGAAATGGCAGGTACGTCCATTCCAAGCCTAGGCCTCCAGAGGCTTTGCGTACTTATGTTCTGTCTCTCTGGGGCCTCTACCACCACCTACCAGAGGATAACAGAGCACGTGGGTGGCAGCCCAGGTGTCTCATTCTGGGCCACCCTAGACCAGCCTGCAGACCTGCCCAAACATGGGAGGTAGATAGCCCAGCGATGATCAGTGGATCCCACAGCTGATAGGAGCTGTGGAAATGAACGTGGTCAAGACCAAGGAACCACCGAAATCACCTGTAGACTTGTAGGAAATGGTAAATTCTCATTGTTTAAATTTGAGTTTGGGGGTGATTTGTTATGCTGCAATAAATGAAACATGAGGAAAACCTGGTCACAAGGTTCATCAGTTCCTTAAGAGCAATTAGAAAGAACTTCTAAACTCCTGTGATTTCTTCTCTGGGCCCTTAATACCCTCCTTCCTCGAATTACTTTACACCATCTCTCCCTCAACTCCAAAGTAACCCAGTCCCCACTGGCCTTATGTTCTAGACCTCTGTCTACTATTTCTCAACCTGCATGTCCTTCCTGCTCCACAGGAAGCTCCTCTCAGGAGCTCATGGTGTTTCCTTCTTTTTAAGGCTGAATAATATTCCACTGTATGTAAACACCACATCTTCTTTATTCATCTGTCAATGGACATTTAGGACATGTCTCCATACCTTGGCTATTGTGAACCGTGCTGCAATGAACACAGGAGGGCAGAAATCTCTTTAAGATTCCACCGATGAACCTGTGGATATTATGCTAAGTGAAATGAGCCAGTCACAGAAGGACGGATACTGAATGATTCCACTTACGTAAGGGACCTAAAATAGTCAAGCTCCTAGAAACGGAGACTAGAACAGTGGTTACCAGGGGCTGGGGGGAGGGGAAATGGGGAGTTTTTCAATCGGTATAGTTTCACTTATGCAAGATGCATTAGTTCTGGAGACGTGCTGTATGGCACAGAACCTGTATTATGCACTTAAAAATTTCTTAAGAGGGTAATCTCATTTAATCCCACAAAAACCAAACCAAACCAAAGGGACATAAGGAAACTTTCAGAGGCGATGGCTGTGTCTATTCCCTTAATTTTGGTGATGGTTTTGCAGGTGTATGTATGTGTTCAAACTCATCAAGTTGTATATATTACATATGCACAATTTTTACGTATATCAAATACACCTCAGTAAAGCTGTTTTTTAAAATAAGCATCAGCAGCTCATGGTACAGGTGGAGCCAGTTCTTTTCAGCACAGCTGTATGCTGTGGGCTTTGATTAAATTGGCCTGTTGGTTCAGAGGAAACTGGTGGAGCCAGTTTTGCTTTCTTTTCTTTATCGTGGCGGAGGGGGGCGCGGGGGACAAGGGCGCTGCTGGCGAGAGTACTGGAGCTCGGGGAGCAGAAGCTTAGGAAGAAAGGTGAGCCCTGCTCTCGCTCTTGGCCTTCGAGCCTGTGCTCTGGTTCTACATCCTGCTTCTGGAGACCTGCTGGAGGTAAGCGCGGCCCCGAGGGCCCTAAAAGTAGCTGGTGGCATAGGCTTGTGGAAACTCAGTTCCCAAATCCAGCTCCTCCCTGTACTTTCCGTCTCTCCCATCCTTTCTGGGTCAAGGAATCACCCTTGCCTCAAGGTGCACCCCGGCCACAGGCTCAAGAATTGCCAAACCCTTTTCTTCAGAGGGCTTTGAGCAGGAACAGAAAGTATCTCACATTTTAATAGTATCTCTCTGGTTGCTGGTCTGCAAGGGAGAAAAGGCAGAAGCAGTGACACCAGTCAGGAGGTAAAAAATGTTGGGGACTTAGACTGTGGCTTGAGCTGGGTGGGTGCCAGCAGTGTGAGATGTGGTTGGATTTTGGATGTATTTAAAGGATAGAGCCAGCAGCATTTGTTGATGGATTATACGTGCGGAGTGAAAGAAAAACGCTTTTCCTAAGCATAACACCCTCTAGGTCCGTGCATGTTGTCACAAACGGCAAAATTTCATTCTTTTTTATGGCTGAGTGATATTCTATTGAACATACACACCACATCTTTATCCATTCATCTACTGATGGGCACTGAGGTTGCTTCCATATCTTGGCTATTGTAAATAATGCTGCAACAAACATTGGGGTGTATGTATCTTTTCAAAATAGTGTTTTCATTTTCTTCGGATAAATACCCAGGAGTGGAATTAAAAACAACAAAACAAAACAAAACAAAAAAACCCCAAAACGAACAAACAGAAACAGGCTCAGAGATACAGAGAACAAACGGGTGATTGCCGGAGGGGAGGGGCTGGGGGAGAAGAGTGAAACAGGTGAAGGGGATTAAGAGGTTCAGACTACCGGTTATAAGATAAATAAGTCACAGGGATGTAATATACAGCACCGGGTATATAGTCAGTATTTTATAATAACTTGGTATGGTGTGTAATCCATAAAAATATTGAATCACTATGTTGTACCACCTGAAACTAATATAGTATTGTAAGCTGACTATACTTCATTTTTAAAAAAAAGGCTTCAAGATGTTGGGGCTGAGCAATTGGAATTGCAGAGATTAACAGAGGTTGGGATGAGTGGGGGAAGGTAAAGAGCTCAGGATACTATATATACATGTACACACACACACACACACATGCATACATACATACACACCAACGCACATCCTGTCATGCTCCTCACTGCAACCTATAAGGTAGAGCTCATCATTCCTATTTTGCAGATGACAGGAAATGGGCTCAGAGAGGTTAAGTGATTTGCTGCTCAGGGGCACAGTGCAGAAAAGCCAGGACTCAAACCCAGCGTGTCTAACTCCAAAGCCCGTGCTTCCCAGCAGACATGAAGCTGCCTCCTGAAACCTATATCCCCTTGCTGGGCCTGATTCTGTAAATGTGCCTAATGTGAGCCTGGGCCTCCCTGTCTGACTGGGGACGTTCAATGCTGACACTCAGTGCCCTGGTTTTGAGAATTGCCTGCAGTGAAAGCAGGACACAGGAAGTGCCAAGATGACCCACATTCTCAACTTGAGGATATTGTGATGTATTATATGAATGGATCCTTTTGAAGTACGGTTTTAACACCTAGTTAAATAATAATTCATTCTCTGATATGAGACATTTTGACTGATAGACTCTAATGGGATAATATTATTACTAGTGAATTGGAACATTCCATTAAATATGACATTGCATTCTTTTCTGTCTTCTCCAGCTTTCTCCTTCGGGGGAGGGGGTGGTGATGGGGAAACCTGAATTTCTATGGAAAGCAGAGGTTCCTGAGCCCCTTGCATGCGTTTTTGGGTGTCGTTAATAAGCCAGTCTTATTGGGAACAGGAGGAGAAACAGAATCTTGTTTCAGGATTTTCACTCACTTATTAAGACCTGATCCTCGGTAGGGAAGTAAGCACTCAAGGCTCTGGTTTCTGGGCTGGGTCAGACCTCTGTGGAAATTCTGGTTTAACTGCTTATTAGCCAGGGGGCCTGTTACAGATACAGCGACCCTTTAGAAAACCTTTCCTTTGCCATTTCTGCTTTGACCCATGAGTTATTTACAAGTGTGTTAATTTCCAAATATTTGTGGAATTCCTAAATTTCCTACTGTCTTTTATTTCTGATTTAATTTCATTGTGGTCAGAAAACATACTTCATATGATTTCAGTCCTTTCCTATTTATTGAGACTTGCTTTTTCATCCTGTTATTTTTATCCTGGAGAATGTTCTAAGTGTGCTTGAAAAGAATGTATATTCTGCTGTCACTGGGTGGAGTGTTCTATAATTGTCAGTTAGATCTAACTGGAAGGTGCTGTATATCCTTCCTGAGGTCCTGTCTGGTTGTTCTATTTCTCATTTCAATTCTGTCAGCTTTCTTCAGGTGTTTTGAATCTCTATTATTAGGTGCACATACAATTATAAGCGTTATATCTTCTTGATGTCATGACCGTTTTATTATTATGACATGTCCCTGTTTGTTTCTAGTATTATTTCTAGTCTTAAAGTCCATTTTGTCTGATATTAAAATAGCCACTCCAGCTCTCTTTTGGATACTGTTTGCATAGTGTATCTTTTTCCATCCTTTAACTTTCAATTAATTGTGTCTTTGAATCTGAAGTGTGTCTCTTATATGCAGCATATAGTTGGAGCTTGCTTTTTTATCCAATCTGACAATTTCTGTCTTTTTTTTTTTTTTTTTTTTTTTGTCGGTACGCGGGCCTCTCACTGTTGTGGCCTCTCCCGTTGCGGAACACAGGCTCCGGACGCGCAGGCTCAGCGGCCATGGCTCATGGGCCCAGCCGCTCCGTGGCATGTGGGATCTTCCCGGACCGGGGCACGAACCCGTGTCCCCTGCATCGTCAGGCGGACTGTCAACCACTGCGCCACCAGGGAAGCCCCAGTTTCTGTCTTTTGATTGGAGTATTTAATGTAATTATTAATAAGATTGGATTGAAAATCATACACTTTACTATTTGTTTTCTGTATCTATTATACCTTGCTCATTTACTGACTTTTGTGTTAAACAAACATTGTTATTGTATTATTCTAATTCTTCTGATTTTTTTCTATTGATTTTAAACTCTGTTTCTTTGGATTATTTTCTCAGTGGTTGCTGTAGGACAGTGGTTCTCAACTAGGGGCGATGCCCCCGCCTCCAGCCATCTGGATAGGGTATATTTAGAGACCTTTTTATTGGTCCTAGCTGGGAGTAGGGGTGTGCTACTAGGAGGAGGCAGAGATGCTGCTGAACACCCTACAAGGCAAAGGGCAGCCCACCACAGCAGTTCCCGACACAAAGTATCAGTAGTGCCAAGGACCACAATACACAGCTTAATGTGTCACAGTCTACTCCAGATTAATACTGACTTGATTCTGGTAAAACGTAGAAACTTTGTTCCAATAAAGCTCCGTTTCCTCCCCCTCTTTTGTGCTTTTGCCACATATGTATGTTAGGAATCCAACAATACAGTGTTAGAATTTGTATGTATTTTTGTATTCCTTGAACAGTTTTGAGGTATAATTTATGTCCCATGAAGTTCACGTTCAAAGTGTCAAATCAATGGTTTCTATTCCGCAGTCATATTTTATAAGAAATTAAGAGAACTGAGAAATCTTTATATTTATGTACTCTTTTTTTTTTTTTTTTTTTTTGCGGTACGAGGGCCTCTCACTGTTGTGGCCTCTCCCGTTGCGGAGCACAGGCTCCGGATGCGCCAGCTCAGCGGCCGTGGCTCACGGGCCCAGCCGCTCCGCGGCACGTGGGATCTTCCCGGACCGGGGCACGAACCCGTCTCCCCCGCATCAGCAGGAGGACTCTCAACCACTGCGCCACCAGGGAAGGCCCTATGTACTCTTTTTAATTTGCCCATATATTTAGCATTTTGGATGTACTTCATTTCTTCTTGTGAATTCAAGTTACCATCTGTGTCATTTCCTGTCCACCTGAAGGATTTCCTTTAGTATTTCTTAAAAGGTAGATCTGCTAGCAACAAATTCTCTCAGATTTTGTCTATTTGGAAACGTCTTTCGTCTTCATTTCTAAAGGATGGTTTTGCTGACTCTATAATTGTTGACTTTTTCTTTAGTTCTCTACGCCACTTCACTGCCTTTTGGACTCGTTTCTGATGATGAGTCATTAATTGTGCTGTGGATCCTCTGTACACAATGAGTGATTTTTCTCTTGCTGCTTTCAACCTTTTCTCTTTGTTTTGGCTTTTAGCAATTCTACTATGATGTATCTAGGTATGGATTCTTTGTGTTTGTGTTATTTGGGGTTTGTTGAGCTTTTCATGAAACTTGAAACATTTTTGGCTATTATTTCTTCAGTTTGTTATGTCTCTCTCTCCCCTCCTTCTAGGACTCTCATTACATGTAAGTTGGTTTGCTTAATGTTGTTCCACAGGTCTTAGAGGCTCCATTCATTTTTCTTCATTCTTTTATATTTTTCCCCCTTTGTTCATCAGATTGGATAATTTCTACTGAACTGTCTATCTTCAGGCTCACTGATTCTTCCTTCTGCCCTCTCAAATCCACTGTTGGGCCTATCCAGTTGATGAAATTTTTCATTTTGGTTGTTTTCAGCTCTAGAGTTTCCATTTGTTTTGTTTTAGTCTAGCTGATATTTTCTTTTGAGGTTCTCGATTTATTGAATTTTTGTCATATTTTCCTTTAGTTTTTTAAAAGGTTTCCTTTAATTATTTGGGCATATTTAAAATAGTTGCTTTAAGGAAACAGTCTTCAGTGTTTTCTGAAAGACTCTCTCCCAGGTTATAATCTTCAGGATGGCTCAAATAAAAATTTCCATTTCTTTCCTCAAAAACAAAAAAAAACAAAACAAAACTCAGTTGCTTTGAAATCTTTTTCTGCTAAAATCAACATCTGGGCTCATTCAGAGTCTGTTTCAATAGAGCGTCTTCCTTTGTGCGGACCACACTTTCCTGTTTCTTTGTATGTCTCGTAGTTTTTTGTCAAAAGCTGAAGAGAATTCAATATAATATATTATATAGCACCTAGAGATTCTGATTTACTTTCCTGAGGGCTTCTTTTAGTTTGTTTCTTTGTTTTGTTCTGTTTTGGTTTGGTTTTAGTAACTTGCCTGAACTTAAGCTGCAGAATCTGTCTTCCCCACAGTGTATAGCAGCTGATGTCTCTGCTCAGTATTTTTATGCTTATTTTTAGCCTGACTTCCTAAGGGAACCCATGTGTCAACATAGCTTAGTAGTTAGCCATTGATTCGGGCAGAGGTTGTATTTAAACACCTCGAGCCCATAACATTCTCACCCTTCCCTGATGGGTCTGTGTGTGGGGTGAGGAGGGCATTCCCAAGTCTGCTCTGTGGCTTTCACTTTTCCCTGGGCCCTCTCATGTCTCCCTGAACGTGTGTATAGTTTTCCAGTCAGCTGGAGACATGTGGAGAGCTTACTTAGGCCTTCTATCACCCTATCGCTTCCAGAGCCTTCCTATCGAACTGATCCACCACCCATCCCACCTGGGACCACAGCCCCAGGCAAGCCAAGCTGCAGGCTTTCTATGTTCCTTTTCTACTGGGCTTGCTGCTGTCCTGACAATGCTATTGAGCATGGACTTTTCACTCTCCATTCCAAATCAAGTTTGCCCCTACTTACTTGCAGCCAAGCTGGTTTTCAATTTTTGTCCTGCTCTAGTAAATCAGCTGCACCTACCAAGCTGGGTGGTGGGATGGAAGCTGTCCTGGCCAAGAAGGCTGCAGACTCCTATTGTTCTTACACAAAGTTCCAGCAAATTCGCTAGAAATAAACATCTCTCAATTTGTTATTTGCATTTCGTTGATCTACAGAGCCTTGAAATGGTTTGATTTTGATCATTTCTTCGATTTCTTCCTTGTGTTTGGTGAGAGAATATTTGCCTACCTCTTCATATTGTCATAGCTGGAAGTCTCATTTCTGCACATTTTAAAGATTTTAATACCTGTGATCAAACTTCTCTCAAAAAAGGCTTCACTTGCACCAGCTAGATTCAAATGCACAAGGAGACAGACTTGTACATTTTATATGTTGGTCCTAGTTATCCAGACCTTGCCTAACACTAAAGGGGGCTTCTTACCTGGTTTTAGTAATAAAACTCATGCTCTTTAATGGCAGAATTGTTATACATTTGGTGTTTTTCAAAGCATTCATGGAACATAAGTGGAAATCGGAAAGTGACCTGAACATTTTCAAATAATCATAAATAAATGAATATCCTTTGCTTCTTTCTTTGCTTCTCTTTCTTGGACTGTTGCCCTTCAGTTTCCATGGGAATATATGTTTGGGAAGAAATATAATCACATCGGCTTATGTTCTTTTCTTAGAGAGATAGGGAAGTTTTGTAGAGGACTGAAGATCTTTTTTTTCTTTTTTAATAAATTTATTTATTTTTGCCTGCATTGGGTCTTCATCGCTGTGCGTGGGCTTTCTCTAGTTGCGGCGAGAGGGGGCCACTCTTCGTTGCGGAGCATGGGCTCTAGGCGCGCGGGCTTCAGTAGTTGTGGCTCACGGGTTCTAGAGCGCAGGCTCAGTAGTTGTGGTGCACGGGCTTAGTTGCTCCGCGGCATGTGGGTTCTTCCCGGACCAGGGCTCAAACCCATGTACCCTGCATTGGCAGGCGGATTCTTAACCACGGCACCACCAGGCAAGTCACAGGACTGAAGATCTTGAAAAGGGGATATCTGGCCCTAGTAAGGTTTGGTGAAATGAATCCAGGTTTCTCAAGACAAACAGATTTTGGTAGTTTAATGATATTTTAAAGATAAGACATGCAAGACATGATCTTTTTTTTAAACCTCAAACAACATAGAAAACAATTATATCCTCAAAATTATTTCTCCCAACTCTGTCAGGTTCCCAGTTCCCCAACCCAGTGGCAACCACTATCACCAATTGTTTGCATTTTCCTCAAGACATATTCTACATAGATTCAAGAGTGTTTGTGTGTGTGTGTGAGAGGGAATGTGAGAATGAGTGACAGACTCCTTTTTACACAAAAAGTAACTTCTTTTTCACTCAATAATATATTTTGGAGATTATTCCACATCAGTACTAATGAGCGCTCTTATTTTATTTCTTAGGCTTGTTAATTTTGAATTCTGAAATAATTTCAGGCTTAAAGATAAAACTGTATAAGTAATACAAGAATTCCTGTATAACCTTTCTACAGCTTCCCCAAATGTTAACAACATCTCTAACCACGAGACAATTATCAAAACCAGGAAACTAGTACTGACATACTACTACTAGTAATCTCCTTACCTTATTCAGATGTCTCCAATTGTCTCACTAATGATCTTTTTCTGGCCCAGGATCAAATCCAGGACCCTGTATTTAGTTTTCATGTCTCCTTAATTTTCTCCTGTCTTGGAGAGTTTCTCAGTTTTGTTTTTGTTTTTTGGTTTTGTCTTTTATGACCTTGACACTTTTGAAGAGCACTGTCCAGTAATTTATAGAATGTCTCTCAATTGGGGTTTATAAGATGTTTCTTTATGGTTAAATTCAGGTTATGCATTTTTAACAGAACACCATGGAAGTGATGTGTGTCCTTCTCCTTGCAGCATATCAAAAGGCATACGATGCTGATATGTTGCATTACTAGGGATGTTAACTTTGAACAGTTAGTTAAGGATGTGTCTGCCGTATTTCTCCACTGTAAAGTTACTATTTTCCCCTTTGCAATTAATAAGTATCTTGGGAGAGCTTTGAGACTATGTAACACCCTGTTTCTATCATACATTTGCCCATGAATTTTGGTATCCATCAATGATCCTCACTTGCAATAATTATTACTGTGTTATTTGCCAGTTGGTGGTTTTCTATTTTAATCCTTCCTTGAATTTTTATTTAACTGGAATTCTGCTCTAAGGAGGAGCCTCCCCTTTTCCTACATATTAAAGTTCATTCAACTATTTATATCATCAGGACTTATAGATATTTTACTGAGGGCACTAATCCATCATCGTCATTACTTTTTTGCTCAAACTATATCAGATTCGGCCATTGAGAACTTCTTCAAGTAGCCTCCTGACTCTCATTCTTTGTTCTAATAATTCTGAATAATAATTAGAATAACTTTAACTTACCCTTGATTCTTCCTAAGGCAGTTTCACAATTATGTCATATGATCCTTGTCAGATGAGGCTTTTATTATTTCTGCAAATGATGGAATTCATCGCTTGCCCGACCAAGCCTCATCGAGGAGAGATCTGCACTCACCCACTCCCAACCATGGTCCTGGGCCAGGGATGGATATTTTACTCAAAGAGCCAACTGAAAGACCAGCTAAGAGTTTGTAACTTATCCTTGCCCTGACAGATGTGAGATGATCAATCCAATGTCATCTCTTGGAGTGGACTTTGAGACAGAAGGGGTCATAGTCATTTGTTGGGCACTCAAAGTGGAAAGGAGAATGGGGGAATGCAGTGAGAAGCAGAACCCATCCAAGAGACACACCCACACTGCCCCCAAGAGAGGCAGACAGCAAGTGTTCCCACAAAGCCCTGCCTGATGAATAAGAGTTTGTTTGTATAAGGGTTACAATTTAAGTATAAATTAGAACAATTTAAATCAGGGGACTTAATTACCGCTCCTTACCATAAAAAGAAATGAAATCGGTTAAAAGTTAAAAAGAAATTATTGTTTCCAGACCTATGTAGTATATGGAGCAGAAAGGAAAAATGGAATAATAACTTTACATATTATTATAAAACCTAAGAATAAAAAGGAAATAGCCCATTCACCACATACTGGATTTAATAAGAAAAGGCAAGAATAAAGCAAGTAATACTTTGATACACCCTGAGCTAAATTTTAAAATAATATACATGTGTTTTTTATAATAAAAGTTTTCTATTAAAAAAAAAACGCCCTGCCTGCTGTACCTCGCTTCCTGTGCTTGGCTTTTGAGTCATCTCTCTCTCTTCCCACTCAGTATCTGCACAGACATATTTCACCTGGGTTGTCTTGAGTCAACTTTGATTTCTTGTACCCAGAAACCATGGACTAGGACAAACCCGATTTTAAAGTGGAAATCCAGGCCTTGAGGTGTGGAGCATCTTGTCCTTAATTCTGTAGCTGGTTGGCTAGAGAACTAGAAACTGAGTCCCTGGCTGCTGCTCTGTTCTCACTAAATCTCCAAGACCTCAAGGGAGGTATTTTAGAGGATACTTTAAAAGCTCTGATTGTGTTCCTCTAACCTAGAATGGAATGAGGAAACATGAAAGGGATGTTGGCCCATGCTCACCTGAGGAATTCTCCTTGACTAAAGCTCATCATAAATGTTCTTCTTTTCCAAAGGACAACCAAGGATAGTGTTGATTATCAAGGGTCAGAGAGAAAACGTTGGCTTTAAAGATTTGATAGGTCCAAAATAATTCTATGCTGGTGATCTGGCCAGAGAAATATTTTGATTTTTATTATTTCCAAAGCCTGTCTCCCTAAATGGGATCAAAGTCGATGGAACTTGGTCTCCGCCAGCCAGCCCTGATGCTTGTGGGACAGGGGCAGGCTGCAGTAAGGTACATCTTAAATGTCCCGGGGTGTGGCATAGCTCCAATTCACCCTTCCCAACTTCCCCCATAGGATCAAGGAACATCATTACACAACAAAACAGACAGTAGCAAGTCATGGGCCCAAGGGTGTTCTGAACCCTTAACAATCATCACCAGCTCCATCCACACTAAGGAAACAGTTCAGACTATGAAAATCTCCTTGATCTTGGGCTGGAATGGGCCTAATAAATCAGACCTCCCTAAACCATACTGGCAGGTTTTGCCCAGGACCTATGTCCCCAGAGGCACTGTTATGTCCCCAGAGGCACTGTTATGTCCCCAGAGAGGTTAAGCAGTTTGTCCAAGGGACCCAACTAGTAAGTGGCGGTGCTGGGATTGGACCATCAAAGCCTTAAACGTGATTTTAACTGTTACCCTGTATTTATTGTATGGGAAGCAGCCAGGGTGCTACCAAATAAACATCCCTTCATTTGGGTAGCTGGCTGGTGATAGCACTTTCTTTTCAATCTTTTTCCTATACGTATTTCATAGTTTTTATAAATATTTGTGTACATACACATGTTGTAGCCTACTTATTCACTTAACACCATATCATTAACATTTTCCCATATCAAAACTTTTCCTAAACACT
Source organism: Grampus griseus (assembly GCF_964374135.1). Taxonomy (NCBI): domain Eukaryota; kingdom Metazoa; phylum Chordata; class Mammalia; order Artiodactyla; family Delphinidae; genus Grampus; species Grampus griseus. Next base: position 52,433,851 of record NC_139010.1, on the reverse strand, counting down.
CTTTCTAATGGCCATATCGTAACATCCCCCTAGAGGATGCTCTCTCCTCTTTGATTCACATCCTTTCTCAATGACTCAGAATATTTCTCTGTTAGCACTTGGATAACTTTTTCCACTGTTTTATTGTGAAATATATAGAAAAGTTCAAATAACACCAATGTATAGTTTCACAAATAATCCAAGGTGAGCTCCCTTATGACAACTTACCAGACCAAGAAACAGACGAAAACCAGTCCCCAGAGCCCACTCTGTGCTTCTTCCCTCCTCCAGACTTTCAGCTAAAATATTTTAAAAGTTCAGTGTAATATGATGTTCATGATCTAATGACTTTACACCACATTAGAGGAGCAACCTTTGTCCAAAAGGGACAGATCCTTTTCTTGGGCTTTGCAAATAGCTCAGAGGCATCAGACTCTCCAGAATTTGTTTAAAATTGCACATCTCTAAAGAAAGAAAAAAGAAATTGCACATCTCTTGACAGTCATTTAAATACCACAGCTTTGCCCAAGTATTCTTTTGCTTAGAGTTACTGACTTTCAAGCCATTTCTAATGACCATTCCCAGATGCCTAGATCTGCTTGTCCTGCAATCTGATCTAGCATCTCTGTCCCTAAAAATAGCTTCCTTTTATGTTTTACCCTGGTTTTTCAGATCTCCCCAGTGGTCTTTCATCAGATCCTCTCCTCCTGTCTAATTACCTGTGTCCTGGAATCTCTGTCAAGCAACTCTCCCTTCTTCAGTAATGCAAACGTTAACCCACTTCAACGTCCACTAATTAGACCTTTTTTTCTGCCCCAGCCAGACAGGAATACTCTCAAAACCACATGGAAGGGATATAGGCATTTTTATCATGCTTCCCTACTCCCATATGTACCACCTACTTGGAGAAATGATGCTCTGGAGTTATACCATTGGGGGTTATTCCCTTCAGTCCTGAAAACCTTTTGATCTTTCAGTATTTTTTATTATGGGTTTAAAATTCCTGGGGGTGTAAACATCATCACAGCCAAAAATAAATAAATAAAATAAATTTTAAAAAAAAGCTGACTGAGATCAACCATGGAACCCATGTAGCATAAACCAAAGATATGGGGACCAGAGTAAAAATAACAAGGTTTTTGAGATAGAAAATGAAAAAAAAATATGTGAACACTTTGGTGACACAACCTAAGATACCTCTTCCGGAGGTGTATTAACATTGGTCCCCTCTGGTACCCTGAGCCCACCCATTCTTTTGACTCTCCTTCAGTCAAGTGATTTTCAAGCCATGGTTGTTTGAGGTTTAATTCTCCTAGAGTCCATTCCTAGTAACTGATTATTTGGACACATTGTCCAAATTGGAGCCATTCTTATTTCTCCCTGGCAACTTTTCAGCTTCTTTTCCTTGTTCTCACTCTGGCCCCAGCTCTTCTCTTCCACACTGCCTCTTCTCTTGTTTGATTCAGAATTCATAGGAGAGAATTCTTAGGAGATGTGTAAGAGTCACCAGAGTCCTAAGAAATGTTAGTCAGATTTGGTTACAAGTAACAGAAACCCAATTCAAACTGGCTTAAGCAATAAAGGGAATGTATTAGCCCTGAAAAGTCCAGGGGAATTTCAGACTTCAGAGCCACTTGATTCAGAGGCTCAAACAAGGTCATTTGGACCTGGTCTCCATCCCTCAGCTCTATCTGCCTTTCGGCTGGCTCCATTATAAGAACCAGGGTGCATTTCTAGAAGACTGGGGAATAAAGTCGAACAGGAAAAAAAGCAACAGGGTGCCTACTACATAGGCTTAGGAGCACTAAGCATATCCTAGCAGAGTGATTTCCAAGCTATAATCCATGTAATGACTATCAGATTCATCTGGTCTCTGGTTGTTATTGTTATTGTTGTTAAATGCAGAGACCTACTGAGTCAAAATATTTGGGGGTGGGGCTTTGCAATCAGTACATTTATCTGCCTTCCCCATTGACTCAGATTTGCAGCCAGGTTGTGAATTACTGCCGCAACTTGTAACTATGGTTCAGGACCAAGGATAGCGGTCCATGTGCCCTGCTTTGACCACAGACATTCGTGGGCTTGCTATGCTCATGCAAGACAGGCCTGGGCAGAAAGAGGGGCAGGGCTCCAGGAGTGGTGGGGGGAAGTCTCCAAAGAGGCCTCTCACGTAGAAGCCCCTTGTCAAGGCAACGCCAGATGAAGGAATGTGAAGCTGCCCTTCTTTGGCATTCCAGTGCTCACATCTTGCTTTTTTGGTACCAGAGCCTTTGTGCTGGCAAAGCCAGGTGCTTCCTTTGTCCTTTGGCACCTGGATCCAAGGCCTTACAAAACTTTAATCTTTATTATTCCCTTTAATATAGCAATAAATCTATAGTGGGTTCCTGTGAAAGAGGCACCACTGAGAAGGAGTGCAGCTGCTGTCTTAACATTCCATCTTTGTCCAAAAAGTTATGTAAGAGGAGGGAAAAGGTTTTTAAATTCATTGGCTTAAAAAGATCAGTGATGTTACAGCAGAGCCCTCTCTCAGATCTCCCAGATGTCATCAGCTCCAAGAAATCTGATCTAGAGTGAAAAACCCTGTCCTGCTGCCAACAGGAACTGTCTGTCCACATGTCCTGAGGATGGATAGGAGGAGGCAGCCTGACGCAGACCAGGCTGTGCTGGAATCCCAGGGATGCCTTTTATGGCTCTCCTAGAGTCCATTCCTCTTCCTTCTCTGAGCAGCTCCCCAGATTTCCTGTTGAGGAATCACCTCTTCCCCATGGGGAAGTTGATCAGAGATTAGGTGTTTTTTAGGGGCTCTGCCCACTGATTCCCAAATTGTAGCATGCATAGATATGGGGAATCTCTTGAAATGTAGATCTGGATTTGGGAAGTCCAGGGTGGGGCCTGAAACTCTGCATTTCTAACAAGTTCCCGGGTGATGCCAAAGCTGCTGGCCTGTGCGCCCATTCTCAAGCATTTGGCCATCAGGTGCTTCCAGATTCTGGAATCAAAATCTGAGTGTTGAAAAGCTTGGACTTGCTTCCTGCCTCTGCCTCATGTCACCTGCGAGATCCTGCCTGTTTCTTGTTCAGGCTCTCCAGCCACCCCTCCCACCCTATGAGCTCCCAACATCCCTGCTTAAAAATCCCCTTCACTTTGGTCAGACTTGGTTTCTGAGAGATGCAAACCAGAAACCCTAAATGACATGGTCTCTGAGCCTCAGTTTCCTAAGCTATAGAAGAGGGACACTAATCCCTAGTGGGAAGGTATTCACAATATTAAGGTGACCAAGATGTAGGACACGCCCTGAGATGCTGCTAGTCCCCATGAGCCCCTGAGTGGAAGCCCCGCTAAGAACCCTCACAGCTCTGCCCTCTCTCCAGCCACTGCTTAGGTCCAGGTAGCAGTTAGGATGAAAGAACAAAGGAAGCTATTAAAACTTTCAGCTAAGAGATTGATTTTTCTAATTACCAGTTAATGTCTTCCCTTCTGGGCCTCAGAGGCCTGTTCATTCTTATTTAAAACACAAATCGTTCAGACTTTCTCGTGTAACTAGCTTAATGTAAAATTCTTCACATCCTAAAATACACTTTCATTAACTGACTTGTCAGGTAGAATAAGTATCTTTAAGTGGTAATGATATAATTTTTCTTAACTACTAATTACTAATTAGCTACTAATTACTACTTTCTCAATTTACTCTGTTTTTTGCTTTCTTGAGAATGATGATAATTATAATAATAGGGACCATTTATTAATCTTATTGTTAATGATAAACATTAAGAACCAGTATTTAATGAGTACTTAGGTGTGCCAAGCAATGAGATAAGCATTGTATATAGTCTGTGTCATTTAATTCTTACAGTATACTCTATTATAGAGTGTTATAATTCTCATTTTACGCTGGGGAAATTGAGGCACAAAGAGTCTGGTAACTTGCACAAGTTACAAAGTGGTGGAATTGGAATTGGTATCAGTCCAGGCAGTTTAACTCCAGAGTCCATCCTGGTAACCACTATACTAGACTTGACAAATGCTTGTACAAATGTGTAAAAAGGAAACAACCAAAATGGATTGGGTAAATAGGACTGATATATCCAATACCACTGAACACTATGCAACTATTAAACAGCCAAGACAGAGCTACGTGAATAGACACGGAAAATAGCCCAAGATATATTTTTTGTGAAAAATAGTATGTTACAGAATAGGTTTATTGTGTTAAAAAAAAAAGCCACATAGATGTCTTAGTATCTATGTAGAAAAACGTCTGTAAAGGAAGATATACACCAAACTAATTCTAAGAATTAGGATGTGGAAGGGAGAAAACTTTCACTTTAAATTTTGATATGCATCTTTATCAATTGAAGTTTTTATAACGGGTACATAATATTTAGGAAATTAAGAAAACAGAAAAGTTTTGCTCTATAGGGGGAAAAAAACCCTTGGAAGAATATATTCCAAACTGTTGTCATTTCTGGGGGCTAGGGAGTAGGTTGACTTTTATTTGCTATGTTACATATATCTGTAATGTTAACATTTTTACAAAAGGAATGTATTAATTTTATAGGGTGAAAACCACAATAAATGTACATTTTACAAATGGTATTTTGCCTTGGTAAGGAGACAAGGAATCCATAGCATCTCGTCTTGAGAATCTTTTTTTTTTTAACATCTTTATTGGAGTATAATTGCTTTACAATGGTGTGTTAGTTTCTGCTTTATAACAAAGTGCATCAGCTACACATATACATACATCCCCATATCTCCTCCCTCTTGCATCTCCCTCCCACCCTCCCTATCCCACCCCTCTAGGTGGTCACAAAGCACTGAGCTGATCTCCCTGTGCTATGCAGCTGCTTCCCACTAGCTATCTATTTTACATTTCGTAGTGCATTATGTCCATGCCACTCTCTCACTTCGTCCCAGCTTACCCTTTCCCCTCCTCATGTCCTCCATCTTGAGAATCTCAATTGCATTTTTCCCGGTAACACAATTCCTTATTCCCAGTATTAGTGTTATTTAAAAGGTGATATTCCATTTGCTAAAAACCACCCTACAGTTGAGATGAACTGTGCTGGGTCTGTGGGGACTGGCTTCTTCAATGGGAAACTTTCACTGGGGCCTGGACTTCAAAACACAACAATCAAAACAAAAGGAAACAAAATCCCCTAAGGCTGAAATATGTTTTTTCCCAGTTTATACATAATTAGTGGTACCCAAGGAATGCTCAGCAAAATATAGTTAGCAATCCCAAAGACTTCTGTCAGTTAGTTTAAACTAACATAAAAAAGATGATGGAAATATCAAAAACAGACACTAGTTACATGTGGGAAATGGGATTGAGGATATGCTTTGTTGACCTAAAACAAATAGACTGCAGGTTATTTCTCCAGCAAAAATGGGTTTATTCAAGATCAGGACAGAATTGTATTTCGGGGTCTGCAACCAAGGTGAGCCAAGTGCAAGTCCCCTCACAGCAAGAGAAAGAGAAACTTTTATAGAGGAGAAAGGAAGTCCAGAGGGCTATAGTAAAGAAAGAATGACTGGCTTTTCATTGGCTGAGTTGTTACCAGGAAACAAGAGGAGTCTTTCTTCTTCCTGTTGGGCTCTGCTGTCATCCAGACCATGAGAACTCACCCCTCTGGTCTCCCAACTCTATTTTATTTGAGGTTTCTGTTTATTATTATTTTTACAGATTCTATATCAATTGAAGTTTTTACAACAAGCACATGATATTTAGGAAATTAGGAAGGAAACGGGGTGAGGCAGACTTTAACTTCTTATCTTGTACTTTTATGTTTGACTCTTTATAAATTATAGCATACAATACTGTTATAATAATTTATTTTTATAAAAGAGAGATGATAGATTTATATTGTGAATGTGGTGTTTTTTGAATGTGTAGCATTTGGGGGTTTTCTTAGACCATTTCTAAACTGACAACATGAAGTGTTTTCTGATAAAAACTACATGGAACTTGGACTTCCCTGGTGGTGCAGTGGTTAAGAGTCTGCCTGCCAAGGCAGGGGACATGGGTTCAAGCCCTGGCCCAGAAATATCCCACAGGCCACGGAGCAACTAAGCCCATGCTCCACAACTACTGAGCCTGCGCTCTAGAGCCTGAGAGCCACAACTACTGAAGTCCGTGTGCCTAGAGCCTGTGCTCCACAACAAGAGAAGCCACTGCAATGAGAAGCCCGCACACCACCACCAAGAGTAGCTCCCTCCCACCGCAACTAGAGAAAGCCTGCTCGCAGCAATGAAGACCCAACGCAGCCAAAAAATAAATAAATAAATTTATTAAAAAAAAACAACTACATGGAACTTGGCAATTTCTACAGTCCTTCACGTTTTTAGACAATGATTACTTTCTACAGGAAGTGTCAGATTTGTCAATATCCAAAGACAGCCAAACACTGGCGGAGAGAGTAAGATACAAAAGAATTTCCTCCTGGTACCTCTATGTTCAGAATTTAGGAAATCTATACTAGTGCCTGGTAAACATAGCATGTTAAGGAGTACATTCTCTAAAAGATACTTTTGGCAGAATTGTAACCACATAAAGGACAGGGTAAGCACTTCTAGCTGGAGCCTCAGGAATAGTCAATTCTTTGAGAGCAGGGCCCCCTGTATTGGTCTGTGTAGTCCCAGTCCCCAGGCATGGAGTCTGGCTGGGAGCTTGTCCTTAGCAAAGGATGAAGGGTAAATGGGCACCATGTACGAAATCTACTCACAGTGCAGACTCACAGACAGACTTGAGTTATAATCTTGATTCCACCATTTACCAGTCTGTTGGCCTTGGCCTTGGCCTTCACCTCACTCAGCCCCCATTTCCTCACCTGTAAAATGGGCATAATCATAATTATACTTAGTTCTCAGGACTTTGTGAAGATTTAATAATGTACTGTGAGTAAATTGCTTAGAGAAGTGCCTTGCACATGGTAAGCAATCAACACATGATAGCTTAAAAATTATTTTTCTCCTTTAGAGTTCCAGTTTTAAGGATGAGAATAGAAGACCCGTTTAGCCTCTCCAACTCTTGGAAATCACTCCAGAATCAAACCAAACCAACGAGGAACAAAATCACAAACTGTATCTTTGATGAAATTGTAAATCCCAACTACTGCTGTCAAAAAGCAGATAATGCAGTGGGAACTGTAGCCGAGTAAAGGTAAATACACAAGCACCTGAAAAAGGGAAAACTAATGAGAGAGACTAGGAATCATAACACCTCAGAAGGTAGGGGTGAAAGCAGGAGGTTAGTTTGAGTTTTTTCAAAGCTCCGGCAATCGAGCAAGTCTACCTCCTTCACTCCCACAGGATACCAGAGGTGTATTCTTTGGAGAAATTGAACCTGAGAAGTTCAGAACTTAAGAACAGTAAGTAGGGAACTCCCTGGCAGTCCAGTGGTTAGGACTCAGCACTCTCACTGCCGAGGTCCCGGGTTCAATCGCTGGTCAGGGAACTAAGATCCCACAAGCTTCGCAGTGTGGTACCCACATAAAAAAGAAGAGTAAGCACATGGAGAGCAGCAAGTGGGGTTAATAGTAGTTGAGGGCTAGACGGAAAACGAGAGGAATAAAGGACAGACTGCTGTCACTGGTCAGGGAGAGCCCTAATCCCCCTACCTGTTCTCAAGAACACTTGTAGCTTGCTTTATTCACCCCGACAGTAGATGGGAGGGCTGTTTAGGGAAAACAATGAGTGGCTTGAAAACACTGAGTGGAATGTTAGATTGGATTATTTGTCCCAATTCTTTAAGTTTTTGTTTTTTTGATGTGGACCTTTTTTTTTTTAAGTCTTTATTGAATGTGTTACAATATTGCTTCTGTTTTTATGTTTTGGCTTTTTGGCCACAAGGCATGTGGGATCTTAGCTCCCCGACCAGGGATCGAACCCACACTCCCTGCATTAGAAGGCAAAGTCTTAACCTCGGGACCACCAAGGAAGTCCAATTCTTAACTCCCTAACTCTATTACACTGAGTAAAGTTCAGTGTAATAAAGTTCACATCCTCATTCTTGCTGGGCCTCATAGTAAGTAGGGTATAGTGCCACATCCCTTGACTTTGTCTTTGACCATGTGAATTGCTTGGCCCCATTAGCAGACGTGAAATGAACAGAGACTTGAAATAAGCTTGCATGGTTGGGTTGCTGTCTTGCTGTCCTGCTTTTCACCATGAGAACAATATTCCATGGGTAGACACTGGTATAGGAGGATAAGAGACATGTGGAGCAGACTTGAACCCAACTTGAGGCTTGGGTCCAAGCCCAACAGAGCCAACCTGAAGAGGGGAGAAGGAAGAAATAAATGCTTGTGCTGTATGCCATTGAAATTTTGTGGTGGTTTGTAACGGAAAGGGGCTGACTAATATAGATGCTGACTTACGGAGGTCTTCCCCAAAAGAAAAGTTGGCTCTCTACCTTTTCACTACACAGTGAAGGGCACCAATTGACAGGCATTTTGCATCCCTACAGAGCTTCCAGTCAGCTGTTTAGTGCATTACTTTTATTTTTTAAAAACATTTATTTATTTATTTGGCTGTGCTGGATCTTCAGTCACGGCACACAAGATCTTTTGTTGCAGCATGCGGGATCTTAGTTGCGGCATGTGGGATCTAATTCCCTGAACAGGGATCGAACCCAGGCCCCCTGCATTGGGAGCGCAGAGTCTTAGCCACTGGACCACCGGGGAAGTCCCTAGTGTATTACTTTTAAATATGAAAGGATAACCAAGGATCACCAGGCTCTCAAGGAAAAGAGTTCAGAGGAAATAGGCAATGCAGAGAGTAGAACAAAATATTTTTAAAAAACTAATAATAATCTGAGGAGATAAGAGAAGATATTACATCCACAAGCCAAGGTCAAGGACAGGGTCCTATTGCTATATGGAAAAATAAAAGATGGAAAATTCAGAGAATAATTAAGAGCTCTTAGAAATTCAAAATAGGATAGTCAAAATGAAAATTGCAAGAGAAGGGCTGGAAGTTAAAGTCAAGTAACTCTTGAAAGACAGTTGAATCATCAAAGGGAGAACATAAGAACATAAGAAAATAAGACTTTTTTTTGAGCTCTAGAGAGTAGTTTGGTGAAAAGCTTTGAAAAGAAATATAATCATCAATACCTCAGAAAAAGAGGGATGTCGAACTGGTTAAATAAAATTTTGCAGAAAGTTTATGGTTTTGGTTAATTACTGTAAGAAGGAAAGGACCATTAACTGATGTATAATTACACTGGTGAGAACAACCAACAAAATCAGGACAAGCAGCTGTTAGTGAAGAACAGGGCACAGCAAAGCCTTCAAAGCCTCTTAGAAATCTGTCAAATAGGTAAATTACGCTACGTTAGTGGCTGTATGAACTAGAAGTAAGAGCTTTCTTATAAAAGTAGACTGCAAGCTTCATGAGGGCAGGACTCACGTCTTGGCTCATTCATATGTATAGCAATAGATCTCTTTCTATATATACACGAGGAAATAGAGTTATGATTTGAATTATCACTATTCTAATAACTAAAAATTGGGGTTGCTTGATTATTCAGCCAAAGCCATCAAACCCTTGCCAGTTACTAACTCTCTTTTGTAGCAGCCTGAGGGCTGAGGTAGCATATTGGTTGTAACCTTAACAACCTTTGTTAAGAATTACATCATGGTAATGAGATACTATTACTATATACCCACCAGTATGGCTAAAATTAAAAAGATTGTTGATAGATGTCAGAATAGGATTGTGTCTTGGGAGGGATGTATTAACTGGGAAGAGGGCATTTTCTAGGGAGATGAAAATAAATATTCTATATGGTGTAGATTGTTGTCACACAGGGGTATACAGTTGATCCTTGAACAACATGGGTTTGAACTGTGTGGGTCCACTTATATGTGGATTTTTTTCAATAAAAATATGTATGTGTATAAAGATCCATTGAGTTGTTACCTTTAAAAATTGTTTATTTTACTGTATAAAATTAAAACAATAAAAAAAGACCTCACATTTAAAATCATTGAAATGTGGGAGACATCACAGTCTTGGAGAATGAGAAAATAGAATAGGCAGAGAAAGGAGAGGGGAGCATTTAGGGCACTTAACCTCCACGTTCTCACATGCTAAATGGGTATAAGAAAGAGTGTAGATGAACAGAAAACAAGTACATCAGGAATTGGCTCATAGGTGAATCATCTAAATAAAAACCAGTTGAAATTGTCCCTCTTCTGCTCTGAAGACTCAAACACTTGCTCTCCTCTGTCCTTGAAGACCAACTAACTGAAAAGCTTTCATGAGGAGGCAGATTCTAGAATGCCCATTTATTAAGTTATGGTGAGAATTATAGTTCTCATATGGACATACTAGCATACTTGTGACCTCACAATCAGCACATTCTTGCCTAGTGATTAAGCTGCAGGGAAAGACAAAGAGACCATTTTACTAATTCATCCTGGGTACCATCAAGGCCAGGACGGGACATAAGATTCAGGCAGCGTCTTCTTTAGATTGGTCTCTGTGGGCCTCTGAGAACTGTCTGGTGTACATAGCATCAGAGCAAGAAGAGCTGGATAGCTTCAAAGTATATTGGCTTCAGGGGGAAGGATCTTCATGCCTCCTTCACCACAGGGATGCCCTTAACACCTGAGCCAGAAATACTTGAATTCCACCCCCTAAGATGTCTCACACCAGTAACTAATGGTTGTCACTGCGTGTCTCAGTTATTTATTGCTGCATAACAAACCACTTCGTTTAATTTTGTTGGCAATTGTGTGTGTCAGGAATTCAGAAAGGGTTTAGCCAAGTAATTTGTATTTGATCCACATGGCATTAGCTGGGGCAGGCTGGGGCTGGAGGATTCATTTCCAAGATGGCTCCATCACTCACATGTCTCCCTCACCCCCTCTCTCTCCATGTAGCATCTCACCCTCCGTGCACCAGTCTGCACATGGCTTGGGATAATTTGAGATGATATACATATTATGTGTGTGTGTGTGTGTATATATATATAAAGATGTTGAATAGGAAATGCTCATCGGGAATTCACGGGTATAATTTGGGCTGGAGATATAAATCTGGGAATTATTATCATATTATAGAAGGTAGATCATCTGATGGATGGTCAGAAGTCTGGATGAGTTCACTTAGGTAGTGTAAATGAGAAAAGTCCAGGGACTGAGCCCTGGGGCTCTTCAACACTTAGACGTTGGAGAGGTAAATCAGATTTAATGAAGGAGACTGGAAATGATCAGCCAGTGAGGTAGGAAGAGAATCGGGAGGGTGGTACTCCAAAAGCCAAATGAAACTGTTTCAAGAATGAAGCTATGACTTTGTCAAATACTTTATATAAAGTTAAATGAGGTGACCATTAGATTGGATTGACCATTGGATTTAGCAATATGGTAACTCATGACCTTGTTTAGAGTAGTTTTGGTGAAGTGTGGGATGTAGGGGGTAAAGGCATGATTGGAGTAGGTTTAAAAGAGAAAGGGCCCAAATGTCTATCAGTGGATGAATGGATAAACCAAATGTGGTTTTATCCAAACAATAGATTACATTCAGTTGTAAAAGGGAATGAAGTACTGAAACATCTACAACATGGATGAACCAAGAAAACATGCTAAGTGACAGAAACCAGACACAAATGGCTACATAATATATGACCCCATTTAAAGGAAATGTCCAGAATAGGCAAATCTGGACAGGAAGTAAATTTGGGGTTTCCAGGGCCGGGTGGAGGGGGACTTTGAGACTGCTGATTGGTATAGGGTTTCTTTTGGGGGGAATAGAAATGTTCTGGAACTAGATAGGGGTCATGGTTACACAACTCTGAAAATACTATACTATACTATACTTCAGTATAAATCAATGATTGTACACTTTTTTTTTTGCTGTGTTGGTCTTCATTGTTGTGCGCGGGCTTTCTCTAGTTGTGGAGAGCGGGAGCTACTCTTTGTTGCGGTGCATGGGCTTCTTATTGCGGTGGCTTCTCATGTTGCAGAGCGCAGGCACTAGGTGCGCAGGCTTCAGTAGTTGTGGCACACGGGCTTAGTTGCTCCAAGGCATGTGGGATCTTCCTGGACCAGGGCTCGAACCCATGTCCCCTGCATTGGCAGGTGGATTCTTAACCACTGCACCACCAGGGAAGTCCCTTTATTTTTTTAAATATTCATTAGAAATATTTTCATATCATTATGTAAACAGCTCTTTCATTGTTTTTTTTTAGAGCTATATAGTATTCAATATGGATATACCATAATTTATTTAACCAATTCCCTACTGACATTTAGGTTGATTCAAATTTCTTGTTATTACATATATTGCTGCAAGGAATATATAGAGCAAATATATTTCAAGAAAAATTCCTAGAATTCGAACTGCTGAGTCAATGGGTACATGTATTTGTAATTTAGAAAGATACTAATTACCCTCCATACCAGTTTACACCCCAAACCATAATATAAAAAAATGGCCCATTTATTATCCTGGATGATATGGTATTTTATCACTTACGGCCCTTTCTGTGAATCAAGTACATCAGAATTAAATGACTATGCAAAACACTTTCTAAGTTATTAACTGAAAAGAGGTCAAGATTATATTTCCTTGTGGGGTGGGTGGAGTGGAGGAGGTCAGAGATCGACTAGGAAAGGCCATAAAAAAGGGCATTACTTACCTGTGCCAAATTATTTTCTCTCAGCTCTAAGTTCACTCTTCCTTGCCCAACTTTGTGATATGGACCTGGATTCTGTATACCATTTTCCTTTGGAACAACAGAGGGCACTGGAGTGACACTGCAAGGCAAAAATGTATCAAGATTTATACTTAAAGATTGTGCACTTTTAATTAATTTGGCTGCGCCGGGTCTTAGTTACAGCACAAGGGATCTTCGTTGCCTCGTGCAAGATCTTCCCTGTGGCATGTGGGATCTTTTTTTAGATGCGGCACGTGGGATCTAGTTCCCTGACCAGGGACCGAACCCGGACCCCTGCATTGGGAGTGCGGAGTCTTAACCACTAGACCACCAGGTAAGTCCCAATCGTGTACTTTATGTGTCTTAATTTTGGTGTACAATTATCTGAATTGGTAAATACACTGATACCTAAGAATACGTTGTTCGATGTGAATTATTAAAAGGTCATGAACGTATTACCTCTCAGTTCCTGTTACAGATTGTTTCTTGCTAATTTTAAACTAGAGACAGTCTGTATTTAAGGAGGGCACATCTTCTAAGATTTCAAAGTATTCAACAGCAGCCCATGAACGCTGCTAATTTGTGGAGTAGAGTAGTAAACAAAAGTAAAACACCGCCCCCCCACACCCTTATGGATCTTACATTCTTGGGGGGGTAATATCATAATAAGACTAAGATCTGTTGTGTACTTTGAAGACTCTAAACATCTCAAAGCAGGTTTATTTCCCATCTACCAAAGGATTTATTAGCACAGTGCTTGGCTCATACAGGTGCTCAACAAACATCTGGTAAAGTAGGATACGTTGTTGGCCTACAGTAACCTTGGCAAGCTGTTAGCAGTACGATAAATCCACATGGGCTTGACCAGAACAGCCGAGCCTCTGTTACTTGTCCAAGTCTTCTACACTGAGCTGCAAATCCTTCTTCTTTTCCCTTTGCTCAGGATCTTTGTTCCAGGAAGGCAATTAAACATTTCATCACTATACCCATTAGAGGGTGCGTGGGTGGCAGGTAGCAGAGAAGCAGCAAACTTGAGATCCCAGGGGACCAAAGAAAGGTTATGGGCAAACAAACCTCCAAGTTGGCACAGGTATATTTAGTTTCTCTGTATATCAAACTGTCCCAGCATGTTATCTCACTTAATCTGCACAATAACCCAGGGGATTGGTTTTATAATCTTCATCTTATTGATAAGGAAGTTGAGGGTCTATCTGAAAGGTAAAGTAACTTGCCCTACAACCATTAAACATCAGCTAGAATATGCATCCAGGACTGACTCTATGGCTGTTTCTCTGCTAGTCTCAGACGGTGACAGTGAAATGATTTAGATACAATACTATCCCCATGGATGGAAAGGCCTTTATTTGATGTACTCATTCTGGAAGATTCTAATCTGCTTCAGAAACTAAAGTTCTTAGGATCTTGGAGGAAGCAACTTTTTCTGTGTTCCCAACCCACCTGAGCATACTTTGATACCTGTGGCATAAGACCACCCACAGATCTCGTCTAATCATAGTCCAAGTGGCTCTGAGGGTAGGTGAGGGGGGATTCATTTTAAAAATTAGAACATACTTGGAATTTAGGTTTGCCTGCTTATGAAATTAAGACAAATTTCTTTACAGTTCTTAAAAAATTCAGATTACTTGTACTAAGAGAAAATCTCACTAGTATCTCGATTACTATGATTTAAAAAGAATTAAGTAGGTACAGAATAAACAAATTATGTTTTGGAAGTTGTTCAACAGACAAAGTACACCTAGAGGACATAAAAATTCTTTATTTAACCTAATCCAGCCAGTGTTGAGATAGTCTGCTATGTTAAAAACAAGACGTTTAAAAAAATTACAGCACAGTTAGCAAGGCAGTGACTAATTAAGTCACTCAGTTTAATTTTATATTCTTCACAGTCATTTGATAATCATTTAATGATGAACAATATTTTCTGCCACTTTGGAGATAAGTTAAATTCTGCAAAGAAGAGAATTCTACTAGTTGTCATTGAATTTTATAAAAGAGGTTTAAAACATTATAGAAATAACACAGTAAAGAAACGTGAAAATAAACTGGAAAACACAAATATACCTGCCCATCCCAAAAGTCTTAATCTGTCCCCTAATGTTTCTCGTTTACTGCCTCGTTCCCTTTTCCTAGTGTTCAGCAATTAAGACACTACTGCTCTGTAGAGGCTATTTTGAGCTTAGCTAAAGTGCCTCTCTCTGTTTCTTTCATTTCTCAGTTAATCCTAGAAACAGTCTTCTAAGTATCATTTGTATTTCAGAGATGAAGAAAACTGTAGCTGAGAGCAAGGTGTCACTTGATGAAAGTCATACATAGTTATTAAAAGCAGAATTAGGATCTGAACCTAGGTCCACCCAACTTTAGTCAGCCCATGCTTTTGTTGATTCAGGGTGGTGCAGGACACTTTCTGAAGAGGCTGGTACCTGGTACTTCTTGAGCTAAGGCTCTTTAGATTTAAATGTGTTCAATTCCAGGGCTGAGGCTACTCTGGTCCCCAGGCACTTGCAGTTCCCTCCCCACAGCCCTCAAAACTCCTTCTCCCTGCCCCTAAAGGATTAGAGTTGTTTCTCTGGCCCTCACAAGCCCTGATGCCAAACAAATCCAAGCAGTCATTCCCCCATTTTGGGCATAAAGTAATAAATGGGGAACTGTGTGCTTGTGTAACTTTAGTAAAGGCTGCTAAAAGCTGTTCTACATAACAAAATTATGCAGGAAATATCCAGTATGTCTTTTCATATTGAAAATTTAAGAAAGCCAATATATTTTATAAGCACAGCTATATAATCTGTTATTTTTATATATAATCATAGTTTTATATCTCCCCTTCAGAACTGTAGCAGTGATCTTAATATAAGGCTCACTGTCAGTCAAATATTCCCTTCCTCCCCAAGTAATTACAACTTTGAATGTTCAATAGCCATTCACATAAATTTCATGTTATAACTCAAAATTAAGACATTCATACTATAGAAAGGTACCAGTCTTAAATTACTGAAGTTAACATATACTACTGTAATCTAACATAGCTCAATCTATACTTGCTACAATCCTAAAGAGAAGTGGCCACTTATCAGTAAGGGGGAACATTCATATTGCCATGCATTAGATGCTGTGAACAAGAAAATAAATAGGGTTTTTGGAACTATCTTTAAAAAACTTAATACTAATTGATGAAAATCACTCCAAGACCAGATCGCTGAACATTAAAAGGGTCACTACTGAAGAGCTTAAAATAAATAATTGCTTTTGAAAAATGAATATAAAACTAGTTAAACAGTGACTATTAAGGTGCTAGCCTCCTCAGTATGACAAGCAATTTAAATTTAAAAATATTAGTATTGGTTTTTTTTCTTATAATTTGACAAAAACAATGACCTTAATATTTACTCAAGACTTGTTTTCATAATTATTTCCTCACTGACTGGTATAAAAACAAAGAGCTCAAGGCCTCACCTTGGTTTACTCACTGCTGGTTTTCTACCTGTTGAAACTAGACTGTAAACTACATAAAAGCAGGAACCAAGTCTGTCTTGTTCACCACTGTATCCCCACAACACTTTGCATAGTGCCTGGGGAAGTAGGAGGTGATCAACAAACACCTGAATAACTGAATCGATGAGAAAGGAGAGGAAAATAACTTTATTTTTTGCAAATCGTTCTCTGTGCTCAAACTACTATAAACTGGCAGTTCTAATTTCTAGAAACACGAATTTAAAAACCTTACTCTGGTGATGGAAGGACCTGATGTCGCTGTCTCTGTCTCTGCCTTTCTCTTTCTCTCTCTCTCACTCTCACACACACACACACACACACACAGTAATTAAGACTGCATAAGTCAAAATTACAATATGAACTATGAGATGTCAACATTATATAAATAAAATTTAATAGTGAAAAAGTGATCTGGAAGCCCTGTGAATTTTTACCCTACACGTTTTGGAGGATATCACATGGGTTAAGAAAAACACAGCAAAATTGCATTTGTTCAGATAATCATTTGAATGTTTACATACATTTTTGGTTTGTTAATTATGTATAACTAATTTACATTTCCTCATATTAACATATACTCCTGTTTAGCTTGTAATCAAATTATGCCAGTGAGAAAAATCCTCATAGTACCTTCATTGAATTGCTGATTCTAAGAAAACACTGAACATGAACATGTACAAAAGAGGCCTTTGAATAAAACAGCCTGTGCCTTTTTAAATATTTGCACAGTTTGATCTTTACATTTCTGTCTGAAGAAAATATGAACAAAACTCAGGTTCACCATGCTAAGATAATGGTTCAGATGACTGCCATAAAAGAAGTACATACAAAACAATGAAAACAAATCACATCCTTAGGTTCCGTGATTACTGAGAGGGTTTCCCCTTCCCTAAGTGCTTTATTTTACTTCTTAAAAATATGAGAGCAGCAGCTTATCGCAAGTCTCCACTACTGTGCATTAATGATGGAATCAAAACAACACAACAGACTCATAAGAGTGAGAGGACTGCAGAACAATGAGAAGTCACAGTTTTATGCTTCTTCTTGCTCTGGATAATTTAGAATTTTGCGGTGTGCCTGACGTAAATATTGCTGCTGTTTGAAGTAAACCTTGAATGCTCCTTTAATGGCAACAAAAGCAATTCCACCCTAAAAAAAGAGAAAAATTAGCTTTTTATAATGCAGATTTAGAGGAACATAATAAAAATCATTTTACTTAAATCACAAAAGACACAAGCATTGTTGCTAATTCAGATGACCGCAAATGAAATAGTTCTCTCTTTTTTTTTTTTTAACTAGGGGGTAAGATAGGAATAGACTATTAGAGGTCAGAAAGCCTTTATCCTCTCTGAGTAATCTTCCTTCCACTTAGCTCTAAATCCATTCTCATATAGTAGAGAGAATGCCCAGGCATTATATGCAGGCTGCTACCAGAGGGGAGAAGTGGGAACAATAATAATGACATCAAACAACATAAGGGCTTACTATGTGCTAGCACTTCAAATGAATTATCTGATTTAACCCTCACAATAATCCTGAGGTAGCTACCATTACTATCTCCATTCTACAAGCATAGAGAAATCAAGAAATTTTATTTAGGTTTCTCAGAAAGGCAATGTCTGTGATAGGATTTGACCTGGGCAGTCTGACCCTAGAGCAGAAACTTTTCAACACTATCTTTTGGGAGTAATGATTCACGCATATCCCAGGAGAGAACTCCCAAAGCATAGTTCCAGAAGACCAGAACTACTGCAGTGGATCCTCGTCTTTTTATTGCTATTGAATGACAGCGGGGATCAAATAGAGACTTAAGGCACAGGAGCCATAGTATAAATATTTATATAGTCCCATTCTTTTTTTTTTAAAACAAATATACAGTTCTTTCTCTTTTGCATAGTCACTTGAAAAAAGTAATATTAAAGCCACCTTACCAAGATTGTCCTTTGTAAATTAGAGTTAACACTACTGAACATTAGTTTACCAACTATTGTTGCAATAGTAGGAAAAACAAGGGCTCCACACAAAATTCGGGTTGCAGAGACATGATCTGCTAAAGGATTAGCCTCGGCTGGAATTCGAGGAACAGGACAACCAATCCCTAAAGAAAAAAATGTAGGGTATTAGTGCTAATAAATCAGAATATCTAAAATATCTTTGCATGCTAGGATTCGTCCACAAGATTAATTTGGTATGTTCATTACCACCACAATTCAGGGCCTTACCTGGAAATATACTGTTCAAAATTTGTAGTTTATTTGAGTATTTGCGCCATAGTCTAAGCACATAGTCCTCCCAGCGAATCATCTTGCCTAATATCAGCATGACAGGAATAGTAGGAAGTCCAATTAAAAGGAATAAAGGATCAGCTCTCTCCATAACATCCAGACCTTCTTTATGGCCTACAACCTGTGAAACAGATAGCATTTGCTCCAATCATTTCCTTATCTAATGAAGGGTTCCATGCTTGAGTGCAATTCATTTTAGAGGAAATGCTAAATTTCAAAAGAATACAGAAAGTTTTAAAAATAAGCTGGAAAGCTATCAATCCTGATTTATTTATAAGAAATGTCTCTCATTCAAGGGGAAAAAGAAAAGCTCCCAAGCTGTTTCATATTACATTGGAATAAAAGCTTTAATTGATTACATTTCAATAGAGGGGAGAGGACTTCTGGTTCTTGCTTCCATTCCTCTATTTAATTTGGTTAGATTGGGCTATAATTTTAGGTCTCATGTGTCTTCGAGAAGAGCAACTGTCTTCCTGCTCTTCCTACTAGGAGGTAAGCACAGCCAGCCAAGAGGCAGGACCGGCCTTCAGGAGATGGTCTGAAATCTCATTTCTCTTTGGCTTTCTCCCTGCTCAGTGGTGTCTGGGATTGCGTGTGATTTCTCTGGCTGGCTAAATGCCTGCTCTACAGACTTAACTCTCCTAAAATGCAATTCCAAGGTCTATATTTGAGGGAATGCAATAGGAAGTCCAGTTCTGGTTACAGGTTCCAGTCACTTTTTCTAATCCAGGAACCCAAGGGTGCCTATCTATGGGGTAATAAAGCTAAAACAATCCTTCCCCTCTCATCTGGGTATTGGGGTTATTTCTCAATTGGTTTAGATCTGAGAGGGCAAGAAGGACATGATTAATTTGCATTTGTGAATCTCCATACTTCTCCTCCTGGCAAAATTCTTTCACTTGCTGATCAATCTTGGTCTTACATGTCTCTCAACATGGCCACTTTGTTGGTGAGCATCTTACTTTTAACTAGAAAATTTCCCTAAAAATTCTTTCACAGGTCTCAAATGACCTCCCTTTAGCCAAAAGTCTCAAATGCTGGCAAATTAAATATATTTCTCTGAGGGATTATTCTTGGCAGTTATGACAGTGGAGACTATTTCAGAATCTTGGGGTTTTAGCCCATCCAGGTATCACAGCTTGATATGAGGAGACTACTATACAGGTTTCTATATAGTTTTTCTGTACACACTTGAGGATTAAACTATGAAGAAAGGATTGTTGATATAGACAATTTATGTCTTTGCCTTTGTCTATATCTCTGAGAGGTACGAGGGAAAAGAAAGGAAGGGAAGGGAGAAAAGAAGGTAGGGAAGACTAAAAGCTCCAGGGACAATATCTACTCAGGAAAGCAAACTCATGAAAAAGTAAACAGGATTTTTTTTCAAAAATGAGATGCCCTTTACGTCAGCTATTATAGCAGATTTTTTTAGGTGGACTTCAAGGAGATGTGAAATAAGGAAGCTGACAATGGTCACGGCAAATTCAAATTCTAGACAACAGACTTGATCCAGGTAGAAATAGTTTATAAAATTATGTGGAGGGACTTCCCTGGCAGTCCAGTGGTTAAACTCTGCACTTCCAACACAGGGGGCACGGGTTCAATCCCTGGTCGGGGAACTAAGAGCCCACATGCCATGCTGTGTGGCGTGGCCAACCACAAAAAAAAAAAAAGAAAAAGCATGTGGAGAGGACCAAAATGGGTGCTTTTAAAATTTCAGCTAAGGATATAGCCCAGACTTTTGTGCATGATTAATTTATCTAACCAAGACGTAACATTAAAGAACAGAGGACTAGCCTCTTCCAAATGGTCAAAACCCATGGTATCAGTATCTGATATTCTTCTGTGTTTCCAGGTAGAAATTAACAACCTCATATCTTGCATGTAAAGGGTGGTTGTTTTGAGCTGCCCTAAAGTGAAATAGTCTGGTTCACCATATTTCATAAACACATATCCCACCCTGGTGGCAAAAGTGGATTAGCCCAGAAACTGTCTTTACCTATAATGCTTGTCACATGACACTCTATTTTTTTGTATCATTTTATTATTTTCAATATTATGATCACTTTAAAGTTATAACTAAATGTGATTTAAATACTCCCAAAGTGTTAGCAAATAAATTCAGAAATTTGAAAAATTCCTTTGTTGGGTTATGTTTTCTTTTTAGAATTTAGGGTTTAAAAATATAAAGCAGGGCTTCCCTGGTGGCGCAGTGGTTGAGAGTCCGCCTGCCAATGCCGGGGACATGGGTTCGTGCCCTGGTCCGGGAAGATCCCACGTGCTGCGGAGGGGCTGGGCCCGTGAGCCATGGCCACTGAGCCTGCGCGTCCGGAGCCTGTGCTCCGCAATGGGAGAGGCCACAACAGTGAGAGGCCCGTGTACAGAAAAAAAAAATATATATATATATATAAAGCAAAGTGAATATTCAGGTATGGACTATAGTAAGGGAAAATTTATTCCTCATGGGTAGCAGTAAAAACTTTCCAACCAGGTGTCTAAGAATGAGGAAATAAAAAAGAAAATAGGGCAAACAGTGAGCAAAAGCCCATTTTCCCCACCTGTGATCAAGAGTCATGCTTTGTGCTTAAGCTGAGGCTGACCATTACATGCATACCTGCATGCATTCATTCAACTGAATGATAATTACGTGCCAGACACAGGCCTAGGTGCTGGGAATTAAAAGGTGAGCTAAATAGACGTCTTTTGGAGGTAAGAGGCAATCAAATCAAACAAGTGTGCAAATATAATGTTAAGGAACTAGGACAGTGTAACACCTGTAGTGTCATACTACATACCGCTACAGTCAGACTCAAGGGTAATAAATGAAAGCTGAATTAATCAATGGGTCTGATTTAACTTTGGTCAATATAAAACCAGCAAATCTTGTGTAAGATCATGTACATTCTGATGTTATGCCCTAAGACTGAAAAAGAGATAACTTTCAAGACTTAAATTTTGAGGTTAGATTCAGAAACTATAGAATGTCTTCTCTAAGATTTTTTTTTTTTTTGCGGTATGCAGGCCTCTCACTGTTATGGCCTCTCCTGTTGCGGAGCACAGGCTCCGGATGCGCAGGCTCAGCAGCCATGGCTCACGGGCCCAGCTGCTCCGCGGCATGTGGGATCTTCCCGGACCGGGGCGCGAACCCGTGTCCCCTGCATTGGCAGGTGGACTCTCAACCACTGCGCCACCAGGAAAGCCCTTCTCTAAGAATTTTTTATCCATGTACAAAATCAAGGCCTATGGAATTGCAGGTTTAGAGAAAGGTTTGTTTGTTTTTCTGCTTAAGAGCTAAAAGCTAAATCTCCATAGTCAGCTAGGCCTGCGGTTCATCAATGCTAAAATGCTAAGAGTTAGTTTTAATTAAGTTTTGATCTTTTAAAGCACTGCCTATAGAACCCTACTTTTAAATGGGAGGATGGAACAGCAATGAACTAAAAGGTTTCCTTAGAATTCAGGGTAATTAGATGCAACACAATTAAGAAGGGACAATGCGTGTGGGGGCTGCTTTACAGCAGAGGCAGAAGCAGAGCTGGGCCGGGTGTCAGTGTTCCACTGTTCCTGGATACAATGCTCCAGCTGCCTCCGGGACCAGCTATTATTTCAGGAGCCCTAGATTAGGGACAGGAGTCCTAATGCTTCTTCCTTGCTGGAAGGTGGTACTGGTATTGGACATGTAAGCTCTCTGAACCTGTAAACTAGGAATAATTGATAGTATCTATGTCACAAGATTGTTGCAAGAATTATACGCATCAGTGCTTGAAAGGTGTTCAGCCAGGTGCTAGGGGAAGAAAAAGTTAACTATCACGTTGTCTTTTCAACAGAAATTTAAATCAAAGGGACCATTCAAGTTCTTTACAACGAAAAGGGATTGAACCTAAGACTGGTTCATGAAGAAATAAATGGGAAAAAACAGTGATCTGATTCCTTAATCTGATTTACCTGAACTTCAGAGTAGTCAGAGAACAAAAGGAAAAAAAAGTTAAGTGTGAAAAAGAAAATCCTAAATTCTGCTGATGGAGTAGGGGGCACGACTGCTATCAAATATTCAGAAAGATAAAAGTCTTCCGAATACTCTTAAATCACACAACAGGAGCTATCTACTGTCACAGCTAATCGCTCCCATTTCTGGGCTAAAAAAAAAAACTTTTCAAGTGAGACAGTACATGTGAAGGTTATATCTAAATGGTAACACATAATGTATATATGCATTATCATCATTTTAGTTCTTTTCTGTCACCATTAACCTTCTTTACTGTCACCATTAACATGTTTATTTTTGTCTCCTTGCTCATATCATTTCCTCCTCTCTGCCAATCCAAATCATTCTCTTCAAGGGTCAGCTCAAGACTTATTTTTTTCATAACTTCAAATGATCTTTCACTTTTACTGAATTAAAATACTGTTAATGTAGTCTTTCCTTAATTGGCTCCTGTTGTTGAAGTGTCTCATTAATTACGAGAATTCTTTTAAGACTGTGCTAGCCTAATATCTTTTCAAAAAGAGGCATCCTATTTCTTATGGTCAATTAGGTCTTAAAGAGAAATCACTTAATCTCAAAGGGCCTTAGTTTCCCCATCTGCAAAAACATACTTTTGTATAATGTAGTTGTACATTAAACAATGTATAATCTCTAAGTTTTCAGGTCTTTGTCAGTCCTAGTGAATGGTCCTGAACTTCCTGGATCTAATGATATACTAATACTCATTACTGGGGCTTAACAAATTATTACAGAACATATAGTCAGTTAAACAAACCTGTTACTACCTGATAGAATTGGTCATATTAAAAAAATCACTATTTATGAAAGCCTTTTAAAGTTAACATCTGTGTATATGCTATACAGGGGACACCTACGTATAAGATAGTCTCTACTTTCTCAAGGAAATTACCTGCCAATAGGAGGAGTAAGGCCTGAATACAGCAAAAGTTAAATAACTTAGGTAATCTATATAAGAAATAGCACTTGGTCAACACAGGATTGGCTGCCATTTGAGGAATAAAAATGTCATGAATGCAGAGGAAGAAGAAATCACACTGGGCAGGAGTTGCCTGATAACTTTCATGGAGGGAAAGTGGCTGAACTAAGCCTGGAAGGAGGGTTTAAATTCGGAGAGAAAGCCCTGAAAGGACAGGTATTAGGCAGGGAGGGTGACATAAGCCAAAGGACAGAGGTAAAAAAACTAAACAACATAAGGATGGGTTGGAGGAGACAGCCCCATAGGCCTCAAAGTAGAATGAAGTTAAGATTGTGGAGAACACTGCATAACAAACCAGGTTAAGGAAATGGAATCTTTTTCAAGTCAGTGATTCTCAACCTTTATCCACTATCCTATGACAAATGATTTGTGATTCATTCCAGTGACTACATCCAGATTTCTGGGGTGTCATCAACATTTTATAAAGAAGCATTGCAATATTCTGTCTCACCATGATTAGACAGGTTATGTGCAACTTCTAGAATATTACATATAATCCCTTCGATCCCTTTTTCTTTCATGTACTCTTTAATTTATATTAAAGAAAAGCAAGTTATATCATCTACAAACCAAAGTGTGTTAACTATTACTGAGTTAGTTATGAAACATTTAACCGGGCTTCCCTGGTGGTGCAGTGGTTAAGAATCTGCCTGCCAACGCAGGAGACACAGGTTTGAGCCCTGGTCTGGGAGGATCCCACATGCCGTGGAGCAACTAAGCCCGTGCGCCACAACTACCAAGCCTGCGCTCTAGAGCCCGCGAGCCACAACTACAGAGCCCACGAGCCACAACCACTGAGCCCACATGCCACAACTACTGAAGCCCGTGAGCCTAGAGCCCGTGCTCAGCAACAAGAGAAGCCACTGCTATGAGAAGCCCGCGCACCACAATGAAGAGTAGCCCCCCGCTCATTGCAACTAGAGAAAGCCTGCGTGCAGCAACAAAGACCCAACATAGCCAAAAATATAAATAAATTTATTAAAAAAAAAAAGAAACATTTAACCAATCTAGGTGCTGCTTTTGAAAATGATCACTTAAGTTAGAGGAGACGTTAAGCTTTGAAGTAAAATGTTGAAAGGTATTATTTTAGGAAGATTCATTTGGAAGGATGGATCAACAGAAAAGAATGAAGTTAAAGAAAACAATCAAGAGGCTCCTTTAGCCATCCAGGTATGATGGGAGAAAGACAATAAGTCAAGTATTAAAGACTGTGGAAAGGAAGCCACAGATGTTAAGACATATCTAGATGGAAATTGATTGGACTTAGCGGACTGGATATAGCGCTATGAAGTAGAAAGAGTTAAAGGTAATCCTCAGAATGTAGGCTATATATCGAGTAGATGGGAAAATAATTGTAGGAATCAAAGATATAAAGAAATGATAACAGAATAAATTTAGGTTTCAAACTGAGGAAAAGACAAGTTTGATTTCAATAATATTGAGTGTGAAGTCATAAGAGGTCATTTAAGGAGAAGGGCCATGCTGTTCTTATAGGACTGATTTTGGGAAAAGATTAGGGTGAAAGACATCAAAACGCACAGTTAAGATGGCTGGAAATCTTCAAAGAAGAGGTATACAGAGAGAAGAGTCAAGGGCCTGGGACTAAATCTTGAAATTTAAGTCATTCTAATTTTCATCAACAGTTACTAAATGTAGCATTGTTTTGTAATAGCAAAAAACTAGAAGTAACTAACTGTCTAATCAATAAGAGACTGGTTAGTAAACTGTTGAAATTCTATACAAAGAATGCTATGCAGATTTCTCTATACTCTGTGAAAAGATCTCTAAGATTCATTGTTTTTGGAAAAAGGGGGGTTCAGCTCTAATACGTTTCCTTTTGGGGGGATAACTATAATGTGTGTGGGAGAACATATTTATTTTATCTTGCATATGCACAAACAAAGTCTGGAAGAATATATCTGGCTACCTGAGCAGAGGGGAACCTGGGCAAATGAAGGACAGGAGTAAGAAGACTTCCCCCTAGAGAGCTTTTACATATTTTCTTATTTTTAAGCCATGAGAATGTTATCACTTGTTCAAATAATAATTTTAAAAACTCCTAACAAAAATCTGTTTAATCTGTTTGATCTTCATATCAAAAGTAACATCATCAAATAGAATAAAATAGTGAACCTGCATCACTGTCACTGCTCCATAAGTCACAGCTGTCCAATAGATAGAGCCAACCATTATTCCTGCTGCAGCAAATGGACAGGCTTTTGAGATCAGTCTATCTGCAAGATCCAAGACGTAAACAACTGGACCTATAATATAAAGAAAACAAAGTTTCAACACAAGACAGATTAAAAAAAAAAAAAGACCAGATCTAAAATATTTTTATGAAGTTGGATGCCCTGATGCTTTAGAAGTAACTTATAAATGTAATGGGAACCTAGATTTGAACAGATTTAGAATTTCTCAGTCATTTGCATGAATAGCTGAGTTTTACTTCCTAAATCCTAGGAAATAGCCTCTTCAAATTTTTATCTTTATCAGTAA
This sequence comes from Grampus griseus, assembly GCF_964374135.1. Classification (NCBI taxonomy): domain Eukaryota; kingdom Metazoa; phylum Chordata; class Mammalia; order Artiodactyla; family Delphinidae; genus Grampus; species Grampus griseus. The sequence continues at coordinate 52,407,938 of NC_139010.1, read as the reverse complement.
ACCTAAGAGTAAAGCCTTAACACAGCTGCTTCTTATAAAGGAAAATAGTTCTCTTACTTCTCTTAATGACACTGGCTACTGCAGAATGCCATGGCCATTTCAACTTGCTCTTCACAAACAGTTCCTGGCCACAATTAGTTTCTATAGTACTTGGTAAGACTATCACTTCTTTGACTTCACTTATTACTTCCTTGATAGTGTGTGAAGGTAACCTAGGCTATTTTTTTGTAGTTACACAAAGTCAACCTATCTTACTTTGATATCCAATATACTATATTTAGTTGAGTACTATTCTCTAACAAGCTACTTTTAATGATCATGCCAGTTTTTATGGCATTCCAACAGCTGTATATGCCAATTATGCTTCTATTATTATGTGCTTACAAAGTAAAATTTGGTTATTACCTCCTCTGGTAGTTATTTGGAATAACTATACTAGGAGGAATTATAATAATTGCAATTAAGCCCGATATAATTTAGCTCCAGAATTTTCCAGAATAGTGGAAAAGTCTTAGACCTGAATTAGAGCAAGGCCTAAATAAAGAATTGAATATCTAAGTTGAAATAAAGGAACATGCAACCTTGACTTGGTTAGTAATCATCATATTTGTTGAATGCCCTCTACGTACAAACTATTACTTAGGACATTTTCTTAGAAATGTATAAGAGGTATTACCTACCTCTGGGGGCTTACAATCTATAGGAGGATGCTGTATACAAAACCAACTTATTTTCATTGTACGAAGAAATTCAAATAGCAATATGTTGATAAAATCATTAAAAGAACAAGCATCCATCTGTGGAGCCCTGATCAATAGTTCCCCCTGATTGCTGGAGCCAGTAATGTTACTAGTCGCTGTATAAAGACAGACCATACTGTGAAGAAGGAAGAACATTAGGAGAGGTGTCAAAGGGACCTATGATTTAAATTTAGCATATAAACTTATTATTGTCAAAATCTAACTTACATAACATTTAAAACTATGACAAGGCATCTTTTGGGACCAAAGATATCACTAAAGTAAGCCTAGTTCAATGTATACTGACTCTACATTCTACATGATAGCAGGTGCTGTGCCACACATTACATGTATCATTATTTAATCTCATAATGTAGGGTTTAATCCTTAAAATACACAAATTTGCAGGTTTAAGTTTATAACCCTCTCAGAAGGCATAGTAAGAAGCATTTTACTAAGTCACCAAAGATCCCTGAAATGCTGGTACTAAAAGTTAAAGCCAATAGGTATATATAAAACCTCAAAACTTAAGCTTTCTTATTCTCTATCAATAGTTCTTTAATCAGAAAATTGAAGCCACAAAACAACAACTACAGACTCTTTACAGCACGTTTCCACCTACCAACATCACACCTATCTGAAGTCAATCCCCACTTAATACACCAGATCCCATTCCGTCACCAACTCAAAGACACAGGTCTAGCAATTCACTTCTACCCTCCTACATCATTTCCCCCTACCCTTTATTGGATTATTTTCATCAAACATGTCATTATTTATTCTATCTTAAAAAAAAAAAAGAAACCCCTTCTCTTGATCCTTCTTTTCCCACTGCTCCATTTCTTTGCTCCCTTTACAACAAAATCACTCAGAAGATTTTTCTGTTTTCACTCTCTCTCTCCAATTCTCTCTTAAATCCACTCCACCAAAACTGCTCATCAAGGTCACTAACAACCCACACATAGCTAAATCCAATGGTCTAATCTCAGCCTTCCACTTATTTGGCCTACCACCAACATCTGATAGATGTTCCCTTCTTCTTCCCAATAATCATTGCATCTCCAGGACATCACCATCTCTTGGTTTTCTTTCCAGTCACTAACTTTTCAGTCTCCTTTGCTGGTTCCTCCTCTTTTTCTTGACCTCAGTGAGGCCCACCCTGTCAACTTCTACTTCATCATACTCCCTATTTGATTACTCTGCTCTATTTTTCTTTTTCCTAAAGCACTGACCACCTAACATACTCTAATTTACTTACTGTTTCCACCTACTAGAATAGGGGTTGAAAAACTATGGCCCATAGTAACACCTCACTGTTACTGTAAATAAAGTTTTCGAGAAACATGGCCACATGCAAAGTTAGCTGACCCTTGAACAACACGGGTTTGAACTACATGGATCCACTTACACTAGGATTTTTTTCAATAGTAAATACCACAGTTCTACACAATCCTCTGTTGGTTGAATCCATGGATATGGAGGGAAACAGAGGAGCTGTGGATACGGAGGGCCAACTATAAGTTATATGTGGGTTTTTGACTGCACAGAGGGTTGGCACCCCTTCCCCCCTCCAAGCCTGCACTGTTCAAGGGTCAACTGTATTTACTATATATATATATATATAATATATATATATTTTTTTTTACAGAAAAAGTTTGTTGGCTCCTGAACTAGAATATGAGCTCCAAAGCGAAAGTACCCTCTTTATTTTGCTTATTGACGAATCCCAATTCCTTTGATTCTCAAAAATTTGCTTAATTCTCTACTGAGGTACTTATGAAAAACTATGATATGAAAATCTCTAGGTCTTCCTTTTTCATTATTCTGTATGAAGCCCAAGTTATGAGACTATTTTCTACCCAGTCAGAATCAGAATGTATTAGGAGAGAAGGTATTTTACCTGCTTCCAGCTGACCTTCGCCCCCCCCCATCCCCCACCTCTTCAAAAGGGTGCTTGGAAAGATCTACTGATGGAGCAAAGCAATGTAATTCCTAAAAAAAGTAACAGATCATTTAGATGAAAACATAGTTCCTAAAAAGTAATCAGTCACTACCGATTTTATCTATTATGAACATGGACAATAGATATATGTTTGAATTGTCTTTCCTTTAAACATCTCAGAAGGTTCCAACAGAATAAGCTCAATTTTCAATTTTCTTCTGAATCACTGGGTATGAATTCCTTCTGTACAAACAAAAACAAATAAGTCCTCATACTTCCTTCTGGAAATTTTTTACTTATCCCTTGGGTCATATGCAACAGATGTGCTGGATTAAATGAAGTCACTGGCTGCATTTTATAATCCCTATTTCCAGTTTTTCTGGCAAAATTCTGTCTAGGCTTTTGTCTTAAGTTTATTTTGCCTAAACCTCTCAAGTCTTTTCCAGATAGACTAGTCCAAGATTAGTTTAATATTTAAAAGGAAGGATAAATGCCTAGTGGTAAACATACCATTAGAATTATAAACTGCCACCCAAGGGAGGTATTTCTGAGAGCTAAAGATTACCTAGGCAAGCTATTTGATGAATAAGAACAATCACTCAAATCATCTGGATGCAGTCCCTCAATCATATTTTTCTTATTAGGAAGCTTATCATGTACTATCCTATGACTTGAGGTCATAAAAGGAAAACAGCAACAGTCACTAGCCTCTTCTTATTGTCAGATTAAAGTACAAACAGTTACGGGAAATGAGGAAAGGCAAGATTCTAGCCCTTGAAAATCTCAATTCTAATGGGGAGGAAGAAGTATGAATAATCGTACTTCACAAGTTAAATATGCAAGGGCATAAAAAGGTTTTATTTAGTATTTTAAAAAGGTATTATTGAATTTTTAATGCCTCAGTGGGCTTCATCACTTATACTTCCAACAGTACTGTATTTACACAATGAATGGTGATTGGAGAAGCTTTGTACAAATACAAGTTTTGAAAATTCAATAATTTAAAGAGCACTAGGGAAACTTGCAATTAAAAGGAAATCTATTGTGAATTCTTTTGCACAATAAAGCTTTTGTAAAGAAAATAACTACACGTAATGTTTTGGGTAAATTCAAATCTTCGCATTTCAGATTTGAATGACATCAAACAGTGAGCTGAGAACTATTAGGGAAACTCTAAGTCCATGTCTACTGAAAAGAAGTAATCAGTTTTATCTGGCAGACACTGCAAAGGTAGATTTGTTGTGATTGTTATGTTGTGATTTAAATTCAAGTCTCTGTATGCATGGTGTTAAAGGTATATTTTGGCAATTAAGAATTAATGACTGAAGGGCAGGTAATACTTAGTGTTCAAAATCTCCTGGCACTGCATACAATCATACCCAGAATTCCCAGGACCTTTCTTGGGGACAGAAAGGTATCCTCAAAAACACCTCTGAGGCTTCCCTGGTGGCGCAGTGGTTGGGAGTCCGCCTGCCGATGCAGGGGACACGGGTTCGTGCCCCGGTCCGGGAGGATCCCACATGCTGCGGAGCGGCTGGGCCCGTGAGCCATGGCCGCTGAGCCAGCGCGTCCGAAGGCCTGTGCTCCGCGGCGGGAGAGGCCGCAGCGGTGAGAGGCCCGCGTACCGCAAAAAAAAAAAAAAAAAAACACACCTCTGACCAATTCTTGAAAAATAATTTCTAAACACTGCCACGGTGCTAAAGTTTCTAACACAAAACATAATTTAATGCTTCACAAGATAACCTTGTATAAGTCCCTGTGATGATAACAGCTCCCATGAACTCCAAGGTTTCTGTTAAGTGGCCAAATTTATAAAAGAGATTGCCAGACCCAACTCAAATGCCAACTTGCTAATCCAAAACATCAACCCCACTTTCAGGTTCAGGACTGCTGAGAATTGCAGATTTTCGAGGTCACCAAGAGTCTCACAATACAGTTCTAAACTTCTTTCCTTGCTCCAAGTCTTCTTTTTGTTGCACACTATTTCTGGAATGTCCTGTCCCTACTTTGATTAAATCTGTATGAACACCCAAATTCCCAATGAAAACTAACCTAACCTGATTGAGGCTGACTAATTGTTCTACCCCACCCTGTAAGCCTGTTCCAGGAGGCTTCCTTTACATACTATCCCACAAAATGCACTTACCCCTTTGCTTGTGCATAATGTTAGTACTTTATGTTCTTGTTCAATGTTTGTTCAGTTGTCTCAATATCCTTTAAGTTTGTCCATGTCAGCATCATCTGAGATTGAAAACTGCCAGGGGGCAGGGGCCATGTCTGTTTAACTCGTTTTGTACAGTGCCTAGGATAGAACCATGTACAGATAGGTGCTTAAAAAATGCTTTTTAATGATGATTGGTATCTATCACTCTCAGGGACTAAGAGACAGCTATCTTCAGCACATGGTACTTGGCATTATATCAGGGCACTTTGGCCTGTTCCACAGGGCATTAGAATATAATGGCACAGGACCTAGCTGCAGCACTCTGTGGCAAGTATTTGACTCAATTCATTGTTTAAAAAACAACTTAAAAAAAGTATTAATTATATGGTCCAACAACAAATGTGGATTTTACTGAAAACATGAATATCACAACCACCAATTCAATTTTAAAAACACGTGGGAATTTTGATGGGATAGTAAAGAATTTTAACTTTTAACTCTTTCTCTAGCATTCATCACTGTTTTAAATACTAAGACGCCAGAGGCTAGGTCTAAGAGCCCCAGACAAGCTCATGTAAGTTCATCTTTAATTGCTCTGCTTGTAGGTTGAGATTTTACCATTTTTTATGTAAAAACAAACATCCTGCAAACTCAGGCTTTAATTTACTTTGCTTAATGATGAAAGTTAGTCATTAGATTGTCAACAGAAGAAAGGATATGTTCTTGGACAATTTTTTATTTAACCAAACTAATAATAACTGACCAAAAACCTCTCAAAACAAAACTAATGATAAATAAAAGATTCAGAGTCAAAGCAGATGAATATTATGTCTTGGTGTATATATATAGTGTATTACCAAGAAAAGTAACTAAAGATCATCAAAGTAGTTCTTTATGAGTACATAGCTTGTGCCAAGGGAAAGCTTAAATTTTTCCTCATTAGAATAGATTAGCCCATAGAATATTTGAGGGCTATAACATCAACTACTAAGTACTTATTAAGCACCTATTGTACACATAGCATTTTACTATGCATTAAAATAAACGTAAATAAAATTTAACACACTAGCCTCTGCCTCCAAGGAGCCTACAATCTAGTTAGGGACAAACAATAAATACACATTAAACAACTGGAAAACTTTATGGCAAAACTGACAAATATATGATAGTATCATACAAACTACACAGATACATGTCAACAAATTTTAAGTAAAGATTATAGAGGGGGTAAGGATGCAAAGAGTTTTCTTTTTTTTTTCTTTTGCTGTACATGGGCCTCTCACTGTTGCGGTCTCTCCTGTTGCGGAGCACAGGCTCCGGATGCGCAGGCTCAGCGACCATGGCTTATGGGCCTAGCTGCTCCGTGGCATGTGGGATCTTCCCGGACCAGGGGACGAACCTGTGTCCCCTGCATCGGCAGGCGGACTCTCAACCACTGCGCCACCAGGGAAGCCCAAGAGTTTTAATATTACTGTCTGTCTGTATGTATTTACTAATTAACAGAAGTGAATCTTGACCTTGAAATCTATGATCTGAAAAGGGGGGCATGCTAGAAGACCTTCTAACTAGAGGCAAAAGACTTTATTCAAAGGGTTTATATATTTTTAAAAAGCTAGTATGCCAGTAAGGTGGGGGTTAATTGATAAAAATCGTTAGCCAGATCTCTGAAGAATATGACACAATAGGCAGGAAGGAAGTTCCTGGTGACAGTTTGCCTACCTACAAACTTCCTAAAATGAATATGATATTTTAGGAAAACTAAGAATATTTAAAGTCAGAATAAACTAGAATAGAATCCACAAGATTTTGTATCTAAAGTGAGTAAAAAAAAGAGAAAGCAGCATCAGTCGAGAGTAGTTTAATATAAAAGAGAGTTGTTAGAAAGGATAAAGAAATATTAAACCTTATTAGAGAAAAAATGTTTTGTCTGCTTTTAGGAGAAACCATGCCTAAGGTAGGAAATTCTTTGAATTTCCAAATTAAAAGTTGAAAAAGTTAAGCTGTGATAAAAGAAACACCACCATCAATTATCATTAATACATAAAAATAGATGGCAATATTAATTATGCACTTACTACATATATGCCAAGGAATTGTTATTACATATTCTTTTTTCTTCTTTAAACATACCTATATTTTTCAAATTTTCCATGATGAGAATATAGTTACTTTTATTAATAAGAAAAACTACTTTTTAGAGAATAACAAAGAGTTATCATAAAATTCAGGTAACCATACCCTAAGGAAAGTCAACCTGACATTACTGTTTCATTTTCTTTTCCCCTTTATATAGGAAACCCACAGTAGGCTCCTTAGGAGGCAAAATAACAAGGGGAGTAAGGATTAGGTAGGGTCTACCGTGTGAATTTGGACAAAATGCTATCTCCAGACCTCAATTTCTACATCTATAATGATAATGAAGATAATATCTATCTCAGAGTTTTTGTGAAAAGTAATGTATATGAAGCTCTTAATACAGTACTTAGTGTTACACTGTACCAAGTGTTACACTGTACCAACGTCAGATATTAGTTCTTTCAAAAATGGCATACTAAGTTAAGTAGAATAGAACTCTGGAATAGGAGGTATAATCCAAGACAGATGTTTGAGGAAAAATTTATGGTATAAGGCTCTGGCATAAAAATAAGACTGTTTCAGGAAAATCTGAGGTAAGAAATAAAGGACAGATCTTTTTTGCCTAAAGGTCTGGGACAAGGAGGAAGAGGAAAATTCATGGTGCCAGGGAATCTGGGAATGAAGAGGGAGAAGACACCAGACTATAATTAGTAATTACTTTTTAGAAAATGTAAGATTCTGAATTGTGTTTTGGACCTGTAATTCAGCTACCAGTATTTATATATAGTGTGCACCCAGAAAGCCTCACCCTATTGAAGATACATTGAAGATACTTATTAAAACAAATTTATATTTAAATCTTAGGGAACAAGGCTAGATGTGATCCAGCAATAAACACAAGAAATCCTTACTTTGAAGGTATTCTAGTCATCTGCCTCATAAGAGGGTATATAAAGGAGGGCCAAAGAAGATCTAATGAGATGCCTACCTACAAACTTTAACATCAGAGGGTAGGGCTTCCCTGGTGGCACAGTGGTTGAGAATCCGCCTGCCAATGCAGGGGACACGGGTTCGAGCCCTGGTCTGGGAGGATCCCACATGCCACGGAGCAACCGGGCCCGTGAGCCACAACTACTGAGCCTGCGCGTCTGGAGCCTGTGCTCCGCGACGAGAGGCCACGACAGTGAGAGGCCTGCGCACCGCGATGAAGAGTAGCCGCCGCTCGCCGCAACTAGAGAAAGCCCTCGCACAGAAACGAAGACCCAACACAGCTTAAATAAATAAATAAATAAAAATTAAAACAAAAAAAAAACATCAGAGGGTACTCAAAGATTGAATCATTATGGAGATTTTGGTTTTTCAATTCCTTTCTTTTGATCATCCATAGACGTTTAGATATAATGCAAAGCAAAAATAAACACTTCTCTGATGGCCAAGTGTAAATATTACTAGAAGCTCTTAATTATATGAAGAAAGTACCTGAATTCTTAAGTCTGTACTGGTTTTCAAGTAATGAAATAAGCCAACAATATATTTTATGACAGCAGTCAGGCAAGTAACCGCTTGGATTTACGATGAGTAACAGAGGGCCATGTGCTTAGAGGAAACAATGCAGACTATTCTTAGAAAGTAACTGATAGCTTAGAAAACATTAAAAATGTAAAATTCTCATTAAATTGAAGCCATGAAAAACTTTTTTAAATTTGGGGAAAATATATTTAATATATATTTAGTACCCTTTTTCAAACAAAAGGATGCTCAACATCACTAATCATTAGAGAAATGCAAATCAAAACTACAATGAGGTATCACCTCACACCAGTCAGAATGGCCATCATCAAAAAGTCTACAAACAATAAATGCTGGAGAGGGTGTGGAGAAAAGGGAACCCTCTGGCACTGTTGGTGGGAATGTAAATTGATACAGCCACTATGGAGAACAGTATGGAGGTTCCTTAAATAACTAAAAATAGAACTACCATATGACCCAGCAATCCCACTACTGGGCATATATATACCCAGAGAAAACCCTAATTCAAAAAGAGTCATGTACCACAATGTTCATTGAAGCTCTATTTACAACAGCCAAGACATGGAAGCAACCTAAGTGTCCATCAACAGATGAATGGATAAAGAAGATGTGGCACATATATTCAATGGAATATTACTCAGCATAAAGAGAAATGAAATTGAGTTATTTGTAATGAGGTGGTTGGACCTAGAGTCTGTCATACAGAGTGAAGTAAGTAAGAGAAAAACGAATAATGTATGCTAACACATATATGGAATCTTAAAAAAAAAAGGTTCTGAAGAACCTAGGGGCAGGACAGGAATAAAGATGCAGACGTAGAGAATGGACTTGAGGACACAGGGATGGGGAAGGGTAAGCTGGGACGAAGTGACAGAGTAGCATGGACGTATATAAACTACCAAATGTAAAATAGATAGCTAGTGGGAAGCACCGCATAGCACAGGGAGATCAGCGCGGTGCTTTGTGACCACCTAGAGGGGTGGGATAGGGAGGGTGTGACGGAGATGCAAGAGGGAGGGGATATGGGGATATATGTATATGTATAGCTGATTCACTTTGTGATACAGCAGAAACTAACGCATCATTGTAAAGCAATTACACTCCAATAAAAATGTTAAAAAAAAAATACCACAACAGCATTCTTTCTTGCTTTCCAATGGTTAGCCACCTCACTCATAAACAAATGGAAATTAAGACTCTGAGGTACCTTTTCTTACCTAACAGATTATACTGACAAACTAAAATGTTAGCCAATCTACTGGCAAAGCTGTAAGTAAACAGGCAAACTCATCCATTGCAGGTGCATATAAAATGGTATAGTACCTAATCCAGCAAAATTATATGTGCTATTCACCCCAATTTAGCAATCCCTTCTTGGTTCATATTTAATAAGTATTCTAAGCTAACAAACTCAAAAAAAAGAGAAAGAATTACAATGTCATTCTTCTGTACCATCTAATGAAATAATAGATCTAGAGGCAATGAATAAAAAAATTATCAATCTCTGCTAAAACCAGTAGGTGGAAACTGACAGGGAATTCTATTGGATGTATCAGGTTGATAACACCTGTATCCACTGATCAGTCTTATCATAAAAAACGATAACTATACATTTTTCCAGCTTTATTATTACTGACATATAACATATATGTTTAAGGTGTAGAATGTGATAATTTGACAATATATATTGAGAAATGATCACAATAAGGTTAGTTAACACTTCAATCCTCTTACATAATTACCATCTTTGTGGTGCTAACACTTAAGATCTACTCTCTTAACCTTCATTTATATAATACAATGCTAATTATGGTCACCATATTGTACATTGATCTCTAGAACTGATTCATCTTTTAAATGGAAGTTTGTAGCCCTTGACCAACATTTCCCAATATTCTCCAACCCTCAGCCCCAAACATTCTACTATTTGAGTTTAGATATTTTAGAGTCCACATATAAGTGAGAACATACAGTATTTGTCTTTCGAGAACATACAGTATTTGTCTTTCTCTGACTTATTTCGCTTAGCACAATGCCCTTAAGATCTACCCATGTTCTTGCAAAAGGCAGGGTTTCCTTTTTTTTTTTTTAAAAAAGGCTGAATATTCTACTGTATATATATACACATTTTCTTTATCCATTCATCCGTCGATGGACACTTAGGTTGTTTCTATGTCTTGGCTATTGTGATTAATGCTGCAGTGAACGTGGGGGTGTAGGTATCTCTTCCAGACAGTGATTTCATTCCTTTGGATATCTACTCAGAAGTGGGATCGCTGGATCACATGATAGTTAAAAAACTTTTTTTGAGTAATCTCCATACAGTTTTTCATAGTGGCTGTACCAATTAACATCCCCACAAACAGTACACACAGTACCCTCTTCTCCACAGCCTTGTTAACACTCTTGCTGTCTATTGTCTTTTTGTTAATAGCTATTCTAACAGATGTGAGGTAACATCTCATTGTGGTTTTGATTTCCATTTCCCCAATGATTAGTGATGTTGAGCATCTTTTCATGCATCAGTTGACAATCTGTATGCCTTCTACAGAAAATTTTCTATTCAAGAGCTTAACCCATTTTTAAATCAGATTGTGTATGGTTTTTGTTCTTGGATATTGAGTTGTATAAATTCCTTATATTTTGGATATTAATCCCCTATCAGACAGATGATTTACAAGTATTTTCTCATTCCATAGGTTACCTTTTCATTTTGCTAATGGTTTCTTTTGCTGTGCAAAAGCTCTTTAGTTTGATATAGTCCAACTTATTTCTGCTTTTGTTGCTTGTGCTTTTGGTGTCATATCCAAAAAATCATTGCCAAGATCAATGTCAAGGAGACTTTCCTATGTTTTACTCTAGAATGTTTATAGTTTCTGGTTCTAAATTTAAATCTCTAATCCATTTTGAGTTAATTTTTGTGAGTGGAATAAGAAAGACAGGGGCCAATTTCAGTCTTTTGCATGTAACAATTCAGTTTTCCCAACATCACTTATTGAAGAGACTTCCCTGAGTATTCTTGGCTCCCTTGTCAAATATTAGTTGAACATATATGTGTGGGTTCAATTCTGGGCTCTCAACTCTGTTCCATTGGCCTACGTGTCCTTTTACACTAGTACCATATTGCTTTGATTATTATAGCTTTGTAATAAAGTTTAAATCAGTAAATGTGATGCCACCTGCTTTGTTCTTCTTTCTCAGGATTGCTTTGGCTATTTGGGGTCTTTTATAGTTCCATACAATTTTAGGATTATTTTTCCTAATTCTGTAAAAAATGCCATTGGACTTCCAGGGATTACATTGAATATATAGATGGCTTTGGGTAGTATGGACATTTTAACAGTATTAATTCTGCCAATCCATGAATATGAGATACTTTTCATTTATTTGTGTCTTCTTTAATTTCTTGCATCAATGTGTTGAAATTTTGTTTTACTCCTAAGTATTTTATTGTTTTTGGTATTATAAATGGGATTATTTTATTTCTTTTTCAGATAGCTTAGTGTATATATAGAAACACAACTGATTTTTATGTTGATTTTGTATCCTGCAGCTTTACTGAATTTATTTATTAGTTCTAACAGGCTTTTGGTGGAGTCTTTAGGATTTTCTCTATATAAGATCATATCATCTCCAAGCAAAGACAATTTTACTTCTTTCTTTTGGATTCAGATGTCTTTTATTTCTTTTTCTTGACTAATTGCTCTGGGTAGGATGGGAGTGGTGAGAACAGACACCTTTGTCTTGTTCTTGATCTTAGTGGGTACACTGCGTATGATGTTAGCTGTGAGTCTGTCATATACAGCCTTTATTACGTTGAGGTACATCCTTCTATACCCAATTTGTTGAGAGTTTTTATCATGAAAGGATGTTGAATTCTGTCAAATGCTTTTCTGCATCCTGCAGATAATGAGATGCAGAGATAAGATTTTTATCTTTCATTCTATTAATGTGGTATATATCACACTGATTGATATGTAGATATTGAACCATCCTTGCATCCCAGGGATAAATCCCACTCGATCATGGTGTACAATGCTTTAATATGTTGTTGGATTTGTTTTGCTAATATTTTGTTGAGAATTTTTTCATCTATATTCATCAGGGATATTGGCTTGTAGTTTTCTTATAGTGTCCATATCTGGCTTTGGTATCGGGGTAATGCTGCCCTCATAAAATGTGTTTGGGAATGTTCCCTCTTCTTTAACTTTAAAGAGTCTGAGAAGGACTGGCGTTAATTCTTCCTTAAGTGTTTGGCAGAATTCACCAGTGAAACCATCTGGTCCTGGGTTTTTCTTTGTTGGGAGCTTTATGATGTCCTTCGTTGTTATTGGTCTGTTCACATTTTTTATTTCTTCATGATTCAGTCTTTGTAGGTTTTATGTTTCTAGGAATTTATCCTTTACTTCTAGGTTATGCAATTTGTTGGCATACAACTGCTCACAGTACTTTCTTAAGATCCTTTGTATTTCTGGGACTTCCCCGGTGGCGCAGTGGTTAAGAATCCACCTGCCAATGCAGGGGACACAGGTTCGACACGTGTTCGAGCCCCTGGTCCGGGAAGATCCCACATGTTGCAGAGCAACTAAACCTGTGTGCCACAACTACTGAGCCTGTGCTCTAGAGCCCGCAAGCCACAACTACTGAGCCATGTGCCACAGCTACTGAAGCCCGTGTGCCTAGAGCCCGTGCTCCGCAACAAGAGAAGCCACGGCAATAAGAAGCCTGTGCACTGAAACAAAGAGTAGCCCCTGCTTGCCGTGAATAGAGAAATCCCGCACGCAGCAACGAAGACTCAATGCAGCCAAAAAAAAAAAAAAAAAAAAAGTACAGGGGAAAATATAGTATCAGAGGAAAAAGCATTTCAATCCAGAAGATGATCAACTAAAGGGGGAAAAAAAGAGAAAAAAGGACAAATAGAATGAATAAAATTTGACAGTAAAAACCCAACTATATGAGTATCACAATAAGTTTACACTTATTTACAAAAGAATTCAGAAGAACTGAAAATAAAAGGGTGAGAAAAGATAAGCAAATGTAACAACATCAAAAAAAAGCTGGTACGAAAGGGGGGAAAAGAGTAACTTTACAGTGAAAAAACCTGACAAACATAACCTTACTGAGATGATCAAGGTCAGTATCATGAGTGGTAAGTAATATTCATAGTATGTGCCTGTGATGTTTTGTGATGAAAATGGCACTTCATCTCTGTGGTCTTGTACCCCAAAACTCATAACCCCAGGAGATAATGGGAAAAACATCAGATAGATCCGAATTGTGAGACATTCTGTAAAACATCTAACCAGTATTCCTCAAAACCGTCAAGGTCAACAAAAACAAGGAAAGTGAGAAGCTGTTACAGCCAAGAGGAGCATTAAGGAGACATGACTAAATGTAATATAATATCCTGAACAGGATCCTGGAACAGAATAAGGACATTAGGGAAAAATTAAGAAAACCTGAGTAGAGTATGGACTTCAGTTAATAATAATATCAGTACTGGTACAACAACTATAACAAATGTACCATACTACATAAGGTATTAATAACAGAGGAAACTGGATATGGGATATTTGGGAACTCTCTGTACTATTTTTGAAATTTTTCTGTAAATTAAAAATTGTCCTAAAATAACAAATCTATTTTAAAAAAGCTGGTATAGCTATATTTTCATTCTACAGTTGGCCCTCCAAATCTTTGGGTTCTGCATCTGCATATTCAACCAACTGCAGAATGAAAATATCTAGGGGAAAAAAATTCCAGAAAGTTCCCCAAAGCAAAACTCAAAGTTGCTGCACACCAGCAACAACTTACCATTTACACTGTATTAGAATATTATGAGTAATCTAGAGATGATTTAAAGTGTATAGTAGGGGGACTTCCCTGGTGGCGCAGTGGTTAAGAATCCACCTGCCAACGCAGGGGACACAGTTTCGATCCCTGGTCCAGGAAGATCCCACATGCTGCGGAGCAACTAAGCCCATGTGCCACAACTACTGAAGCCTGCCCCCCTAGAGCCCATGTTCTGCAACAAGAGAAGCCACCGCAAGAAGGCTGCGCACCACAACGAAGAGTAGCCCCCGCTCGCCACAACTAGAGAAAGCCTGCGTGCAGCAATGAAGACCCAAAGCGGCCAAAAATAAATAAATAAAATAAAATAAAGTATATAGTAGTATGTGCATAAATTATATGAAAATACTATGCCATTTTATATAAGGGAGTTGAGCATCCATGGATTTTGGTATCTGCAGAGGTCCTGGAACCAACCTCCTGCAGATACCGAGGGGCAACTGTATTCTATATTATCATGTCTATGTCTATACTATATAGAAGTTTAAGACACACAAAAAAAATTCTTATAGATAAAATAGTCATTACTTAATGATAAAAAGTTGAAATCACCAGGATATTTTATTTCTAAACCTGAGGGATAAGTAAATGGATGACGGTTTATTAGTCATTATTCCTCATATGTAGTTATATATTCTTTCTCAACAAATGAAATTTCATAATAAAAGAAAAAAACCTTAGTGAACATTCTGCTGAGCTTTGATCAATGCTAAGGCAGCAGATATAATTAGTTCTGTATATTGATAGCAGCATGTTGGTAAAGGCAATGGAAAAGCAGGCACTCCAATACACTGTTGGGAAGATTAAACAGACATAATCTCTACAAAAGCCAATTTGATGATGTCTACTAATGTTATAACTGCACATACCCTTTCACTTATAGCAATTCCACTCTAGTCATTTTGCACATGTGTAAAATTATTTTACACAGTTGTTTATGACAGCACTCTTTGTAGCAGTAAAAGATTACAAACAGCCTGTATGTCCATCATTAGGAGACTGGTTATATAACCACACATTTATGTAACAGAATACTATACAACTACAAAGAAAAAGAAAGCTCTTTATACACTAATATAAAATGGTATCTACCATATATTGCTAAGGAAAAAAAAGCAAGCATAGAACATGATGTATACTAGTCTAGAATATATTAACATATAAACTAATTGTACTCAATATTCTGTTTGCCTCTCCAAATTTACTCCTCTTTCTCCACCCTGCTTTGTGCACTGGAAGGCTGACCAAACAAAACTGCACCCTCTAGGTAACCTTCCCCTCTAGCTTCTGATGTGCTTTGGTAATTTAAAATCCTGGCTCCTTACTTGCTAGAAACCCATGGAATTCCATTAAATAAATTTGCCAAGTCTGTTTCCTTACCTGTAGAATAAGGACGCTACCTATTGTGTAAAGCTTTTGAGAAGCTTAAAATAATATAGGCAAACTGACTGACATAGTGCCTGGCAAAGAGTCAGTGCCTGTTAGGAAGTGATAGCTACTGATATCACTGTTAATATTAAAAGAAAATATTATAAAATAAAATAGTAACAACTATTAATTTTATTTGCTAGATTTTATAGGAAAGGTTTCTCCCAGGAATCATTCCTCATCATCCCTAGTGAATATCTTTTCCTTCTAAGCTTTACACTGCACGTAACATTTGACAACCAGTTTTTGAGGGTAATTGTTAGTTATCTTGTCTCTACACAGAAGTTTGAATTAATGCTTAGTTGAGAACAAAAAAAGAAAAAACAAAGCTGTAATAAAATTTAACTTGAAAATAATCTAAGAATTTACATAAAGAGTGGAAGTGGCAACATTGATATCAGTTAAAATCAGCTTTAAGACAAAAAGTGTTACTAGAAACAAAGAAGAACATTTTATGATGGTAAAAGGGACAATCCATCAGAAAGACATAACAATTAGGAACATTTATGCACCTAACAACAGTCCAAAATAAACGAAGCAAAAATGGGCAGAACTGGAGAAACAGACAATTCAACAATAGCTGTAGACTTCAATAGCCCACTTTCAATGAAGAATAGGTGAAGGAACGACAAGGAAATAGAAGACTTCAAAATTCTATGAGTCAGCTAGATATTTATATCACATTCTACCACCACCACCACCACCAACAGAACACACATCTTCCCAAGTACACATGGAAAATTTGCAAGTATAAAGCTTGCTAGGCTATAAAACAAGCTTTAATCATTTAAAAGAACGGATAGCAAAGTATGTTCTTTGATCACAATGGAATGAAATTAGAAATCAATAAGAGAAGGGCATTTGGGAAATTTACAAATATGTGAAAATTAAACAACACACTCCTGAATAATCAACAGGTCAAAGTAGAAATCCAAGCAGAGCTTAGAAATTTATAGCTGTAAACTACTACATTAAAAAAGAAGAAAGATCAAGAGAATGAGAAGACAAGCCACAGACTGGGAAAAAATATTTGCAAACGATATACCTGATAAAGAACTGTTATCCAAAATACACAAAGAACATTTAAAACTCAACAATAAGAAAACTGATGTTAAAAACAGTCAAGGGCTTCCCTGGTGGCGCAGTGGTTGAGAGTCCGCCTACCGATGCAGGGGACACGGGTTCGTGCCCCGGTCCGGGAAATTCCCACATGCTGCAGAGCGGCTGGGCCTGTAAGCCATGGCCGCTGAGCCTGCGTGTCTGGAGCCTGTGCTCCGCAATGGGAGAGGCCAAAACAGTGACAGGCCCGCATACAGCAAAAAAAAAAAAACAATCAAAAGACTTAACAGACACCTCATCAAAGAAGACATAAGACTCTTTTTTCTTCCTTTTTTTTTTTTTAACATCTTTATTGGAGTATAACTGCTTTACAACAGTGTGTTAGTTTCTGCTTTATAACAAAGTGAATCAGTTATACATATACATATATCTGCATATCTCTTCCCTCTTGAGTCTCCCTCCCTCCCACCCTCCCTATCCCACCCATCTAGGTGGTCACAAAGCACCGAGCTGATTTCCCTGTGCTATGCGGCTGCTTCCCACGAGCTATTTATTTTACATTTGGTAGTGTATATATATCCATGCCACTCCCTCACGTTGTCCCATCTCACCTTTCCCCCTCCCCGTATCCTCAAGTCCATTCTCTAGTAGGTCTGCGTCTTTATTCCCGTCTTGCCCCTAGGTTCTTCATGACCATTTTTTTGGTTGTTTTTTAGATTCCATTTTTTGGTTGTTTTTTAGATTCCATTCCATTTTTTAGATTCCATATATGTGTTAGCATACAATATTTGTTTTTCTCTTTCTGACTTATTTCACTCTGTATGACAGACTCTAGGTCCATCCACCTCACTACAAATAACTCAATTTCGTTTCTTTTTATGGCTGAGTAATATTCCATTGTATATATGTGCCACATCTTCTTTATCCATTCATCTGTTGATGGACATTTAGGTTGCTTCCATGTCCTGGCTATTGTAAATAGAGCTGCAATGAACACTGTGGTACATGACTCTTTGAATTTTGGTTTTCTCAGGGTATATGCCCAGTAGTGGGATTGCTGGGTCATATGGTAGTTCTATTTGTAGTTATTTAAGGAACCTCCATACTGTTCTCCATAGTGGCTGTATCAATTTACATTCCCACCAAGAGTGCAAGAGTGTTCCCTTTTCTCCACACCCTCTCCAGCATTTCCTGTTCGTAGATTTTTTAAAAAAATTAATTAATTTAATTTTGGCTGTGTTGGGTCCTCATTGCTGCGTGCAGGCTTCTAGTTGCAGCGAGCAGGGGCTAGTCTTCATTGTGGTGCACAAGCTTCTCATTGCGGTGGTTTCTCTTGTTGTGGAGCGTGGGCTCTAGGCACGTGGTCTCAGTAGTTGGGGCACACAGGCTTAGTTGCTCTGCGTCATGTGGGATCTTCCCAGACCAGGGCTCGAACCCATGTCCCCTGCATTGGCAGACGGATTCTTAACCACTGCGCCACCAGGGAAACCCCGTTTGTAGATTTTTTATTTTTAACATCTTTATCGGAGTATAATTGCTTTATAATGGTGTGTTAGTTTCTGCTTTATAACAAAGTGAATCAGTTATACATATACGTATGTTCCCATATCTCTTCACTCTTGCGTCTCCCTCCCTCCCACCCTCCCTATCCCACCCCTCTAGGTGATCACAAAGCTCTGAGCTGATCTTCCTGTGCTATGTGGCTGCTTCCCACTAGCTACCTATTTTACATTTCGTAGTGTATATATGTCCATGCTACTCTCTCACTTTGTCACAGCTTACCCTTCCCCATCCCCATATCCTCAAGTCCATTCTCTAGTAGGTCTGTGTCTTTATTTCTGTCTTGCCTCTAGGTTCTTCATGACCTTTTTTTTCCCTTAGATTCCATATATATGTGTTAGCATATGGTATTTGTTTTTCTCTTTCTGACTTACTTCACTCTGTATGACAGACTCTAGGTCCATCCACCTCACTACAAATAACTCAATTTCGTTTCTTTTTATGGCTGAGTAATATTCCATTGTATATATGTGCCACATCTTCTTTATCCATTCATCTGTTGATGGACACTTAGGTTGCTTCCATGTCTTGGCTGTTGTAAATAGAGCTTCAATGAACATTGTGGTACATGACTCTTTTTGAATTAGGGTTTTCTCTGGGTATATATATGCCCAGTAGTGGGATTGCTGGGTCATATGGTAGTTCTATTTTTAGTTATTTAAGGAACCTCCATACTGTTCTCCATAGTGGCTGTATCAATTTACATTCCCACCAACAGTGCCAGAGGGTTCCCTTTTCTCCACACCCTCTCCAGCATTTATTGTTTGTAGACTTTTTGATGATGGCCATTCTGACCGGTGTGAGGTGATACCTCATTGTAGTTTTGATTTGCATTTCTCTAATGATTAATTATGTTGAGCATTCTTTCATGTGTCTGTTGGCAATCTGTATATCTTTGGAGAAATGTCTATTTAGGTCTTCTGCCGTTTTTGGATTGGGTTGTTTGTTTTTTTGTTACTGAGCTGCATGTGCTGCTTGTAAATTTTGGAGATTAATCCTTTGTCAGTTGCTTCATTTGCAAATGTTTTCTCCCATTCTGAGGGTTGTCTTTTGGTCTTGTTTATGGTTTCCTTTGCTGTGCAAAAGCTTTGAAGTTTCATTAGGTCCCATTTATTTTTGTATTTATTTCCATTTCTCTAGGAGGTGGGTCAAAAAGGATCTTGCTGTGATTTATGTCACAGAGTGTTCTGCCTATGTTTTCCTCTAAGAGTTTGATAGTTTCTGGCCTTGCATTTCGGTCTTTAATCCATTTTGAGTTTATTTTTGTGTATGGTGTTAGGGAGTGTTCTAATCTCATACTATTACATGTACCTGTCCAGTTTTCCCAGCACCACTTATGGAAGAGGCTGTCTTTTCTCCACTGTATATTCTTGCCTCCTTTATCAAAGATAAGGTGACCATATGTGCGTGGGTTCATCTCTGGGCTTTCTATCCTGTTCCATTGATCTATCTTTCTGTTTTTCTGCCAGTACCATACTGTTTTGATTACTGCAGCTTTGTAGTATAGTCTGAAGTCAGGGAGCCTGACTCCTCCAGCTCTGTTTTTCTTTCTTAAGATTGCTTTGGCTATTCGGGGTCTTTTTTGTTTCCATACAAATTGTGAAATTTTTTGTTCCAGTTCTGTGAAAAATGCCAGTGGTAGTTTGATAGGGATTGCATTGAATCTGTAGATTGCTTTGGGTAGTAGAGTCATTTTCACAATGTTGATTCTTCCAATCCAAGAACATGGTATATCTCTCCATCTATTTGTATCATTTTTAATTTCTTCCATCAGTGTCTTGTTATTTTCTCCATACAGGTCTTTTGTCTCCTTAGGCAGGTTTATTCCAGATATTTTATTCTTTTTGTTGCAGTGGTAAATGGGAGTGTTTTCTTAATTTCATTTGCAGATTTTTTATCATTAGTGTATAGGAATGCCAGAGATTTCTGTGCATTAATTCTGTATCCTGCTACTTTACCAAATTCATTGATTAGCTCTAGTAGTTTTCTGGTAGCATCTTTAGGATTCTCTATGTATAGTATCATGTCATCTGCAAACAGTGACAGCTTTACTTCTTCTTTTCCGATTTGGATTCCTTTTATTTCTTTTTCTTCTCTGATTGCTGTGGCTAAAAGTTCCAAAACTATGATAAGAGTGGTGAAAGTGGGCAACCTTGTCTTGTTCCTGATCTTAGTGGAAATGGTTTCAGTTTTTCACCATTGAGAATGATGTTGGCTGTGGGTTTGTCATATATGGCCTTTATTATGTTGAGGAAAGTTCCCTCTATGCCTATTTTCTGCAGGGTTTTTTATCATAAATGGGTATTGAATTTTGTTGAAAGCTTTCTCTGCATCTATTGAGATGATCATATGGTTTTTCTCCTTCAGTTTGTTAATATGGTGTATCACATTGATTGATTTGCGTATATTGAAGAATCCTTGCATTCCTGGGTGTTCGTAGATTTTTTGATGATGGCCATTCTGACAGGGGTGAGAAGGACATAAGACTCAATAAGCACATGAAAAGACACTCAACATCTATGTCATTAGGGAATAGCAAATTAAAACTGGTGGCGCAGTGGTTAAGAATCCACCTGCCAAGGCAGGGGACACGGGTTCGAGCCCTGGTCTGGGAAGATCCCACATGCCACAGAGCAACTAAGCACGTCTGCCACAACTACTGAGCCTGAGCTGTAAAGTCTGTGAGCCACAACTACTGAGACCGCATGCCACAACTACTGAAGCCCTCGCACTGCAATGAAGAGTAGCCCCCGCTTGCCGCAACTAGAGAAAACACACGTGCAGCAACAAAGACCCAATGCAGCCAAAAATTAATAAATAAATTTATTAAAAAAAAAAACCAATGAGATATAAATGGCTAAATCCAAAACACTGACAAAAGCAAGTGCTGCAAGGATACAGAGCAACAGGAACTTATTGCTGGTAAGAATGCAAAATGTACAGCCACTCTGAAAGACAATTTGGTAGTTTCTTACAAAACTAAACATACTCTTACCATATGATCCAGCAATTATGCTCCTTGTTATTTACCTAAATAAGTTGAAAATATATGTCCGCACAAAAACTTGCACACAGATGTGTACTGCAGCTTTATTTGTAATTGCCAAAACCTGGAAGCAACAAGATGTCCTTCAGTAGGCGAATGGATAAATAAGCTGTGGTATGTCCAGACAATGGGATATGATTCAGTATTAACAAGAAATGAACTATCAAGCCATGAAAGACACGGAGAAACTTTAAATATATTTACTAAGTGAAGGAAACCAATCTGAAAAGGCTACATACTGTATGATTCCAGCTATATGACATTCTGAAAAAGGCAAGACTATGAAGACAGTAAAAAGATCATTGGTTGCCAGGGTTTAGGGAGGAGGATGGGATGACTAGGAGGATATATTCACAATATATTCCCTATTGACAATTAAGAACACACACTTGCCACCATCCTTCCATTCTGGCTGCCACTAAGTACCAGAAAAGATGCAGACTTTGGCCAGCTAGCCAGACAGACTGAGTCTAAATCCATATGAAAACTTTTTTTTTTTTGCGGTACGCGGGCCTCTCACTGTTGTGGCCTCTCCTGTTGCGGAGCACAGGCTCCGGACACGTAGGCTCAGCGGCCATGGCTCACGGGCCCAGCCGCTCCGCGGCATGTGGGATCTTCCCGGACCGGGGCACGTACCCGTGTCCCCTGCATCGACAGGTGGACTCTCAACCACTGCGCCACCAGGGAAGCCCAAAGTATAATACATTTTTAAACAGGGACTGAAACATTATATAACAGGGATAAGAAGCCACTGAAGCATTCATATAATTTTCAACCACTCTAGTAAACCAATCAATACCTGCATTATGAATTTTGTCACTGAAAGCCAAGATTAAAAACTGTGAAGGAACTTTAAGTTATTTTAACAAAAACAGGTATAACTATGGTCAGCTGCAAAATTAATGATAAATATGCTCAGAAAGAAAACAATTTACTGGTATGTTTCTGTATCAGATGACACTACTGGACATTAATTACATAATGTTAGGTGTGGTATTCAGTGAGTAAAAACAGTTACTTTCACAGATGTTGCTCTTAAATATTTTGTTTCATGGCTACAAGAAACCACTAGTATTCAGAATATGAATCAACTCTTGGTATGTACATAATATGTAAATTATGAAATACAAACAGTTCTGATTATCAATGAAAACATGCTTTAGAGAAGGGATTTTCCTTTAACCAACAATTATCTTTGAACTTTGACTTGAAAATGTACACTAGGATCAATATGGCCAAAAGCACTAGTCATGTGTGTAGCAAGAAAGAGTATAGCACCTGAAAGTCAATTCACACATGGCTTCATTTACAGACAACACCTGACATTGGACAGTAAGTCTTCTACTGAGTCTGTTAAAGATTGCATGGAAAATTGTGAATATAATATTCAAACTGCAGTCCCTGAGCAGGTATCTTCAGAATGTTATGTCAGGAAAAAAGAAGCAAATACAACACTCTGCTTTCCTATCTTGTCAGGAAGAAAGATGCTAACAAAAACTATTTAAATGAAGTATGTACATTTTTTTCCCCATGACACCAGTAAGGTCAGTAAAAAATGTCTATGATTATCTGTGGCTTACTCAAGTGGCAGATCTCTGTGATATTCAGTATTGTGAATAGCGTGAACCTATCACATGAGGGTGAAATAACAATTCTTAATGATAAAATATGAAGACCAAATCATGATACACATAGCTTAAGCAAAGAGTTTGACTTTTCCAACATGTAGCCATTTTCTTTCCTTGTTGTAGAATGAAATCAGTGTCTTATTATTAGTATACTTAAAAAATGTATTCAATTACCACACTAGACCTAAAAACATGTTTCCTAGAACTGAAATACAACCAGAAGGACAGATTTATCCACTGCTATCTTCCAAACTGCAATATTCAACTTCATTGCTGAGTGCCACACATTTGTCCACTCAGTGCTTCATCAGATATTGTAGGTAGTTTTCAGTGAGAATTCTTGCAATAATTTTTGTACCCATCCATTTGAATATCTAAAACATCTAAAAGAATCATCCTATACTTGCTGCTATTCCCAACAACCTATAGTTGAAAAGTGGGATTATCTGATTTAGCAGAACTAAGAAGTAGGAAAAGAAACAGTTAAACACTACTGAGTGCGTGTGCCGCAGCTACTGAAGCCCTCGCGCCTAGAGCCCGTGCTCCACAACAAGAGAAGCCACCACAATGAGAAGCCTGCTCGCCGCAACTAGAGAAAGCCCGCGCGCATCAACAAAGACCCAACACAGGCAAAAATAAATAAATAAATTAAAAACAACAACAAAAACAAAAAAGATCTGTCAGTGTGGTCCACAAATTCTAAATGTCTGAGAAATGCTACTTTCTCTACTACACTATTTTTCTTTCATAGAAAGCTATCACTTCTTCCTATGCATTATGTTAGAGAAATATAGACAGGTATGGAAATTCTGTTTGCCTTTATTATTAATCTTCTCACATTAGAAAAGCACTTCATCATCTGCACTTATGTTGCCTTATTTTTTTAAAGAAAGGTCTGATTTCAATATGTATAGCACCTAGAAAAAAATAATCTAATAATTATTTCCAGTTTCTCCTTGAACTCTATTCCTCCACAAAGTCATTTTTTCCTCGACCTTCCCAAAACCCAAACTGCTTTCATATACCTCTTGATTATAGACAAGTGTCATATTAAAAATGTTGAACAACTGGCATGGCATAAACACCAAACAAAGAGAATGACACCAGTTCATAATCACATGGATGTAATGGAACATGCTAACTAAATATCAGCCTTAGTTATAGCTTCCTTTAAGCAATCTGCTACACTTGTTTCAACACTAGCCTCATTCTCAAAGACCATTGGTTATTCCTTGCCTGCCAATTCACAGAAAAAGGAAAGTAGTTTTCATGAAAAACAGACATATAAATTGGATTCCAAACACTGTCTTTTATTAAATATTTAATTTCCCTTTTATTCCTTAATAGAAGAATTAATAAAAATAAGTATTAGAAAGAACACACTATTGTTTTCTTTCCCCCACACCAATGGTTTCCAGAGAATGAGGCTCTCTAGTCAGCCTTTTATTATAGTTTTGTTAACTTGATTTTACCCACACAATTAGATATCCAAGTTCTTTATCCACTCAACCAAATGAAAACATTGAATACACAGACAAATGGATAGATCTGGGGATATATTAAGGATAATGTAAACTGTTAGCAAAACAAAATATCTGACATTTAGAGAGAAAACAACAGAAATGGAATAGAGAAATTCACAAAAAAGCAAAGACATGAGTCACTTAAAAATAAACCTAGGATCATAGAGTCATATATTATAACATTATATATATATATATCTGTGTTGGTTTTAAGGGTCTTCTTACCCAACTTTGGAAAAACTATTAAGTATTCAGCATTGCACTGGGGACATGCCACTCTGGCTGTACTGTTTCCTCTTTGTTTTTCATCCACCCAGCGCTGCAGACAAGCCTGGTGAACCCATTTTGTAGATCCTCTGCATCTGCATGGTCTCACCCATTCAGCTGTTCTATCATCTTCATCAGTGGCAAAACACACCCAGCAACTTCTGTAAATTAAAAGAGAAAATAATGACATTATCATTAACACCCCAGCCTCCTCTTCACTGCAGCTCTCACTTAATGGGATTAGCCTACTATATTATATTATAGGAACTTTTAATTCTATACTAAAAGACTGAGGAGAAAAACAACCAACACATTTCCAGTAGGGTAGTTTCTTCTTTTTCTGTTTTTCCTTGTATTCTTCTGCAGAATCTTGTGTTTTCTGAATTTTGTTTTTTATGTAACTTCCTCCATCTTTCTAGTAAATTAAGGTTTTTTTAAAAAATTAATTTATTTATTTTTGGCTGCACTGGTCTTTGTTTCTGCATGTGGGCTTTCTCTAGTTGCGGTGAGCGGGGCTATTCTTCATTGCGGTGCATGGGCTTCTCACTGCAGTGGCTTCTCTTGTTGCAAAGCATGGGCTCTAGGTGTGCGGGCTTCAGTAGTTGTGGCTCGTGGGCTCTAGAGCACAGGCTCAGTAGTTGTAGCGCATAGGCTTTAGTTGCTCCATGGCATGTGGGATCTTCCTGGACCAGGGCTTGAACCCATGTCCCCTGAATTGGCAGGCAGATTCTTAACCACTGCGCCACCAAGGAAGTCCATCTTTCTTGTAATTCTTCATCTTCTCTAATGAACCAGAACGCAAAGAGACAATCCTCAAGCTGCTTTTATAAGACCTAATAATTCTTCGAGGAGTGATAAATATAGGAATATGTGAAGTTCAGTGTATCTGCCATTTCAACAACATTAACCTCTTAACCTCTTGAACTTGTAAAACTAAAGCATTACATAAATGATTTCACATATGGTCTCATTCAGTTTTCAACTGAGACAGGAAAAAACCCCACTCATTTCTCTTTCTGGTAAAGTATGACTCTAAGAGAGAAAGATGATTAAATTAAAAAGCACAAAGGAAAGAAGAGATGAAGATATCAGGATAAATTGTTTTAGGATAGTGATATGATAAATTTGGGCCAAAGGGCTTCCCTGGTGGCGCAGTGGTTGAGAGTCTGCCTGCTGATGCAGGGGACACGGGCTCGTGCCCCGGTCCGGGATGATCCCACATGCTGCTGGGCCCGTGAGCCATGGCCGCTGAGCCTGCGCGGCCAGAGCCTATGCTCCACGGTGGGAGGGGCCACAGCAGTGAGAGGCCCGCGTACTGCAAAAAAAAAAAAAAAAAAAATTTGGGCCTACATGTTTCCATTATAGGTATGATTGGTTTTCCTTTTTTGTGGGAATTAAATTATATTTATTATATTCAAAATCTAAAAGTCAAGTCTGGGATGCTTATATTTTAAAAAATTCTATTGAGATGGTTAATTTTTAAACACTTCCCCATTTTGCTTTTGAGGATACTTCATGAACTCTAATTTGTTCTTGTGGAATTAGGTTGCAATTCCTTATTTTTTTCCTGTCAATTAACACAAGTTTTGACACCGATTTCCATTAGGGCAAATACAATTTAACTCAATGACACCATTCACTCCCCTTTACTACCTTAAAGTTTGACTGCACAATAGGAAACTGCTAATTAAAGCTTGTCACTTACTGTGCACATTTCACTTAATTAGATAAGTGGCTCTGTCAGAACTTAACTATGCTCAGTGGGAAAGACTATATAGTCAGGTACTATATACCGGTGAGGTCTCCAGTCTGTAGAACAATATGAATTTTAATTGTGTGCTCCAATTAAAAACTTCGCAATTAGAATAGGGAAAAAAAAACTGAAGTGAATACGTGGCAACAATATCCAAAATTGTGCTTTTACTCAGCTTTCAAATTCAGTCAGATTCCATTTGACCTACCTAGGTAAAAACGAGGTAGGGAGCATTTGTTTGAGCACGCCTGACTCTCTGACCCACCTCAGCCAAGCTGTCTGGGCCCTCGTGCTATCTTACGGTTATCCAGAAATGCCTCCTCCTCCACCTCCTTATTCTTTAAAATTTTATTGTGGTAAAATATACATAACATAAAATTTACTACTTTAACCATTTTTAAGATTGCAATTCAGTAGCACTAAGTCATTCACACTGGCAACCATCATCAATATCCATGATTTGAGTGGGTTTCAACCTAGTTTTTTTCATAAAATTTCAATTGACAAGTATACAGCAAATAAACCAGTTATTTGAGGTGTTAGTATATGTTTTCCCCATTTAACCAAGGTAATTTTGTAAATATAATTGTATACCTCTGGGAAATGAAAACCATATTCTGGTAACAAAATATAGGCAGAATATCTAGAAACTAGATTTCTAGGTTCTTGTAAGTTTTTCATATCAACAATGGAACATATATGTAGCTAAGTACATCTAGACCAGCATAATTAATCAGTATTAAAGTGAACTGAATCTTAAATTAAGCCAATTTCCAGTCATCAGGAAAAAACAAAATAAAATGTAAAGAACCTTAATACTAAGTTGAATCAAATGAAATTGCCTATATTTATCTGTTTTTAATTTACATAAATGGTAGCTTCATATACCAATATAATGGGAATATTTGTATAGCTATAATCCCCATAAATTCCGGATAAGTTTATTTTTCCCCAACATTTAATAGGAAAAATTTCAAACTTTCGAAAAAAGTTGAAAAACTGGTGAACATCCATATTCTTAACACCTAGACTCTACAATTCTTATCATTTTGCTACATATGTACTTTACTACATATTCTTTCATCAATCTTATTTTTTGATGCATTTCAAAGTTTCAGACATTAGTGTACTTCGCCCCTAAATAAACACTTCCACAGCTTTACTTTTTAGAAGGTACTCAACTAACATTTAAAAGAGGCACTTTCCGGATTTTTTTTCTAATTTCACAACTATGGTAGATAAGGTAGTTGAACGATGATTTACAGTGAAAACTTATTAGGTGTTAAACCTAATTGGAAGTGTTAATACCCATAACCTTGTTTTTATTGTTTGATTCATAGTGACAGTGAGTATACAGCTTACAAATTTGGATTTTGAAGCTAATGCTCATTAGAGATTAACTGAAATTATCCTATAGATATTTAAAAAAAAACTTATTCATAATAATACTCTCAAAAAGTCTGATATTCAACATCTACCAACGTACCACATCCATTTTCTATTTATTCTAATCGCTAAACAGTACATCTGATAATGGTCATCTGAGATCAAATAGTATTGCCCACAATACGTAAGCTTCTGATAACACCACCAAATTACTTCACCTAAAAATTATAATTTAGATACAAGTAAATGTTATATAAAATGAAGACTTCTAACTTAATAGTACAAAACAAACAAGCAACTGAAAATTATAGAAATTGCCAGCAACATTTACTGAGCATTCACTGATTCCATGTGGTTGCACAAACAAAATAAATGGAAGATTGTACCTATCTAGAAAACCCTATAATTTAATTGGGGCTACATCCAGTAGATACAAGAGATTTAAGGTTCCAGTGAAATTACCATAGGTACATCCATTTTAAGAAGGAAGGATCAATTTGGATAGATCAGGAAAGGTTTCAGGGAGGAGTGATAGCAGAAATTAGCAGGGGCAAGTGATTTTATTGCAGGGATTGTCAAAACAAAGGTCTCAGGATCAGTAGTTCAGGATCACTAGGGAACTTGCAAATTCTCTGGCTCTACTCCAGATCTAGTAAATAAGAAACTCTAGAGGAAGAGGGCCTACAAATCTGTGATTTAACAAGCTCTCAAGGTGATCCCAATATTCAATAAAGTTTGGGAACTGCTGGTGTAGAAAAATGGCAGGTAAAAAAAAGCAAACATATTGGAGAAAGCAGACTGTGTGAAAGGGATAATTACTGGATTTACTTAAGGTAGAAATAATTGCTTCTGATGACTAAATATTTTTAATATAAATAACAGTACAGAAAATGTTAGGTTCTAAAGAATTTATTAACTGATTTACTACCTTACTAGGTATATGAGTTTAATCTACATAATATGGAAAGAATATTAGTCTGTGAAATAAGGGCCAGGTACATGGGAAATTAAAGCATATAAAAATGTTCACATAAATGTTTTTAGGCAGACAGCCTGTAAGACAGTTATTAGTCTTCAGGGCTGGAAATGAGGGGAGGGAACAAAGTTTGTATAGAAATCTTCTCTTCCCTCATTTTTAAAAAAAACTTCTAATAGGCTGACCAGGAATATCACCTAAGAAGGTCTTAAAATTATGCATTCCCCCTTTGCTTCCCCATACCCTAATCCCTCCTTGATGCAATCTATTTCAGCTATTTATTCCCCAATTCCCCACCTCCTTCCATTTAAGGAGAAAAGAGGTTGTTTGAAAATGATGGGTTTAGAGTTTCTCAAGATCTTAGAATAGAGGAGAGAGCAGAAGCTTGTGGTTTAATGTACAGCACAATTTCTCTTTTTTAGGGACAAAAAGTATACCATACTTTTTAAGGAAAACCACTCTTCTCTCCAACATCAGCCATGTATGTGGTTTATTTAGGCAGTTAGTCCCACATCCCCAGCTCCAGGAAGAGTAATCCCTAGATTGGTTTAAGGGAGTATCCCATGTCCTAGATTACAGTTATTGGGAGGCTGGGCCCATAAAGCTAGTTTCACTAGAGTGAACTTCAGAATTTTTGCTGGGAAAGTTGGTACAAAGACTTTCTTTTCCACTGAGCCTGAAGGCAGGAAAAGTGTGAACCTAAATGAGGGTGTGAGGCTCTGCTGCCAGGAGAGCCACAATGTGGAGCCTAAAGAACCCAGAGGAAGCTGAAAGATACTGATGACTTCGTTTGAGACATGGATCAAGCTGTGCTTAAAGCTAAATATACCCTTGCACTGTTCACTTACATAAACCCACAGATTTTTTTTTTTTTGGTTTAACCAGTTTGGGGCAGATTCCTATCAGACACAACCCAAACAATCTTGTTATAGATTGTGAGAAACTGGATATAAGGGATAGCCCTGAACAATCATATAATGTAGACTCTTAAACAGCTTTTAAAAGGACACTATTTTTTGTCAATGGCTTTGTTTCCTACTGACCGCAACTTGAACTGAAAAGGCTTAAATAAATCTAATTTCCACTGCAAGTACTTTGAGTCTTGCAAGTTTTTCAATTTCTCACACAGGGCAAAAATATGCTCCTGATTCTGGCTACTGGATCAGGTCATTTCTTAGATAAAAACAGCCAACAAAGATAAAACCAAACATTTTGAAATTAAAAATTCTTACTGACAATGCTATAATATTTGCATTGCAGGATCAATTTAACTATAATTCTACTTTATTACATATTTTAATGTTACAGTTTATAGGATGGCAATTTTAATACCCTTAAAAGGTGAGAACTGGCTATTTGCCATTTCAAAGGACAAAGCCAAAAACCTTTCAAGTCCACACCTAAGAAGAGGTTGTAATTTCTGACAAAATTCTAATTAAGAGTTTCTCTTTGAGTCATTTCCTCCCCTTCTTCTCTTCAATCCTCCAATCTCTAAGCAGTGTTCAGTGTGATGCAGAAGCATCATCTGAGAACTTGATAGAAATGCAGTTTCAGGTCCCACCCCAGACCGGCAGAATCAGAAACTCTGAGGATGGGACCCAACAGTACATTTAAAAAATATATTTATTTTAAATTTCTTTAAAAATTCTTCTTTTTTTATTGCAGTAAAATATATAACATAAAATTTGCCATCTTAACCATTTTTAAGTGTATAGTTCAGTGGTATTAAATACATTTACACTGTTGTGCTACCATCACCACCATCCATCCCCATAACTCTTCATCTTATAAAACAAACTCTATACTTATTAAACAACTCTCCAATGTCCTCTCTCCCAAGCCCCTGACAGCCACCCTTATACCTTCTGTCTTTGTAATTTTGACTACTCTAAGTACCTCATATAAGTGGAATCATCCAGTATTTGTCTTTCTATGTCTTCAAGGTTCATCCACATTGTAGCATATTGCAGAATATCCTTCCTTTTTACGAGGCTGAATAGTATTCCATTGTATGTATATATACCACATTTTGCTTATCCATTCATTGGTCTTAGATACTAAGGTTGCTTCCAAGTTTTAGCTATTGTGAATAATACTGTTATGAACATGGGTGTACAAATATCTCTTTGAGATCCTGTTTTCAATTCTTTTTGGATATATACCCAGAAGTGAAATTGCTGGGTCACATGGTAATTCTGTTTTTAACTTTTTTGAGGAATCACCAACATGGTATTTCAACAAACCCTTCAGGTGATCGTGATACCGAAGTTTGAGAACCTCTGCTCTGGCCATTCTTCTTTCCTTTTTCCCTTTGTAAGTTTCCTCAACTCACCATAATACAAAAATGAAATTTTATTTTACATTCAATGTAAACATTTTTAAGCTATTTGGTTTTTAATTTAAATAGTAAGCAAAATGCTTGAGATCCTTTTTTCTAAGGAAAAAAGCTAGCTAAATTTGGGGAAAAGATTTTGTGAGTTCAGGATATTCTAACTGGTTAAAGAACTTGGGATGCCTGAGTTCAAATTCCTGCTTACCACTTATTTTAGGTTTAATGACAATCTCTTTCAGAGTTTTTGTAATGCAGCGGTTCTTAACCTGAGGTTCATGAAAAATTTACGGGATTGGTAAATTTGGATGGGAAAAAAGTAATTATACCTTTATTTTCACTAAACTCTAAATAAAATTCAGTTTTCCTTCAATGATGAATAAACAACTCATAGTAATATTAGCATACAGCAATTAGAAATTAGTACAGTGACCAGAAATTTTCCTATTACAGCTGTGCAGATCTCAAAATAACATTTAACCCACTGCTAATTTGAAATTAATTATCAGACCCACCAGTAATAGACCTTGTATTTGTTTTAAAGCTCATATTACCATGTCAGATTTTTAATATTTTGGTAGCTGTATTTCAACATAATTTGTCCATTTCTGACCTGTATATTTTGTTTTATTCTTTCAAAACATTCTGAGAAGGAACCCATGAGCTTAACTAAACTTCCAAAGGAGTTCTCAGCATAAAAAAGGTTTTATGTTAAAATTCCCTATGGTAGAACCCTCCTACACTGTTGGTGGAATTGTAAATTGGTACAGCCACTATGGAAAACAGTATAGGGGTTCCTCAAAAAACTAAAAATAGAGTTGTCATATTATCCAGCAATCCCACTCCTGGGCACATATCCAGACAAAACCATAATTCAAACAGATGCATGCACCCCTGAGTTCACAGCAGCACTATTCACCATAGCCAAGACATGGAAACAACCTAAATGTCTACCGACAGATGAATGGATAAAGAAGATGTGGTGTGTACACACACACACACACACACAGAAATACTCCTCAGCCATAAAAAAATGAAATAATGCCATTTGCAGCAACATGGATGGACCTAGAGATTATCATACTTAGTGAAGTAAGTCAGAAAGTGAAAGACAAATACCATATGATATCACCTACATGTGGAACCTAAAATAGAACACAGGGCTTCCCTGGTGGCGCAGTGGTTGAGAGTCCGCCTGCCGATGCAGGGGACGCAGGTTCGTGCCCCGGTCCGGGAAGATCCCACATGCCGCGGAGCAGCTGGGCCCGTGAGCCATGGCCGCTGAGCCTGCGCGTCCGGAGCCTGTGCTCCGCAACGGGAGAGGCCACAACAGTGAGAGGCCCACGTACCACAAATCAATCAATCAACCAATCAATCAATCAAATAGGACACAAATGAACTTATCTATGAAACAGAAACAGACTCACAGACAAAGAGAACAGACTTGTGGTTGCCAAGAGGGAGGGATGGATTGGGAGTTTGGGATGAGCAGATGCAAACAAATATATATAGAATGGATAAACAACAAGGTCCTACTGTATACCACAGGGAACTATGTTCAGTGTCCTGTGATAAGCCACAGAGAAGAAGAATACGAAGGAGAATGTATGTAGGTGTGTGGCTGAGTCACTTTGCTGTACAGCAGAAATTAACACAACATTGTAAATCAACTATACTTCAGTAAAATAAATTTTAAAAAAAAGATTCTCTATTGTAAAGGATTAAACAAGTGATCATGAAACTGCTTAAGAACTGTCTGGCACATACATAACCACCAAATGAACAGTAGCAATAATGACACCAATAGAGATGAGAAAGATGGTGTCAACTTTACATCTATGCCTAGATTTTTATGGATGCATTTTCTTACCTAAATTAGCACATACAGCAGTTCTGCCTGGCACCCTGGTATTCAGTGGAAAAGGTCCTGGATTCTTGATCATCCCCAATTGTTGAATAGGCCAACACCACTGCTTAAGATATTTATTCAAATCCTCAATTCATTTTCTCCCACCCCTCTTTTCCTCCCACTAGGTTGTCTAAATGCCGCCTGCTTGCTGATAATACACACTCACAATTTACTTCCACACCTTTCCACCAGCCAAGTTAGTGCTCATTAGGTTACAGAGTAAAGGGAGATCTGGGAATTATCATGATTGGTTCAGAGATCAAAGAACAAATCACTATTATAATATGAAGACATGAAAAAAGAACTAGACAATTCTAAAGAATATTACTTATTCCTTAAAATAAATGTATGGCCTTACTGGTACTGGTAATGTCACTAATCCGTATGTATGACATGTCACTCTTTATAAAAAAAAATCATTTACTTCTATGTAATTTTAAATTAAAATTATAACTTTTTTCCAATTATTGATATAAATCCTTCTCAACAGTAAAATTTATAAAGTTATAGGAATATACATCTAATTCACCTTAAATCAAAGAGTATTCAAGATCTCCCCCTAAATTAACTTGAACGTACTTAGTATGCTCACTATTTGATGCCAGAAGAAATACATTTAAGGAACTTACAATCTAGTTAAGGAACAAATATATGCATAGAAGGATCACATAAAAAAAAACCACACAAAACACTGAGTGCTAAGAAATGATGCTGGTGACCAAAGGTAATATAGAAATGTGATGATGACCGTAAGAAACACAGGATGAAATAGCTGAGAAAGTTTCATGAAAAGGAAGAACTACAAATGAGATGACAATTGGGGAATGAAAAGAATAAGGGTATCTGAAGTAAGAATAACAGCATAAACAACCTTAGACATAGACATGAGCATATGATCATGGACAATGATAAAACCAATGTGGTTGGAGCAGAAAGGTTTTAAAATAAAGCTAGGTATTACAAACCAGTTGGCAAAGGATGGATGACAAAGGTAACCTCACTTCACAGGGTTCATTTGTGACTAAACTAGTTTATATGATTAAGTTAATTATTTTAAAAGTACATGGGGAAAAAAGGGGAGGAAACATCAATAGAATAGTTTCTCACTGGCACATAAATTAACGAAGCAAGATAGGTATGGTTATCTAATAAAACAGTTGGCAGTAAAGTCCACCTTTGTAGACTCAGACTGTAGGTGTTTATAGTGGATTATTAGAAAGATCTGGAAAATCATAGGCTCCTGCCTATGATCACTTTGGTGAAAACTGGAGGGAAACAGAATAGAAGAGTTCCAGAATACAGGAGTGAGAGCAATGAAACAAGCTTTATATTGCTGTTGTTGTTATATATAGTGCCTTACCAATGTATTTCCATGACTGTTTTAAGGAAAGAGAACATGTCCTTAATTCAGAAGATGCTTAGAGGGGGCTTCCCTGGTGGCGCAGTGGTTGAGAATCTGCCTGCCAATGCAGGGACACGGGTTCGGGCCCTGGTCTGGGAAGATCCCGCATGCCGCGGAGCAACTAAGCCCGTGAGCCACAACTACTGAGCCTGCGCGTCTGGAGCTTGCGCTCCGCAACAAGAGAGGCCTGCGCACTGCGATGAAGAGTGGCCCCTGCTCGCCACAACTAGAGAAAGCCCTCGCACAGAAACGAAGACCCAACACAGCCAAAAATAAAATAAAAAAAAAAGAAGATGCTTAGAGAACCATGCTCTGGTTAATCCAAGGAACGCCTAAATTTAACAATGGAAAAAACTGCAAACTGCTTGCTTTGTCTCAGGATTAAAAGTGTCACATCCCATGTATTCTTAAACAGGAACTATACCATCAAGAAGACTAAAAATCCGGGATTTCCCTGGTGGCGCAGTGGTTAAGAATCTGCCTGCCAGTGCAGGGGACACGGGTTCCAGCCCTGGTTCGGGAAGATCCCACATGCCACGGAGCAACGAAGCCCGTGTGCCACAACTACTGAGCCTGCGCTCTAGAGCCCACGAGCCACAAATACTGAGCCCAAGTGCCACAACTACTGAAGCCCACGTGCCTAGAGCCCATGCTCTGCAACAAGAGAAGCCATCCAATGAGCAGCCCGGGAACTGTAATGAAGAGTAGTCCCCACTCGCCGCAACTAGAGAAAAGCCTGCGCGCAGCAACAAAGACCCAAGGCAGCCAAAAATAAAAATAATAAATAAATTTTAAAAATTAAAAAAAAAAGACTAAATATCACTTTATATGTCTGTCCAGCCAAGTGGAATAGAAGTTAAAGTATTTGGATTTATCAAAGAGCTACCACAATTATGACACATTACAAAAAAGGGAAAGGGAAATACCCCACAATGAAAGCGATCATTTACTAAGCATATATTCATGCCATGCGCTTTGTCTCTGATCTTCACAAACTCTGCAAACATAATTATTTCTGTCTTAAATAAATAAGGAAACAAAAGCCCAGAATGGTTAAACAGTCTGCCCAAGGCCTCATGGTTAAGTAGAAAGGCATGGATGCAACCTACGCCTCAACTCTAAAATATGAGCTTTTTTGTAAATTATATCCCAATAAAAAAAAAATTAAGTTAAAAAATTTAAAAAAAACACCAAAAACATCAGCTTTTATCACTATACCATGCTGCCATATGGATAGTGTATTCTGAGAAAATTTTCCATTTCTCATTTCTAAGGAAATTATAGCCAGTACAAGTTATTATGCGTTTCATTTTTTTTTTTAATGTCTGATCTTATTTATTTGTTACTCTTAGAACATCTCATTTTTGACTGGACTCAGACTTAGAAGTAGAAGCTCTCAGAGAGGACAGCCTCCGTCTCTTGGCAATCTGTTCATGGCGTTTTTCTTTGGCCTCCTTCATTCTCTTGGCCAAAAGTTTAGCATATTCTGCAGCCTCTTCCTTATTTTTCTTAGTACACTGTTTCTTCAGAGCAATTCGCCGACGTTTGTGTTGCAGAACACGTGGAGTAACAAGACGCTGAATCTTGGGTGCTTTGGTCCTAGGTTTCTTACCTTCTTTGTTTAGGGGCTTTCTCACAACATACTGATGGACATCATCTTCTTTAGAGAGATTGAAAAGTTTGTGGATTCTGCTAGCTCTTTTGGGCCCCAGGCGATGAGGCACAGTAGTATCAGTGAGTCCAGGAATATCCTTCTCCCTTTTACAATGACCAAATTGAGAACGCTCAGATTGGCATCCACAATGCAACCCCGTACAGATTTGCGCTTTCTTTCTCCAGTCCTCCTTGGTCTGTCACAGGAATGCCCCTTACTCAGTAGCAGGTAGACTCGGCCATGGGTCAAGACACCCTGCTTCATGGGGAAACCCTGTTTGTCGTTCCCACCGCTGATTTGGACCACATAACCCTTCCATTCTTCACCCAGAGTGTCAGCAGCAACTTCTGTGGCCATATGCTTCTCATAAAAGGTAAGAAGTTTTCGTTCATCGTCCACTTCAATGAGTTTCTGGCAGCCAGTGGCCGGGAAAGAAATGTTCAGCTTTATTCTGAAGCGGCTGACCGTCTCCGGGGCGCCACAAAAAAGAGCTATGTGTTTCGTTTTTGCTAGGGTACTTTTAAGCAGCCATAAGGAGCTTTCACTAGAGATCTAAACCCCTGCCAGTGTATTCCAAGGTGTCATATAAATGTTACCATCTCTCATCTTATGAACTATCGCATGTAAAGAGTTGGGAGGCATGTATGTACACGTGGCCTGTAAAGAACTGCTACATGAGTCTGGAGAAGGGGGGAAATATTTCTGGCGAAATGGTCAGAAAAGCTTTATAAATGAGGCAGAAACTAAACTGGGTCTTGAAGAGTGGGTAGAATTTTGAAAGACAAGATAGTGAAAAGAACACAGGACAGTGAGTGAATCAGTTTGGCCTGGGCAAAACATATATACTTTATGAACTCATTCTATTTTTTTTTTTTTTTTTTTGCGGTATGCGGGCCTCTCACTGTTGTGGCCTCTCTCGTTGTGGAGCACAGGCTCTGGATGCGCAGGCTCAGCGGCCATGGCTCATGGGCCCAGCCGCTCCGCGGCATGTGGGATCTTCCCGGACCGGGACACGAACCCGTGTCCCCTGCATCGGCAGGCGAACTCTCAACCACTGCGCCACCAGGGAAGCCCTGAACTCATTCTTAAACAGAAGCAAAGCTTTAAAAAGGTAGCTGGTGCCAGCCATATACTCACTGTCTTAAACATAATAGAGAGCACAATAAATATGATTATGGAGGGTCTTGAAGGCCAGGTTAAAGAATTTGAACTTAAGCTTAATAAGCAATTAAGAAAATACAGAAGGTTTTGAGCAAATAAATATTTGGTGCTTCAGTAAGATTATTCTAGGCACTGATATGTCATAAATAGTGAAAAGACAGACACCATGATTCAACAGTGTCTCCAATGTACTTTCCCCTTCTGGGGAAATGGGATAGGGAACAGTTTCTGATCTCAGTGAACTTCCACTTGAATGTGCATGGTGGTGGTGGTAAAGGGTATGTGTGGAAGGCTCTGAGACCTGGGATAGGTGCATTAAAAAAAAAAATTACCAGGGCTTCCCTGGTGGCGCAGTGGTTGAGAGTCTACCTGCCGATGCAGGGGACACGGGTTCGTGCCCCGGTGCAGGAAGATCCCACATGCCGTGGAGCGGCTGGGTCCGTGAGCCATGGCCACTGGGTCTGCGCGTCCGGAGCCTGTGCTCCGCAACAGGAGAGGCCAAAATGGTGAGAGGCTCACAAACCACAAAAAAAAAAAAATTACCATACGGTGTGATGTACTAAAATGAATGCATAAAGGTTCTATGGAAAAACAGGAAGAAGTAACTCACTCTGCCTGAAGGAGCTGTGTAATGCTTCAAGGTGATACTTGAGCTGAATTCTAAGATGGGTCAGAGTTAGCCAGGTGTCAAAAGGGAGGAAGTCATCTAAAGCAAAAATAAGAAGATGTACAGCAGGGTATATCCAGAGGACAATGAAGTGCAGTGCAGAAGAGTATGGTTAAGGAAGGTTGGGGCTGGATTGGATAATTAATAGAGCTAAACCTCTTCACCAGGGCCTTGAAAGTTTAGAATTTATCCTATAGGTGATGTAGAGACTGACAGCTTTTAAAGTATGGAAACGCCATGATAATTGTGCCTTGGCCAATTCTGGTACCACTCTATTAAGTCAAACTGGGAAATTCTGGTACCACTCTGCAAGTCAAACTGGTAGAGAAAAACTAGAGTCAGAGAAAGAAGAATCTATAGTATCTGATAAGCAAGTGGATTTGGAGGAAAAAAGCAAAAAAGAAAAAAAAGATGTAGGTCTTATGGCTGGTAGACTAGAAGAATGGTCCTATCAAAGGCCAAAATTGGGAAGTCAAGATAAGTAAACACCAGGGAAATAGCAGTAGTTTAGTTTTAGATACGTTAAGGCGCTCGTAATGCTCTGTATACACAAATGGAAATGTCTACTGGGCAGCTAGAATGCAGACACTAAAATGTGGGAAAGAGGTCAGGAATAAAGACATAAATCTGGGAGTCACTCAAATAAAGGTGATAGTGAGATAGTAAGCAGGGATACTTTTCAGAGAAGAATGATAAGTGCTGAGGATTGAACCATACTGACTGAAGAGAGTAAGGGTAAGGTGATATATAAGAGGCGAAAAAAGTAAAAGACAAATAGTGTGGTAGACTAGAACACAGTTTCAAGAAGTTAGGGGGTGGTGGTCACCAGTTTCATCTCCACTACATATATGTCAAGGACATGAGGACCAAGAAAAGAAGTCATTAGGTTTACCAATTAAGAAATTATTGGTAACCTTCAGTATACTTTTAGTAGAGCTACGGACAAGAAAGGTGGATGAAAATCAAATTACAACAAGAGATGATAAGGAGAAAATAAGAATATAAATGTCACAAACAGGGAAACGGATTTAGAAAGAAAAAGAGTGATAAGTGAATACAATGGATTATATATATATTCTCTTTAATTGCTGTATATCACAGAACTCAGTATTTTAAAAAGTCAATTGTAGATTGATATATTTAAATTTTAGAAACAAGAACAAAACTATGAATTACATATGGTATATATAAAAGCATTAAACAAAGACTGGAAGAACATAAACCCATTTATGATAGTGGAGTGGGGATGGGGAGAAGATATGGGACTGGGGATAGGGGCCAAAGGGGACTTTATCTGTAATGTTTCCACTTTTTACATAGAGATGGAAGCAAATACAACTAATTGCTAATTTTTTTAATTCTAGGTATTGTTCTGTAAATGTCAAAATGGGATAGTGACATGATTGGAGTAAATATGCTTCAGAGAATGAGAAGTCGCTTTAATGGAAACTAGAGATGGTTATATAAATAAGAAGATAATATAGTACGTTCCTATCAGAACACTCTACAGCCTCTAAAAGGATGTACATGTGTGGCTGACAACACCCTGAGAGTGGGGATTCTAATTCACTTTGCCACTGCAGGAGGCTCGTGGGGAGCAGATGATTCTCCCTGCTTTTCCCATTTGACTGTTCTGGGGACACTGGCTACATGCCTTGCCTACTCACCAGGTGCAAGTAAGTGATGCAAACAACCTCAACAAATTCCTGACTGTTTAATGTGAAAGAGGTACACAAAAGTCAAGTTTCCAGAAGCATCTCTCACCAGGCTTTAAACCTGAGGTTCATTCCTGCAGTTTGTTACAGTATTCTTTGTATTCTCTATACATTTAATCCTAATTTTGAGAAATAAAAGAGAAAACGAGAAAGTTTAATGGTGATAGAATAATATATAACAGACCTCTCCTTAAAAAAGTATGGCAATGAAGGGAAGGAAGAGAAACTGACCGAGATTCAGAGAGCCTGACGTGAAAGGTTTGAGTTTATGAATGGTTATAATTTCAGGGCAATGATTTGTGATCCCAAATCATTCATGACACTAGAAAACCACCCACTTTCCCACCCCCTTTCTCAAACAATTTAAAAGGTTCAAATGATAAATTTATATAAAACAGTTGCTTACTGTTTATAAAAATGAAAGGCAATCAAAATATATATCTATATATACTCTTTCTATCTACAAATACTGCAATAATAAAATTTATCAAGATAAACAATTGCTAAACTAAATTTAATTATTCACAAAGGACAAGGCAATTGAACTTCAGCTATTAATAAGTTGTTATTAATTAAAAAACCTTGAAAGACTAAGTGTATAAACTGAACATACCATCCATGTTATGTAAATATAATCTTCATTTTATTTGACAGTTTATGGAACACAAACCTCACTAGAATTAAAGCTCCATATGAGCATTTTTGCTTATGTTCACTACCACCATATATCGAGGACCTAGAATGGTACCAGGCAAATGCATCGATATTTATTAAGTCAATTCATTAAATACAAATGTTTAATAAGCACTAAAATATACCTAATTTTAACCTAGAAGCAGAAGAACAATATATGTTATACACATTTCCTAATCTTCTCAAGGACAGAACTTGCACTGAAGAAATAAAAATAAGGGCAAGTTTCTGAGCTAAATTCTATCCCTCAAAAATTGCCACCCAAAGACCAAGCTGGGGGGAAGCCAAATTCAAAGCAAGAATTCTAGGTCCTAACAGGTTGACATATTTTAGTCTGTTGGGCCTGTCAGCATTCAACCCATCAAGTATCTTTGTGTTCAATTTGCATGTAGGGCCAGCCCAGATTAAGATGATACTGTAAATATGGAGATGGGTGTGTGTGTGGTGGGGAGAGAATTGCTACATTAGTTGGTTACACTAGAATCTTAAATACCTTCTGTGTGCCTAACATATGAATAGCATTTTATTGTTTTATAAAGTGCTTACACGTGTTCTCATTTATACAATCCTGTGAGGTAGGATATTGCCATTTTATAAATGAGGATGTAGAACCTCAGAATATAAGTCCAAAGTCACATAGCTAGTATGTGGCAAAATGAGAATTTTAAGATTTCTGGCCAAGCTTACATCACTAAAATGTACTATCTCTTATCATGAAATAATCCCTTGGGATTTAGGGTAGTGGGAATTCCCTGGAGGTCCAGTGGTTAGGACTCCACACTTCCACTGCAGGGGGCCCGTATTCAATCCCTGGTCCTGGCTGGGGAACTAAGATCCCCCAGCAAGCTGTGCCGCGTGACCAAAAAAAAAAGTGATTTTCAACTACAATAAACATCTGGAAAACTTTTGAAAATATACATGCTCAGGCCCCATTCTCCAGAAATCTGTGAATTAATTGGTTGTGGGCAGAGCCAGGCATCCATCCATATTTTAAAATGTTCCCCCGGTTGATTCCAACGTGGGGCCACGGTGCAAAACACTGACTTAGATAATAAAGATCTTTGAACGTCATCTTAAGAATCTACCTTGAGGTATGTCAAAAAGGTGCCGAAGATGAGGGAAGCCAGTATTATAGTCACCTGTTTCAGTACATGCAGCCAGAATTTCCATGTTTCTATTAGATGTTTTAAATGCCTGGCTAGCACTCCTTGGCTTTTTTACTTTTATGGAAATCTCCAAAGAGTGTATGAAAGCCAGATCAGCTTTTGGACACAAAAACTTTTCTAAAAGTCACCTACATAAAAATGAAAGCAGCAGGCCCTCAGAGGGGGAAAAAAAAATTAATTACAAAATACCCAGCACCAGAATAGGGTCTCATTTGATTGGAATTGGCAGTGGCAGAAAGTGGTCTCCTGTGGGCATATTTCAGTAGTCCTATATAATTTGTCAGTATGGTAAATTATAATTTACCTCGTAAAACCTGGTAAATTATCAAACCCCTAGACCACTGGGGAAAATGACAAAAAAGTTCATGCATTTATTCATTAAAGAAATATTTACTGATGACCTGCTTAGTGCCAGGCTCTGCTGTAGGTTTCAAAATAAATAATGATGTGTAAGTTTCTGCCTTCCAGGAGCTTGTAAACTACTTACATAAAAAGGGGTTAGTCAATACAACTTGACCTGAATGCTCCCCTCAAACAAGGGCTGGATTAATCACTGGGACACCCCAACTGGAAAAAGTCAGTACATGATTTCTATCAACTTAGATGTCTCAAAATTCTAAGCTCCAAAGGAAATGTCTGTCACTGTGGAAGAAGATGTACTCTTGAGTGACGTCTGTTCTGGGTGTGATCCAAACAGCATTTAACTGGGTATAATCTCATTTAAGGTTGGCCTTTCATTGCCAACCTTAAAGTTGGACTTTTCCTCAGTAGGAAAACCTGTACCACACGCTGAACTGGGTGGCAAATGGTCTACTGAGAGTTGTAGGCAACCAAACATGCATTAGCCTGTAGCACTGGCTAGGCCAGGAAGCTATGTCGTGGCTTAGGGGAAAATGTGGAGTAAGGGTCTCCAAAAACTCATGGTAGAACCCATGGCCTAGAATTTCAACAGCAGAGGGCGGTGCAGCCGATTTCACAGAAAGTTTTACTGACAAGCCCCCCCCAGGAACTTGCCCCATGATAAGATGAAACTTTATCAGTGAACTCAACGAATGGTAAAATACGCTAAGTGTTCAGGGTTGGACTTACGGCTGTTTTCATAACCTCTACTCTGGTCTGACCGTTAAAGTCCCTTGCGGGTACTCGTGACTTTATAGTTTGGGGTGGGGATGGGATGGGGGAGGAAGGAGGAATGAAGTCAGTCTATCAGGCTTTCCAAAAGAATGCTTATCCTTGGTTTTTGGAAGGAGTGTACAAATTGGAGGGGGATCACTCCCCAGAGAATTAGTCTGGTCCTTCTTGCCAGTGACAGCGCTGACAAACACGTTACAACACAGTTTGGGGGGAGGGGAGGAGGACAGTAAGAAAAAGAAACTAATTCTCTGGGTTCACACGAACCCCTCTCACTTCGCAACGGCGTTCGGACAAAACCAGACGCCAATCCGTAACTAAGTTTCGCTTTAAGTCTACGCACCCAGGCCGCCCGCTCCGTCCTCCCCCAAGTACGGACTCCAAACTTTCTGCCCCTCACTCGGCCCCCAGGCCGTGGAACTCCTCCCGGCAGGCTAGGCTCCGCTCCGAAGAGCCCCGAGGCCCGGCCCGCGTCCTCCCCCAAGGCTGCCCGTACCTGTCTAGCATCTGCTGTAGGGCTTGGTCCGGCATCTTCGTCGGAGGCGGCGCACTCGCCTCCCCAGTGGGCCCGGTCAGGGCCGGGCCCAGGGACAATAGCACTGAGAGGCGGCGGAGTAGGCCTCAGTCCGGCGGCAGCCGCGAACCCCCCACCCAGCCTCCCGGGGCGGCTCCGCGAGCCCGGCGGTGGCTGTGCGCGGCCCGCGGGCGTCGGGAGGAGGCGGTGGGGAGCGAGGAGGAGGAGCCTGGGGCGGGGAGGCGGCGATCGCGGCCCGGGTTCCTGCCCGTCGGCCCAGGGTTCCGGTCCATGGACCGCGGGCGCCGAGTTGCTGCCGGCGGAGGAGCTACCTCTGTGAGGTAAGAGTCACCACTTCAGTGCGCGCCGGGGTCACGACGCAAGGCGGCCCAGAGCAGCCTGGGAGATGTAGTCCTCGGACAGTCCCCGCAAGAGGCTGCACAGCCCGCCCCGACCACCGCCGTCGCGCCCGCCGCCGCCCGGCCGGCGCCCTCCCGTTTCCTTCCTCCAGGGGGAAAAATGTCCTGCGGGCCGCTTTCCAGGAAGCAGCGGGATGTGCCGCTCCACCGTCAGTAGCATCAAGGT
This sequence comes from Grampus griseus, assembly GCF_964374135.1. NCBI lineage: Eukaryota > Metazoa > Chordata > Mammalia > Artiodactyla > Delphinidae > Grampus > Grampus griseus. The sequence goes on along the minus strand of NC_139010.1, from coordinate 52,364,084 downwards.
CAGCCCTCCCTGCCTGTTTCTTTTCTCTCAGCTCTCGTGCTCAGGTGGGACCGAGCCAGGTGAGGGGGGGGGGCGGGCTAAAGGGCCATTTCTCGGCAGGGTCCCCAGTCGCGGCCGCGGCGTCGGGGCGGGCCGTGGCGGGCTTGGGGGTGGCAGAAGTGCCTTCTGAAGCCCTCGGCGCTGGGGCCAGCGTCTGCCGCGTCTGAACCCATTTTGGGGAGTTACGCAACCCCCGTGAGGGGTCGGATGCTCTAGTACGTGAGGTTATTCCTGAGGGGTCGGCAGGGCAGTGGCTGCCTAGACGAGGTGGTTCCCACCAGAACCTCTCGGTGTATGTTTGCCCGACGAGGGGTGGGGTGGGGGAGAGGGGCGGGGTAATGGGGGGAGTTTATTCCCTCCCTCTCTAGGAACCTTCTAAAATGTGCCTGGGCTTTCAAGGGCTAGTCACTAGTCTCCAAACGGAACGTGTTCATGAATAAACAGCTCTTGCTTACTCAGCTGTGGGTCGTCAGGGGTGTTTGTTTCTCTCTCTGCTGCTGGTCGCTGTTAACCATTTCTAGTCGCCTTGACACCTCCAAGCAGGTGGATGTGTGTGTGTGTGTGGGGGGGAGGGGATCAAAAGGGGAAAATCATGAATCGCTCGTTGGTTTATTCTCTGACGCTCTAGGGACAGCTTTGGCGGGAGGAAAAGAGCTGTTGGCTAACAGGAATGCGTCTTTTGGATGACCTGTGACATTCTCTAGTGCAGCGATTGGTAGGATGTCTGGTAGTTTTCCCCTGATTATGCCTAATTTCTGCGGCAAGAGGTTTGATTTTTCTTTAAATTAAAATGTGTTGCTTAAGCTCTTTATTTTTTTTTTACGTAGAATTTTATAATCCGCTCCTAATTCTCTGCTCAAAGTCTGCTTCCTGAATATATTTGAACTAGAGTGTACATCACCAGGAAGAAAAACAAAAATAACATGTGACCAGAAGTTTATTTGGCCTCCGATTTCTGAAAGATGCTTTTATGAAAAGCTTTGGGAATTTACATGACTAATTATAATTAATGCTTCACCTTTTTCTCATGAAATGAGAAGCAGGCCCCTGACAGGGGAGGGAAATAAGTAATTTAATCCGGGTGTTTGATATTTTAAATTCCTATTTATTGCTACTCCTACTGGGTAAGTCTTCCCTTACTGCGTATTTATCTCTTAAGCAATTGTCAGCCACAAGGAGATTGATACATACATGTCGCTCAAAAAATAGAATTTGATCTTAGCATACTGAAAATAAAAGAATTTATATTAGCATTTTCATGAAAATTCTGTTTCCTGGCTGTGTCAAAAATCCTTTGAAATAGGAAAAAGAATTTCTGTTATTCATCTTAAGAGTGATTAGCAAAAGAAAAAAAAAAAGCGATAAGCACCTGACCTAGTAATTCCACTCCTTGGTATCTGCCTAGGAGAAATAAAAACATATGTCTACACAAAGACTTGTATGCCAACATTCACAGCAGCATTATTCCTAATAGCCAAAAAGTGGAAACAACCCAACTACCCATCAACTGATGAATGGATAAACCAAGTGTGGTATAGTCATACAACAGAATGTGATTAGGTTATAACAAGGAATGAATTTCTGATACATGTGACAATATGGATGAACCTTGAAAACATTATGCTAAGTGAAAGGAGCCAGTTACAAAAACAACATATTGTATGATTCCATTTATATTAAATGTTAAGAATAAATTCATAGAGACAAAGTAGATTAGTGATTGCCTAGAGCTGGAAGAGTTGGGGAGTAATGGGGAGAGATTGCTAACGGGTATGAGGTTTCTTTTGGGGTTGATGAAAATTTCCAGAATTAGAGTGGTGATGGTTACACAACTTTGTGAATTATATTGCAATTAAAAAAATAAGATATAACAAAATTAGATTCTGGTGATGGTGGCACAGCTCTGTAAATATACTTAAAAAACTGAATTGTATGCTTAATATGAGTTAATTTTCTACTATGTAAATTACATCTCAGTAAAGCTGTTAAAAAATTAGCTCCATAGAAAATGTTCATAAGGACATCTAAAGAGAAACAGACCAACAGATAACTGATAATTCTTTAACTTTAATTTTTTATATTTTTTAATTAGTATGGACAAAAATCATGATTGATAGAACTCATGAAATAAATTCCTTCAGATAAATTTGAAATGGGTGACACACATAGCTTGAATTTCAGTATTGTTTGTCAACTTTGTTTTCCTTGGCTCTTGTGTTTTCAGATAAGACTTGGAATAATTGGAATTATAATTTACTTTCTGATTTTGAAGGAAAAAACTTCCTACTTACTTAGATCTTAGGCTGACCCCCCCCAAATAAAAAGTTGAAATGCACTTATGCATTAATAATTTTATGATGGATTTAGAAATACCTGAGTATGGAACTGTTCTAAATATGTTAGGAAATTTAAAGTAGTATATTACTTTTATGTTCTCCCATGACACTTGTTTTGAACTGTCTGCCAAAAGGGGCCCTGGAGATATTCCAAAGAGATATATAAAGTATCCAGGTGCCTTCCAAGGAGAATTGTCAATTGCCAAATTTGGTGATAAACTGCAGGCTGAGTCCACATTGCAGGCCACAGAATATTCTTCATTAATTTATTCAGCAGACATTTCCAGAGGATTTATGATGTGCCTGGGTACTCTAGTCACAAATTAAACAATAACTACCCTTTAAGAACATACAACTACCTACCAACACTTACATTAAAAAAAATTAAAACAAGGCATTTCCATATGAAATACTACATAATGATACATGGAAGCATATGATATGGTGCCAAATGAACTGGCCTAGAAATACAAAGTGAGGTAGAAGTTTAGAGACTGTTATGGGCTGGTGTGTTAGAGAACTTTGTGAAACAAGGGGAATTTAGGCTCTACCTTGTAGCAATAAGAATTATGTAGGTAAAGAGGTGCAGAAGGATCTTGGGTCTGGATAAGGATGAAAAGATGTAGAGAGAGGAGTTAACCTCTGTAACTGGAACTGTGTCTCTGTTGAGTAAGAGTGAAAAATATGATTGGTTAGTTAAGTAGGGAATAGTTAAAAGGCCTTGAAGCTATTAATTCTTTTGATAAGTATTTATTGAACAAGCAATATTTATGTGACAGGCACTAAGCTAGGTACTGGAGACACAATAATGAGAAAAACAAGCATGGTCCCTACTTTTGTGGAGTTTACCGTTTATAGTGGGAGAGAATCACATGAATACATTTTTTAGGTTGTAAATGTAGTACGTGGTGTTATGAGAGATAATAACTAGGGTTTTTACCTAGACAGGGAGGTCAGAAGAGTTTCTCAGCAAGTGTCCATTATGCTGAGAACTGAGGAAGAGCAACAGTTAATTGGACAAAGGGAGGAGGGAAGAGCATCCCAGGCCAAAGGACAGCATGTGCAAATACCCTGAGAAGGAAAGCCCCTTGGTGAAGAGAAGAAATTGAAACGAAGAGAGGACTTGGGGTAAAATGGGACCACAAAGGTCACTCAGTTGACAGACTCTGAAGAGCTTTGTAAGCCAATTTGAGGAATTTTGCCTTTATCCTAGAATCCTGCTGGGAGGAGGACATAAGAAATGGACTCCATTATGTAGGAAATGGAGTGTTAACTTGTAGTGGTTCCCAAACCTGCTGTGAGTCAGAGAATTACCCTGGAAATTCTGATCCATGTGCCTGTAGTTGTGCCCAATTAGCTGTTTTTTTAAAAAACAAATTTCCTAAGTGATTATTAGACCAATGGTATCTCTGCAGAAATACCGCAGTGGTTGAGAGCTTCAACTCAAACCTACATTTGAGTCTTAGCATTGCCACTCAGGGGCTCAGCAATTTGGGGTGGGTTATTGAATCTTTTTAAGCCAAAGTTTCCTCACCTTCAGGAGGAGAATTACAGAACCTACCTCACTGGGTTACTGGGAGGATTAAATGAGAAAATTCATTTAAATTGTTCAGGACAATGCTGGGTACATGGTTAAGAGCTCCATTGGTGTTAGCTCTTAATTATTACTAAAAGTTCTTGAGTCAAGGTGAGAGTGATTTAGGGGAATTAATTTCGCAGTGGTATGCAGGGTGGGTTGGGCACAAAGACAAGTTAGGACTGGCCTAGGTCTCAGTGACTTAGCCATGGTCTGTAACTATTTCAGAAGTTTGCTTTAACACAGCTATAAGTCCTTCAAGAGCCTTAGATTGGCTAAGTAGTTTTCAAACAGATAATGTTCCTGGGTCTCTTAAAGGACTTTTATAGGGAGACCTTGGTCCCCAGAATACATTTTACTGGCTTAGCATCTATAATGTTACTTTTTTTTTATATAAGTTTATTTATTTTATTTATTTTTGGCTGCACTGGTCTTCGTTCCTTTCTCTAGTTGCAGTGAGCGAGGGCTACTCTTCATTGCCGTGCGAGGGCTTCTCATTGTGGTGGCTTCTCTTGATGCAGAGCACGGGCTCTAGGCGCACGGGCTTCAGTAGTTGTGGCACATGGGCTCAGTAGTTGTGGCTCGCAGGCTCTAGAGCGCAGGCTCAGTAGTTGTGGCGCACGGGCTTAGTTGCTTCTCGGCATGTGGGATCTTCCTGGACCAGGTCTTGAACCCCTGTCCCCTGCATTGGCAGGCGGATTCTTAACCACTGCACCACCAGGTAAGCCCTTTAAGATTACTTTGAATTGACCTTTTCTTAATTCTGGACAGAGGCTTCACTGGCCACTTATAGAAGACAGTCTAAAACCTGTCTCTTTATCTTCATTTGCTATGCAGAGAATAGAATTTTAACGGCTAATGTCAACTCTAAAGGAAAAGATATTTACAAAGGGTAAATAATTTTACAAAAAAAAATCATCATCTACTAATTAGTCTTCTTTTCCTCATAAATATTGTGGAAGACTCATTACTTTTCATTGTCCTTGGTTAAATTCCTCTCTCTGGGTTAGGTGTCCCTGGGATAAGGCAGTGGTGTGTCAAGAGTAGGTAAAAATCACAGGATAAGATGCCACATCTTCCTTCTTGTATCTTGTTTCAGGAGTATCAATTTTATGCGAAAATGTATACATAAAGAATTATTTTCTTTTTTAAACAAGCGTGGATGTCAGAGCAGCAGTTCTCAAAAAGTCGTCTAACAGACTCCTAGGGCTACCTGAGAACCTTTCCAGGAGGTATGTGAGGTCAAAGCTATTTTTATAATAATACTAAAACATTATTTGCCTCTTTCACTGCATTGGCATTTACACTGATAGCACAAGCAATGGTGGATGTAACTGCTTGTATCTTAGCACCATTAAAGGCACTGACACCAAACTGTACTAATGCTTATATAGTCTTCACTACCACACACATAGAATAAAAACAAAAGTTCACTTAAGAATGTCCTTGATTAAGCAGTAAAAAATATTCATTTATTAAATTTTGACCATTGGATATGCATATTTTAAATATTCTGTGTGATGAGATGGGAAATATGCACACTTCTGCTGCATCCAAAGTATGATAGTTGTCTCAGAGCAAAACACTTTACATGATTGAGCTACAAGCTGAACTAGCTACTCATCTGACACTATTTTACCTGAAAGACTGACAAACATTTTAAACTTTTGTGCTGTTAAGAAAGTGAAAAGACTTTCACTCATTTCAGAATGGGAGAAAATTTTTGGAAATAATATATCTGAAAAATGACCTGTGTCTAGAATATATAAAGATTTGTTGCAACTCAATAATAGAAAGGCAAAGAACCCAATTAAAAAATGGACAAAGGATCTGAATAGACATTTCTCCAAAGATATACAAATGGCCAGTAAGCACCTGAAGAGATGCTCACCAACGTTAGCCATCAGGGAAATGCAAATCGAAACCGGGATGAAATACCACTTCACTCTCCCTAGGGTGGCTATAATAAAAAAGATGAATAATAAATGATAAGTGATAATAAGTGTTGGTGAGAATGTGAGGAAGCTAGAGCTCTAGTACACTGCTGATGGGAAGGTAAAATGGGGGGGCCATTTTGGAAAACAGTCTGGCACTTCCTCAAAATGTTAAACATAAAGTTTCCGTATGACCCAGCAGTTCTACCTCCAGATATATACCCAAGAGAAATGAAAACCTGTCTACACAAAAACTTGTACATGAATGTTCATAGCAGCATTATTCATAATAGCCACAAAGTGGAGCAACCCAAATGCTTATCGACTGATATATGGGTACATAAAATGTGTCCATACAATGGAATATTATTCAACCATAAGGGATGAAGTACTGTTAAATGCTATAGCATGGCCAAACCTTGAAAACCTTGTGCTAAGTGAAGTAAGCCAGTACGAAAGAGAACATATTCTATGATTCCATTTATATGAAGTGTTCAGAATATGTAGGTCTACAGAGACAGAAAGTAGATTAGTGGTTGCCTAGGGTTGAGGGAGATGGAGTTTTGAGGAGTGACAACTAAGGTGTGCAGGGATGTGCACCTCTTTTTGAGGTAATGAAAACATTCTAAAATTGATTGTAGTGATGACTGCACAACTCTGTGAATATACTAAAAATCACTGAAGTGTACACTTTAAATGGGTGAATTATTTGGTGTTTGACTTGTATCTCCATAAAGCTGTTGTTTAAAATAACACCAGATAAAGCCTTAAAATCCATTGTTAATTGACTGATGTATTAACTTATGACATATCAAATAGCTATTGAAACAAATGAGATATTTCTATATAGGCCATAATGAAAAGTTGCTAAAGATGTAGTGGTCATCAGTTAGGTTTTTTTTTTTGTTCCACAGAAATCAACTCTAGCTAATTCAGTCCCACTAGGGGACATTTGTTAATGTCTGGAAACTTTTTTGATAGTTACACTAGCATCTGGTGGGTTGAGACCAGGGATGCTGCTAAACATACTATAATGCACAGAACAGCCCCTCACAACAAAGATGTTGTAGCTCAAGATGTCAATAGCGCTGAGGTTGAGAAACACTGAGCTAACTTAAACAAAAGGAAATTTATTGGAAGGAATTGGGTGAGCTCGCAGGATTGAAAGTAAGGCAGGAGAACCAGGCTGGAAGCAGCCAGATAGGCTACCACAGAGAATCGTCTTGCAGCAACATTCCATGCTCTCATATGGGTTCAGCACTGGAATGGATAAACTCCCTCCAACTGTTTCTTTCTGCTCACCGTTCAAAATCTAAGGAGAGAGCATCTAATCAATCTTCCTTGCCACTTGGCTAAAGGAAGGCAATGTACCTTGAATGAAGGCAGTTCCTCAAAAGGAAGTACATTCATTAGCAAGCACTTTTGACTATATAGTTATGATTCATTTACTATCTAGGTGCTGAGGATAGAGGAGAGCAAAAGAGACAAAAATGCTCTTGTGGAGTTTATATTCTTTTTTTTTTTGCGGTACGCGGGCCTCTCACTGCCGTGGCCTCTCCCGCTGCGGAGCACAGGCTTCGGACGCGCAGGCTCAGCGGCCATGGCGCGCGGGCCTAGCCACTCCGTGGCATGTGAGATCTTCCCGGACTGGGGCACGAACCCGTGTCCCCTGCATCGGCAGGCGGAGTCTCAACCACTGCGCCACCAGGGAAGCTCCCGGAGCTTATATTCTTATGCTGCTAAATCAGGGCAGATCTTTAATAACTTAAAGAAGAATAGCTGCCAAACTCTAAAACCAATAAATACTACCCATATGTTAAGTGAAAAAAGCAGGGAGTAGATAGTATCTATAGTGTTATCCAAATTATTATTTTTTTTAACTTAGCATGTGTATGTAAGGAGATTTCTAGAAAGAAACATAGGAAATGTTTTTTGTTGTTGTTTTTTTTAATATTACATGTGTATGGTGAAACTGAATATGGGGAGAGAAGCCTACTTTTCACTTCATTCCCTTATGATGTTTTCATTTTCACCATGAGCATGTATTTCACAGTTAAAATTTTTAAATTAAATTAAAAAAAATCATTGGTGCAAGTGAAGGATGATTAAAGGCTTTTAAAAAGTCACAATATTGGGAGTTCCCTGGTGGTCTAGTGGTTAGGATTCCGGGCTTTCAATTCCGTGGCCTGGGTTCAATCCCTGGTCGGGAACTGAGATCCCACAAACAGTGTGGCCAAAAAAAAAAGTCACAACATTATGGTGGTTCTGCTTATTATGGAAAAATGGAAAGAAAGAAAGAAGAAGAAAACCTGACTGGAAAGTGTGGCCTGTAATCATTTAACATATTTGTTGAACACCTACCTGCCTTAGGTCCTTTTTGGACAAGGTGGAATATAAGTAAATAAAATATCAAGCAGCAGCCATGTGTGAGGCGCTCTGTGAGGTGCTGTAGCTGGGAGGGGATTGACATTTGAAAAAGACCTGACAGCTGCCCTTAACGACTGCCTGTTGGCATCTAGTTATTGAACACCTAATATGTGGCATGGGCTGGGCCCTATACACACATCATCTCAAACCCTAACAATGACCTTATCAGATGGATGGCTGTGTCTCTCATATCACAGATAAGAACTTGAACACTGGAGAGATGAAGTCATAGCAAATAAGTGGCATAGCTGACCTTTGAATCCAGGTGTATCTGATAGTTAAATAACAAGTAAAGAAGAAAGTGATTTATTGCAAGAGCAATCACAGAACTACCCATGATTAATTTCTGAAGAATTTTACAGATAGGTACCCCAGGAGCTCAGAGAAGGGAAGAGAAGTTGCTGCATATTGGAGTGGTCTGGGCAGGCTTCCTAGTGGAGGAGTGGTTTGAAGGTGGGTCTGGGCAGGCTTCCCAGTGGAGGAGTGGTTTGAATTGGGTCTCGAAGGAGGAGTATATGGATATGTAAAGAGAAAGGCAATGTCAATCTTTACTAAATGCCTGCTTGAATCTAAAAACACTTCACCTAATCCACGTAGCCTCATTTGGGAGGTGAGGAAACAGAGGCCTCCGCTTACACCCACCCCCTGCCAGGAATAGGCTCTTAATAGGCCTTAATTTTTGGCAATCTGATAGGCGTGAAGTGAAATTTCATTGTCATAGTCAAACGTTTACCTCTATTTTATTGCTTCTGGGTTTTACCTCTTGGGTAAGATGAATTAATGATAGAAGAGAAAGTGTATGTAATAAACTAAAAGACCAGGATATAGTCTTTTGGGAGAAGAGATATTCAGTATAAGTCGTTTTCCTCTACTAAAAGAGTTTTAGGCTTTTATGAAGGTATTATAACTAATATGATACCCTACAGCTGAAATCTCAACTCGGTAAGTCTGAGAAATATCACCTATTTGTTTATTCAACACAAGTTCTTGAGCTCCAACTATGTACCAGACACTGTGGGAATACTGGGGATACAAATATATGAATAATACATTGTTAGTCTGTTCTTGTCATCAGGTTGTTTACCATTTAATGGAAAAGACATATTGTCATATATTTACAATATATGGAAATCTGAGCCAATATATCTGCACACACTCCCTGAAACCTAGTAGTCCTCCTTGAGTCATCCTTCTCCCTCATCCCCCTACCCTTCAGTCAGTCACCAAGTGTGGTCCATTTATCTCCTAAATATCTCTCAAATCCATTTATTTTTTTTCCATTGCCCCCTCCCTTCACCCTAGTCCAGTTGCCTGTCATCTCTTACCTGGGACTACTTACTAGTCTCATAATTGGTCTCCCCACCTTTGCTTTCATCCCTCTTCAACTGGTTTGACAATTGGCCTCTCCAGTTTACTCTTTCTTCCTTCGACTCACGAGTAGAATGACTTGTTAAGAAATGTAGAACTGCTCATGGTGCCTGCTTGAAGTCCTTCTGTGGCCTGTTTAAATCCTGGTGAGAAGGAGCCAGCAGAAAGCATAAATTTAGCAATTTGGGGAAAAGGGGAATAATCCATGAATTATGCCTTCTAAGCTTCATGAGGGCAGGCCAGGACCATACCTGTTTTGTTCACTATTGTATCCCCTGTGCCTTGCACAGAGCCTGGCCCTTGGCAGGTGTTCAGTAAATATTTAGCAAATTTTTAAAAGGGAGAGACACTTCTAAGGCGAGAATGAACCCTGAGATGTTTGGAATTGGAAGTATCGATACAAACTAATGATTTTATAGATATACATACATAGATAAACACACACAGATGTGTGCATACATATGCTTTTGGCTCTATCTGCTGAGAGGAGCTAAGGCAGTTATACCCCAGAACCAATGAGTATACCTAGTGCTATCTCCAATAGAGGGAACAAGGGCTCTTTGGAGAAACTGCTAATCCTAGACTAGTAGGAAAGGACAAGTACATGAACCTGGAACATCTGCAGTGCCAGAAAGTAGGGATGTGATAAAAAACTGATGGGGCCATGTCAAAAGGGCCTAGGAGTCAACTTGAAGGGACCCCAATGGCCAAATCAGGGACATTTTGAGTAACATAATAATAATGAATTATAACCTATAAAATAAAATATGAATCTGTGAGTCTATGCTATTAAAAATAAATGAATAAATCAGGGGATAAGGAAAAACTCTTCCTTATGGTGGCATTCCAATTAATTAGAAGCATTGATGAAAACAGCAAATCACCACTTGCAAACACCACAGGAATAATTGATATAGGCAAGAATCAATGATGGATGCTAAAATTAGTGGGTGAAAGTATGTTGATAAACAGGATGTTCACATAGTCAGAAAGTATCTTCCCAAAGATATTTAAGTAGAAAGGGGAAAATAGTAGCTTTACAGTGGAGAAATCTGGCAGACACTACCTTAACCAAGTGATCAAAGTTATCATTACCACAATGGGGCATATCCACATCATGTTCCTTTTGGAATGATGCACTAAGAAGGACACAACATGACTTCTGTGGTATTACTGCCAAAAATGCATGACCTGAATTTGATCATGAGGAAACATCAGAGACACCAAAATTGAGGGACATTCTACCAGATAGCTGCGCTGTGTTCTTCAAAAGTTTCAAGGTCAGGGGACTTCCCTGCTGGTCCAGTGGTTAACACTCCACGCTTCCAATTCAGGGGTGTGGGTTCGATCCCTGGTCGGGGAATTAAGATCCTGCATGCTATGCTGCGTGGCCAAAAAAAATAAATAAAGTGTCAGGGTCATGAAAGACAAATACTGAGGAATTGTCCCATATTAAAGGAGACTAAGGAGACATGACAACTAAATGCAATGTGTGATTCTTGGTTGGATTCTTAGAAGGGGCATTAGTTGGCCAGTTGGTAAAATAAGGTCTGTAAATTAGATAATAGTACTGAATCAATGTTAATTTTCTGATTTTGATAATTGCACTGCGGTCATTTAAGATGTGAACATTTGGAGAATGTGGGTGAAATGTGGAGGGAAATTCTTTTTTGTAACTTTTTTTTTTTGCGGTACGCGGGCCCCTCACTGTTGTGGCCTCTCCCGTTGCGGAGCACAGGCTCTGGACGCGCAGGCTCAGCGGCCATGGCTCACGGGCCCAGCCGCTCCGCAGCATGTGAGATCTTCCTGGACCGGGGCACGAACCTGTGTGCCCTGCATCGGCAGGCGGACTCTCAACCACTGCGCCACCAGGGAAGCCCTTTGTAACATTTTTGTAATTCTGAAATTATTTCAAAGTGAAACATTAAAAGTAAAATAAAACCCCTTTTTTTTGAATTTTATTTTATTTACTTTTTTATACAGCAGGTTATTAGTTATCCGTTTTATACATATTAGTGTATGTATGTCAATTCCACTCTCCCAATTCATCCCACCACCACCACCACCCTGCCTGCCACTTTCCCCCCTTGGTGTGCAGACGTAAAACTCCATTTTTAATGGTTTTGTATTGCCCTCACTTACTTTATCTTGTTTTACTTTACTCCCCACCTCCTTCCAGCTTCCCAAATGAACCCTGAACTCTAGCATGCTAGCTAGTGGCTTTCTTCTTTAGTTCCTTGAATACACCATGCTTCCTCCTCTTCAGATCCTGACGGTAAGAAGCAGCATGGTATTCTCTTTGCATGGAGCATACTTCCTTTGAAATTTATCCTTTTGTTCTTTAAGGCTCATTTTACTTACTCTAGAAAACCCCTCCCTGACCCCCTAATGCAGGTCCCAACATTGTATGGTTTCATAACATCTGGTACTTTTTCATAGCATTTGTATCACAACTGCCATGAAATTATCATGGAGTTTACTGTTTAAAGTCCCTCTCATTCACTAGAAATGAATGTTCATAAAAGATGGAGGGATTGTCTTTTTTTGCTCAATATTATTTCCCTGGAACCTTGCACAGATTTTCAATGACTATTTGAGTAATTAATGCAAGTCATGCAATGGAGCATCCCCCCTGCCAAAAAAAACCCAACACAACTTGGATGAAACTGGACACAGGAGACGTTTTAAGTTTGAGGAGATGAAGGCAGGGACCAGAATTGGTGGCAGTGACAGAAAAGGATAGATGGAGGAGTCTTATCATGGAAGGAGCCATAGGACTTGATAAGGGAGGAGGAAGAGTCAAAAATGACTCAGATTTAATCATCAGCTGCAAAAAGGTACACAGTTGAAATGGCGCTTGAGTCACTTTTCCAGCAGTATTTTTTGAGAGTATGTTCCTAAACATTTGAAAATGGTCTCTTTATTTTTAATAAAAATGCTTTAAGTGGTAAAATACTGTATTATGTGGTAAATACCAATTGTCATGCTGATTGGTATGTTTGGCATACTAAAAAGTACTAGAGTATTTTAATAAAAATACTATAAACCCATGGTAAAATACTGCCTTGATTCATATTAAACAATAAAAATGACTATGTGAGAACACCTGAGTATCCCTCTGTAGTGGGTACTGTGGTGCTCCAATCCACATCCTCTCATCATGGGTAATGTACTCCTCCCTCAGCTGCTGGAAATTTTAGTTCCTGTTGGTGAAAAGCTTTGTTTTTGCTGGGTGTTGCCTTAGGTTGCAGGGAACTGCCTCACTTTAGGTTATCCTCCCAGGTTATGCCTCACTGGCCCACAGCCAGTGACTGGCTGATTTAAGATGCAAAGACCCAGCTTCCTTGCCTTATTTGAAGACAGGTCTGAGGGACCTGTCTCAGCTACTACAGGTGTTGGCCAAGTTGCAACCACTCTGGGGTCAGTGGCTCCCTCTGACTCTCCTGGTCTTCCTCATTGCCTTGCAGATGTATTTGCCAGTTGCGTCCTGCCTCAGTACATCTCTTGCTTGAAATTGGTCTCAGAATCTGTCTCCAAGGAACCTAACCTATGACACTATCTAATCTGCCTACTCTCTAAAGGTTGCCATCATTGGAACCTCTGTGTGTGTGTGTCTGGGTTTTGTTTTTGTTTCCTCCCCCAAATATACCCCAAAAGTGCCCAAATTAAATGTACACCTTGATGAATTTTCAAAAACTCAGCTTCATTTTTATCAAAGAAAGAATAAGAAAATGAGTTTGGGTAGAGTGAGAACCACCTACATTTACAACTTCCTCATGGTGAAAACTTTGAGGGAAGGGCGGGTTGCCAAGGGAAGTTGGAAGTTTCTCTGATTTTAAAAGAGCAAACAGTTTTGCTCTTTTGGTTGACTGCAGTGAGCTCTGAAATGAGAGGAACAATCTCAGTATACTTCATAATACATGTAAATGAAATGGGGAAAACAATGAGTGTCAGGGACTAGAGGAGAAACTGAACCATTTCACTAGAGGAAATGATTCAGAGAGAGGAAAAGATGATCTTCCTGAAGGTCAAATATCTATAAATCAAACATGTCAAAATATTGCTAAAATTTTGAGTAACCAAGATTTTTCTGTTAGTCAAGCTCTTTATAGTACTCTTTTGATTTTAAAGTAAAATTTCAAGAATTCTTCTGTGTTTTTGTTTCTCAGTGATAGAGCTTTCATCGAGAGTGTTTAGTTCCCCTCTGTTCAATTCTTTCTGTCTCTAACATCACCTTCCTCGTTCTCTCCTGCCTGGATGATACAATAGCTGGCCTTCTAATCAACTATCTCTCTCTTTCCACTCTTATCCCCACCACAGTCTGTTCTTCACACAGAACCACGATGGCCTTTTTAAAGCATAAATCAGATCATGTCACTGCCCTGCTTAAAACTCTCCAGGGGATTCCCATCACACTTAGAAAAAACCCCCAAAATCTTAATTTAACCTAAAAGGCACTATACCATATGGCTCCTGACTGCCTCTCAGACCTCATCTTGTACCACTTTCTCCTTGTTTACTCTAGCTACAATAGATTAGATGTTCCTCTAAAGCAGGGGTCAGAAAACTAAGAGGGGCCAAATTGTGCTAGAGGCCTATTTTTATACTGCCATTTTTAAAGGATTGTGAAACAACTACAACAACAGGAACAAAAGAATATGGAACAAGAGACCTTGTGTGACTTGCAAAGCCTAAAACATTTACTATGTGGCTCTTTTACAGAAAAAGTTTGCCAACTTCTGCTTTAAAGGCTTATCCCTCCTGCATTAGGATCTTCACATTAGCTGTTCCCTTTGCGTCCTCCACTACCAGTCTTCACATGGATGGGTCCTTTTAATTCAGGTGTGAACTTGATTCAGGTGTCACTTCATCGTTGAGGCCTTCAATGACTACCTAATGTAACTATCTTACCAGATTCTCTCAATCACATCAACTTTTTTGTTCTTTACAGCATTTATCTGATATTTACTTATTTTTATTTTTTCAATAACCATTCCCCCTCTCCCCCACGTAGAAAGATCTTTTCTTTCTTGTATACTACTTTTGAGTATTCTTGATCTTGCATTTAGATGGAAGAGAGCAATAGTAAATGTTTGGAGCCTACTGCGTAGTTGATGCTCAATAAATGTGCTGAATGAGTGAATTTCCAGATTATTTCTGCATATGAAGTTTAGGTCTTCTGCTTTCTTTTTGTCCTCTCTGAGAGGACCTACAGTGCAAACTGCAATAAAGAGCTACCTGAGAATGGAGACACCAAACAATGCCTCTCCCTTAAGAGAACAGATAAACTTCTCTTTTCCCTTTCCTTGCTTTCTCTGGGAGAGCCCATTGATAGAAGAGTGGGATGTTTCAAAGGGATGTCTCAAGGACAACTTATATAAAAAAAAAAAAAAAAGAAAAGAGGAAAAAAGTTTCTTTTCATCTTTTTCTTTCGCGAGAGGAATTTTTTAGGGTGGTAAGATTGGTCGAGGTCACATTTTCTACAAGGCTCTGAGGCTTTTGGGTGAAGAGTTTAGGTGGAGGCCTCTGCTTGGGAGATGGATTTAACACTAAGAGGAACCAGGCCTGAGCTCAAAAGAGAAGCCAGGAACAATGTGAATAGGGCTTGTTCTAGGTGGTCAGGTATGAGGGAGGAAGGTAAAAGCCCAATAAGCACAGGTCCTGGATTTTTCTAGAGTTTAATTATTTCACATGGTCAGGCTACATGTTTTGACTTTTGGTAGGAAAAATATGGTTACTAAAGCAATGGGAGGCATTGCCTGCTGCAGCTAAGACCGGTGCAACCAAATAAATAAATTAATTAAAAAAATAAAAATAAAGCAGTGGGAGGCAGTGACTGTAAAGAAAATGTGGGCACTGTCCTCTGGGTGTGGCAAGATGTGAGGGATAAGAGTTAAGCTATAGAGCTTGAGTTTTGGAGTCAAAATAGACCTGAGCTTATTCATCCACTGGTTATGTCACCTTGGGCAAATTATTTAGCCTTTCTAAACCTTGGTTTCCTTATCTGAAAAATGAGAAGAATGATAGCTTCTATATTTTAGGATTATTTTGAGGATTAACTGATAAGGCATGTAAAATACTTATTTAGATGCCTACATAAATAAGTGATCAGTTAGTATAAATATCATCATCATCATTGCCAGGTGGTGAAGAAATTTTCTAAAGCTACAGATGTTGAAACTAATGAACAATAAAATCTGTACCCTCTAGCAGTTTAAGGGTATGTCCCACTGTATTTTGCTTCCATAAGTAGGAACACAGGATATGGAAAGAGGTGAGGTAAGAAATGTGTGGGAGCAAGATAATTGTTGTTCGAAGAAGCATGGTCTTAACACAACTCATTTGACTCCTAATGTTAAGTGGAAAGGAGACAAGGAAATCTGTACTTGTGTAGACCTTCTAGATAAACCCATCTGCATGTCAGTGTTAGCTTTGGATTTCATACATTGACCTCTGCTGCTTTACAGTTTATTGAAAATGCCCTTGTACATGCTAATATAATTCTGATTATTTGGGTAGGGTAGCTGTTATTATTATCTCTGTTTTATTCTAGAGGAAACGAAGACTAAGAAATTGAGAACATGGGTTTTAGAGTCATATTGCTAGGGTTTGAAACCTGGCTTCTCCACTTCCCAACAGTGTAACCTAGGGTAAGTTACTTGAACTTTCCAGAACCTCAATATCTTCATCTGTGAAATGGGAGTAATGAAGATACATACCTCTTAGGATTGTGTGAAATTATTCATGTAAACAAAGTACATGGTATGGCAAATAGTATGTGTTCAATGAATATTTGTTATTGTCATCTCCCAGGGCCACGCAGCTAGTAAGTGGTAATGCTAGTATCTAAATTTAGATAATTGGATTTCATACCTTATGGCCTTTCCACACACCACCTCCCATAATATTAATAATGTTGACTCTCTGCCACTGTGATGATGTATGATCCATAACATTAGGACAGGTGGTCTAATTTGTTTTTCCAAAAGTGGTAGGAGATCCGTCTAAAGTATCCCTTTTGGTACAGTTGGCACACATATCTGTTTCTCAGCTTCCTCAGTAAGAGGACAGCTGTGGCTTCAGGACAGAACTACAACAAAAAGCTCTGGACTTTGTTTCCACTGGTTGGAGCAAAGTGCTGAGGATACCAGTCTGCCACATGAGAAGACAGAGATAGCCTACATTAAACTGAACCAATGGGAGACTTGTAGTGTAGTTGAAAAAGCATGCAAACTATAACTAGTAAGTTGGAAGACTTGAATTCTAATCTTGGATCCACCAGTTATTAACTATATCTTGTAACATCTCTGAGCCTGGGTTTCAACATCTTTATTTATTCTTTATTTTTCTAGCTTTATTGAGGTATAATTGATACCCACATATTTACCGTAGGGATCCCAATAGTCATCCTTGTTGCTGTCACCTATTCATACAGTCCGTTTGTGGAAATTAGGAAAGGATGCCTTTTCCTCCAGGCAGAAGCAGCTTTGCCACTAAGGTTCATGAGCTTGGTGACCAGAGCATGTAGATTTCAGTCTCTACTAGTCTCCTTGGCCAGCCTTCTGGTGCACTACAGAAGCAAACGCGAGGGCCCTGTCTGTGCCGTCTTTCCACTGCACAGGGCTGTTAATATCAAGTGAGATAATAAGTTGAAGGAGTTTGGTAAAGTCTAATTCCCTCTGTGAATGTAAAGCACTGATATCACACAAACACTACCTGATTTCAAATACCAGGATCCAAGGGTGACTTGGGTAGACATTCTGACCATTGCCCTTCCCTTTGGTTCTGATGATCCGGGTGACTCGTTAACTTGTACAACACCTATTGTGTACGTCTGTAGAGATTGTGGCCAGGAAAGATTTTCTCCACCATTTTCAGGCCTGGACCAGCCTTCCTCTCTAGATATAAGACTAAAATCAGTTCTTTTGATGATTCATCCTCTTGGAAACAATCATGTTGTTTTTAGAGCACCCTGGAGTGGGACTGGGTCTTCCCCATAGGTGGAATTTGGAATCCTTTGGTTAGAATTTATCTTTGGTTTTCAGGCAAAGGTCATTGTATAAAAGCTTTGCATCAAGGGGAGAAAGAAAATTTGCTGAACCATAATTTGCCCTCTTTTCACACCTCTGAAGCCCAAGCTATCTGCTGGGCTGTTTAGATCAAGTAGGACAAGAGGACCTGCTTGTATGGACAGGTAAATCACCTTTCTAAGTTTCCATTTTGTTATCTCAAATTAGGGACAATAACAGTACTTACCTCATAGGTTTATTACATGGATCAAATGAACTAATAAGTAGAAAGCACTTGGCACACAGTATATGCGCAATACATGTTAGCTCTAATTACTAGGCTCCCTACAGGATACTCTACCTGACTTTGAGGAAGAACAAAAGCATAAATTCCAGTGCCTTCCCTCAAGAAGCTTAGAGTTCTAGCTGGGGAATTAACATAATTATACCAGAAAAGGTAAATAGAAATGCAAAGCTATAAATGTGTGGTACAGATAGACGCTGTTTTTAGGAACTGGTGTTTGAACTAGGCCCCGAGGAAAGGTGAGATTAGGATAAGTAGAGAGGATGAGGAGGGTATGCCATATGGGATCGGTAACATTAGCGAGGTTCAGGACCACAAGTAGACCAATTTGCCTGGAGAAGTGGGGCCAATGCTATCTGAGAATATAGGTTGGGATTAGAAGGAGAGAACCCTAAATACTAGGGTAAATGTTTGCTCTTGTCCCATAGAGAACGATGAGTGACACGGTAAAACTTGAATATGGAACTGTCCAGCAGGCAGTTGGAATGCTCTTGGGAAAATGCTCAAAGCTGTAGCTAAAACTTTGGGGATGGAAGTTGAAATTGTGGAAGCTGGTGATACTTCTAAGGCAGCTCCTTGAGAGGTGCCTGTTGATTCCAATTTAATGAGGGCAACCTGTGAACAGCATTTAAAGTGAAATGGTGAAAGTGTCAGGAGATTTGAAGAACAACTTAAAACATTAACTAGGTAAGGTTTGCTTCTCTGAAGTCTTTGCTTCCCAGGGGGAAGCTGTATCTAGTGACCAAGAGACTGAGAAGAAACTTCAGAAGTGAAGAACCAGGAGAGCAGTGTCTTCAAAGACAATGGAGTACTGTTGTGTTAGTTTTCTCCTGATCTGTAACAAATTACCACAAGCTTAATGGCTTAAAAAAAAACCAAACCCACTCATTTACTAACTTACAGTTCTGTAGTCAGCATGACTGTGGGTTCTCTGTTCAGGGTGTCCAATCCACTTTCAGGTTCATTCTTATTGTTGGCAGAATTGCCTTTACAGGACTAAGGTTCCTGTTTTCCTTCTAGCTTGGAATCTTGGAGGGCCGTCTTAGAATTCTGCCTAATGCAAGTGTTTTATGAAGGATAAATGGCAAATAAAATAAGAATTGAAAAGGTGTCAGTTGGTCATTGGTGATTTGAGTAAGATCAGTAGCAAGAGCAATTTTGGCAGGATTGTCGGGGCAGAAGCCAGGTGCAGTAAGTTTGTGGAGTCAACTGGAAGTGAGAAAGAAGTAAAGCTTGGATTTAGTGGTTTCTTTCAAATGGCCAGGCTGGAATGGGAAGGAGAAAGTTGGACATAATTAACTAATGAACTAGGTCTCAAGGAAACTAGATGGAATGAACTCTAGACTATAGATGGAGGGATTAGTGTGGACTTGTAGGGGAACTCAGCTTCCTCTGAGGTAGGAGGAAAGCAAGTATGGGTGGGGGTGCAGATAAGTTTGTAAAGAGAGGGTGGGCAGCTGAGAAATTGAGGAAATTACTGCCTAATATCCTGTTTTCTCTTAGAGACAAGGTCAGTAAAAAAGCAGGTGAAGTTTTGGAATTGCTACTTTGTGGCTAGGAGGTTTTTCATAAAATTGCTGAATGAAATCAAAACTAATGGACAGAGAGTAAAGAAACATAAAGAACCCCAGGTGCTCTTCAGAGTGCCCACCAAACCATACCTGACTCACCTGGCTCCCCTTTTGCTCCCTTTCTTTTGCTCCGTTCTCAAACAGTCTGATCTAGAATTGCTTAACAGGTCCTTACTCAGAGGAGGTGGACTTCCTGCTAGTAAATTGCCTTAGGCTTTAAGATCTTAAAAGCTTTCTAGATTACTTAGGGGATATCTAATTTACCATGGTTGACCATAATGACTTTTCCTTCCTTAGGCTGTGAGGTCTTTGAAGTCAAGGGATTTAGGCTTTTTTTCATCTTTGCACTTAGTGCCTCTAATACAAGTCTGGCACATAGGAACGCCTCAGTTTATTTCTCTAGCTTAGATGACCCAGACTTAAGGCTCCCCTCCCTATTTGGCCAGATTGTGCTATTTTTTCCTCTTTACTTTAGAGAAAATAGTTAACCTTTACAAATACATGTATATGTTTTATAAATTTAAAGAAAGTATAACAAAAATGTAGAAAAGTGCAAAAATCATGTGGTCCGTTTTCTGAATTTTTAAAGTAAATACACTTGTGTAACAGTGTCCAGTTCAAGAAACAGAGTAGGGACTTCCCTGGTGGTCCAGTGGTTAAGACTCTGCGCTCCCAATGCAGGCGGCCCGGGTTCGATCCTTGATCCGGGAACTAGAACCCGTGTGCCACAACTAAGAACCTTCATGCCACAATTTAAGACCCGGTGCAGCCAAATTAAAATAAAGAAAAAAAAAAAGTATCACCAGCATCCCTGCAGCCCCCCCCCCCTTTTTTTAACATCTTTATTGGAGTATCATTGCTTTACAATAGTGTGTAGTTTCTGCTTTATAACAAAGGGAATCAGCTATACATATACATACATCCCCATATCTCCTCTTTCTTGTGTCTCCCTCCCACCCTCCCTATCCCACCCCTCTAGGTGGACACAAAGCACCAAGCTGATCTCCCTGTGCTGTGCGGCTGCTTCCCACTGGCTATCTGTTTTACATTTGGTAGTGTATATATGTCCATGCCACTCTCTTACTTTGTCCCAGCTTCCTCTTCCCCTTCCCCGTGTCCTCAAGCCCATTCTCTACATCTGCATCTTTATTCCTGTCCCCTGCAGCCCCCTTTTATATCCCCCGTCAATCATTATTGCTCTGCAGAAGTTACCAGCATGCTGCCTTCTAGCCCCATAAATTAGTTTTGTTAGAACTTTATATAAATTGAAACATATAGTATATACTCTTAGGTGTCAGGCTTCTTTCACTCAGTGTTGTATTCATGCAGTTCATCTAGGTTGTTTTATAGAGTTGGCATCTATTCATTGTCTTTGCCTTATGATATTCCATTATATGACTCTATCACAGATTTACTTATTCAGTCTATTGTAGATGGATATTTGGGTTGTTTCCAAGTTTGGGCTATTATCAATAATGTTGTTTTGAACATGTCTTTTGGTGAACATATGTTTGCGTCTTTATTGGGTATATATCTAGATGCAGTATTGCTGGGTCATAAGGTGTGTGAATGTTTGCTTTAATAGATCCTGCTAAATAGTTTTGCAATGTGGTTGTATAGTTATACTTCCATTAGCAGTGTTTGAGAATGAGTTGCCCCACATCCTTGTGAATGTGTGGTATTGTCTGCCTTTTCCAATTTTAGCCATTCTGGTTGTATTTTTTATTTCTTTGATTATTAGTGATGTAGAGCACCTTTTCGTGTGCTTTTTGGCCATTTGAATATCTTTTGTTAGAGTCTCTTGCCCATTTTTCTTTGGGATGTTCACTGTTATTAATTTGTAACGGTCCTTTATATATTTGAATTACAAGTCTTTTGTTGAAAAAAAAATATATAGCATATATTTCTCCCATTCTGTGATTTTTCACTCTGATTTTTGTTAAACAGATGTTCTTAATTTAATTAGTTTAGTTTATTAAATTTTTCCTTTATAGTTATTGCTTTTGTGACCTGTTGAAGAAATTGTTGCCTGCTCCAATGTCATGAAAATATTCTTTTAAAGGCTTTATTGTTTACCTTTTACATTTAGACTCACAATTCATCTGGAATTGATTTTTGTGTATGGTGGGATAAGGATGAAGGTCTCTTTTTTGCCATATGGTTATTCAGTTTACTCCAATATCCTTCATTGAAAAGACCATCCTTTCTTTACTGCAATGTTACTGGGGTTTTTTTGGGGTTTTTTTTTTGCGGTACGCGGGCCTCTCACTGTCATGGCCTCTCCCGTTGCGCAGCACAGGCTCTGGATGCGCCGGCTCCGCGGCCATGGCTCACGGGGCCAGCCCCTCCGCGGCATGTGGGATTCTCCCAGACCGGGGCACGAACCCGCGTCCCCTGCATCGGCAGGCGGACCCCCAACCACTGCGCCACCAGGGAAGCCCTGTTACTGTTTTTATAAATCTGGTCACCATGTTACAGGAAGGGGGACCCCTTCCAGGGCCTAAAAGTGGGCTCTTGTCTAACGCTCAGAAATGAATTGTCCAAGGAAACACATGCGCTGACAAAGCAAGGCACTTTATTGGAAAGGGGGACCAAGGCGGAGAGCAGCAGGGTAAGGCAGCCTAGGAGAACTGCTCTGCCACGTGGCTCGCAGTCTTAGGTTTTATGGTAATGGGGTTAGTTTCTGGGTTGTCTCTGGCCAATCATCTCTGGCCCACAGTTTGACCCAGGGCCCTCTTCCTGGTGGCGCGTGCATCTCAGCCAAGATGGATTGCAGCGTGAAGGAGTCTGGGAGGTGGGTCGTCTCCTCCCTCTTTTGGCCCCTCCCGAATTCTCCCCGTTAGTTTTCAGAGGCAGCACCATGTTCCTTATCGGGATCTCTTGTTGTGAGACAACTCAGGCAAGCGGTTATCATCGTGCCTGGCCAAGGTGGGTGGTTTTGGTCCACAGTTCCTTAACAACTATACATACGTGGATCTGTGTCTGGACTTTTTGGTCCATTTGTCTATTTGCTTATCCTGTGCCAATAACCACACAATCTAATTATTATAGCTTTATAATAGGTCTTGATATCTGGTGGTGTAAGTCCCTCTAGGTTTATTTATTTTTTGCCACCTAGAGTGTGTTGGCATCCTTGCCTGTTGCATACAAATGTAAATTTAATTCAACAAATATTTCCTGAATACCTATTTATTATGTGCTAGGTACAGTGATAGATGTTGGGAATATAGCTGTCAATAAAGATAGGCCTGGTCCTTTCCTTTTAGTTGGGAAAGCCATTCAAATGAAGTGAGATGAGAAGAGGGCCTAGGACAGAGTGCTGAGGAACTCAATATTTAAAGTCAGTTAGCAAAGAAGACAGAGAGAGAGCGTGTGTGTGCACATGTGGGCAAGCGAGTAAAACCCCAAATGTAACAAAACCAAGAAAGGACAACATGAAGGAAGCCGAGGGAAGAAGGTATATCTAGAAAGTGTGGTCAGTTATGTCAATGTTGCTGCAAGGTCAATCAAGATAAGACTAACAAAACATCCTTTAGACTTAGCTCTGAATGGCTATTGTGAACTTAATGAAGCAGTTTTTGTGGAGGGGTAGGGTGTGTGTCTTTATTAGATTGTAAACTCTTAGATGGGAACAAAGTTCCTTGTTCACTTAGTGCTTAATGAATGTTATTTCATGATAATAATCCCGTGATCTGCATACTGCTGAGCATCACAAAGGGCCAAAATTGTGCTCTATTTTATAACACTTCTGATTCTGGCAGCTGATGAAAAAGTAATTGCTCTTGTAAATGGAGGATAATTTAATACTCAAACCTTGGCTGTTTTATTTATTTTTATTTTTTACATGAACTTTATTTATTTATTTATTTTGGCCGCTCTGCGCAGCATGTGGGATCTTAGTTCCCTGACCAGGGATCGAACCCTCGCCCCTGCAGTGGAAGCACTGAGTCCCAACCATTGGACTGCCAGGGAAGTCCCAAACCTTGGCTGTTTTAGATAGTCAAAAACTATGCTTCATCCATCCATTCATTTATCCATTTATTCACTTATCAGCAAGGGTACAGGAAGCAACCACCAACTACCTGGGACTCATAAGCATTGTGCTGGAGATGTAAGTAGGGAAAGAAAGGAAAGAAGGAAGCCTAGAAAAATGTATTTGACCCATGTATATCTCAATGAATTAACTTTGCAAGTGCAATATCTATTTTTACAGCCTTCCATGACTATTCAAAAGGGGCCTATTGTTAAGCTTTGTGACCTAAAGATAAAATTTCAGAAAATGCTTCCTTTTTGGTTAAATAAAAAACAAGATTTCAGTAGAGAAGTTCTTTGTCTTTGTTAGGGGTGCTCCTGTAATTTATTGTTTGCTTGGTATTTACTTACACCTTGGTATATATGTATGAGTCATTTTCTTTTAAATTTGAGTGCTCATTTTAGGAACGGAAGAACAGAGATAGTTCATTTTCAAATACAATAAAATTATGTTAAGTATGGGCTGTGCTAATTATTTATTGTCATTTATCAAAGGGTCAGAGGCCAAAGTTTATTTTTCTTCATTGTGAGAATTATTAGTAGACCTGTACTTGGGGTCAAGTGGATTGATAAATGCCCAGGTAAACCATTTTCAAGCACACCTGCATAACTTAAGAACTTCTACTTTACCAGTAGTCTTGACATGTTAATTTCAAATAATTAAAAAAAATCTATTTCTTAAAACAAGTCTTTATAAGAGTTTTATGAGGGAACTTTTTTTTTTAAACTTAATTGAAGTACTTGAAAATGTAGAAGTTTGGTAGGTTAGGGAAGTATTCAGGAATAAGATTAGCCATGAGTTGATCTTTACAGACTCTGTAAGGAATATGGTTAGTATAGCACGTTGGCAGAGGTAAAGCTTTCTTTAGGAAGGTAGAAGAAGAAAAGAAAAAAGGGGAATATACGCTGAGTTCACGGTAGGAATAAGAAGATAATTTATTTAGTTCTTTTAAAAAGAGCTTTTGGCAGATTCATTCAAAATGATTTTTTCCTCTTAAATTGTTAGTTTTGGTTTTTTCCTTAGAAATAACTAGAAACAAAGACTACTAACTGCTGCAAATTGGTAGTCTCTGGTCATACTACTTTAGTTGTAATTGGTGAAGAGGGGAAATAGAGAAATAAGACAGTTTTAAATGGTGCTTAACATTTTTAGTTCTAAGTCCAATCAGCATAATCATCAACTGACATTTACTCTGAACCTCTTGGGTGAATGGCACTGAACCAAATCCCACAAGAAATAATATCTTCTGCCTATGTGAGCATACTGGTAATTGAACTATTGCTCTCAGAAGCTATAGATAATACCAGTTGATAAGATGTTATGAGATTCCAGCCTTGGAGTTACGAGGTTAAGATAGGAAAAATGTACACCGGAAAAAAAAATTTTAGATAGAAACTGTATCTACTTTCTGTCTTGAATAAAGAAATCACTGCCCTATACAGTGAAACTCTAAACATGTCAAATATTTTTTTAATGTTTAACCAAACACTATTTTAGCTTAAAAGAGTTGAATTTTATTTGATCATTGTATGAATAATGCAAGGTAAACTTTCATTTTGACAAGTAAAATAAGGAGGTGAGTTGATTTCGAGCACATGAAGTAGAATCTTGAAGTAAGTGATTTGTGCCTTCATTTCAAATACAAAGAAATCTTGGTGGATAGATAAGATGTCAAAAATTTGTGACAAACCTATTTTTAACCTGACCTCCAAGGTTTATATCATATTTAATATTAAGGTACTTTTCATTTTATAATATTAAGCATGTGTCTTTTAAGTATGGTCAGATTTTAAGTATCTTTCCCTAGTAGTCTGCCTCCTCCCTTCCTTATTCCTCCCCACCCCATCTCTTTTGCTGTGGTAGGGTTCCTATTGCTGGCTACCCAGTCATTACCATTCTAATACCATTTAAGGTAGCTCTGCTGGGTTTCTTTATTTTGAGTCCTAGAATCCAGTTTCTCTTTTAACCTGGCCTCCTAAATCAGTTGACAAATCGGTTTATTTTCCCCCGTGTTCATCTTAACAACTCGTGATTTAGATTGGTTAGGAAGATACAATGTAATCGGCACAACCTCTTTCCCGTGGAATCAGTATTTTGGAGACTTCCTCCTTTCCTAGCGGAACATTCTCCAGTCGGGCAGCGGACCTAGCTAAGGACTTCAGCCCCCACAGTTCCCTGTGTGCGCATGCCCTCTCTTCTTACAGTTGTCAAAGTGCTCTTGCCAGAGCGGTCACATAATCAACCTGAAAGAAGAAAATAAATACTGTACACTTTTTAATTTTATCGATCCTTAAAAACTGGACCCTCAAAGGTAACTGCTGCTAAGAATTTGTTACTTGAGATTGGGTGATTGCATGTAGAGGAAGATCTATTGTGTGTGGGGTGGGGGGAGGGGAAGGAGGTATCTATTTCTCGGACTCTGCTGTAAATAAGAAAAAAGAAAAAAAAAACCCAACAAACAAAAAACCCACCCAAAGGAACAGACTGTACAAGCAGTTACTGACATTGCATATTAACTTTGTAAATGTTATTTTCATCTATTGCTTATCTTTTGTTTAAAAGGGTCTTATTTATTAAAGATGGGTCTTGACCTTGACAGAGTGAATTTATGCAGGCAGTGAAATTCATGTCTTTAAGAAATGTTGAAAAGAGAAATGGGTGTTCCTGGTATGATAAAAAAAATTTAATTTAATAAATATATTAATATTACTTATAGCCTTAAAATATTCTGAGTCTAGCTTACTTTTTGGCTTTTTTGCTATAGTACAGCATTAATTTTTCCACCACAGATATATAGTTTAAACTGAAGGCATTAACAGAAAGCTTTGATACAAGCATTGGAAAAGCTGAGTGATATTAAAATTCTAATCAAACGCATATTTCAGCCATGATGATATGGCTGTTGTAAAGACAATTCTAGCACACTGGAAGAGACTCAAATCCCAGATTATAATGGTTTACTGCAGCACTGCTTAAACCAAGGATGAAAATGTCTCTTTCTGTGTCCATTTCCTTTGGCAGCAATAGAACTTTGTGCTGTTGTGAATCCAAGCTCTGCTTGCTTCTTTGTCATATTTTACAATACTGATCAAAGCCATTATTTTAGATGAAGGGAACTGAGGAACACAAAGTCAATCTTAAGTAGGTTTTATTGGCAGTAGCTGGCAATTTGTGATGTGTATTATATTGGGTTGGGTTTTTTGGGGGTGGGGGTCAGGGAGGGAGGAGTAGAAAGGAGAATAAGATGGCTGTGAAGCTTTTCCTCGAGCCCACTATTTTGTCTATGTATTAAACTTTGAAATGAAAGATTAACCATTTTAAAGATACTCTTTAATAAAACAGTAGAACTACTTTTAATCCCATTTCTTAGTCTGACATATTTTGCTTAATAGTTGAGAGGGGAAGCACAGACATTTTCTAACACATTTATCTTACAACATTTATTATCGTGAGAATGTCCAAAGACAGAACTTCTGTGTGTATCTGAATGCCCTTTACAAGTGTCCTGAGAAAGATGCTTTTCCAAGTATCTGAGTTAATTAACTACATTAAACATATTAATAACTTTGTTGCAATTATACTGAATCATCATCTAAAAATAATTGTATATTTGGTCATATGCTCCTTGAACACTTCAAAATACTTGTTTTCAGGGTCTTAGCACTGTAATATTCATATATTTAAAACAATTAATGTGCTCTAAGGGACAAGCTAACTCAGTGATAACTACGTATATGGAAATCTCCTGGTTTTGAGCGATGACTATTTTCATCCTTGAATGATAAAACATGCTGTATGGCAGAGGTGAATATAGCCCTTCTGTGCGAAATGGAAAATACCATACTCTCCTTATATGGCTAAATGAAGCAGTGATGGCAATGCACTATAATTACAATGTATGAGAATTGGGGACTTTGTACTATGCTATTTTTAACACGTTAGCTAGCATTTGGTAATTCAGGGTCTTCAAACCATAATCTTTCACTGCTAATACTAGTGATAAGAGAATGGATTCTAAATTTGCCAAAGTCTTGTGACCAAGGCAGTAGCAGGAGGATTCAAAAATGAAAAATCTGGCAACCCCAGAATTATCTTGACTTTCTACTTAAATCTCAGAGGGATTTTTTTAAAAGCCCCGCCCCCACCCCATCGCATAGTCACAGTCCCCCGCCCCCTCCCTCCGTCCCTCCCTCCTCCCTCCCTCCGCGTCTCTTTCTCCCCCCCCCCCTCTCTCTCTCTCTCTCTCTCTCTCTCTCTCTGACCTTAAATCCAACCAGAACATTTCTTCACTCTGCGGAGAAATTCTCAGGCTCCTGTTGAGACCTGAACCACTGAGATGCCAAAAAATCTCTTGTGAGGCAGAATTGGAGACGAGAAAATTGGAGAATAAGCAGAAAAACCCTAATCCTTAGAGTAACAAGAAGCAAGCACTTGAAAATGTTTCAGTAGATTTTTACCTCTTTAAAAACAATGTGTTTTTTTTGTTGTTTGTTTTAATGTCTCCTAACAAAATGGAGTAGCTGCAGCTCCTGGGAGGCCAGAGAATGATTGTGCAGCTGAGTCCTCCTCCTAACAAATGCCAAGGATTTCCTCCCTCGTGGTTCGCTGCTGCTAAATGAAACAATTATCGAGGCAAGAAGGCAGTTTGCTAATCAAGGGGGATAAGACTTCTGTTTCTTTAAAGTGCCGGAGCGGGGGTTAGAAAGGGTCGTGTGCGGTGTCTTTTTAACCTTGCTGAAGGACGCAGCAGTATTTATTGACGTATGCAAATAGCTAGCGGAGGGTGGTGCTTGGGAAAAAACAGGAACCAGAATCGGTTTCTCATTGCAGGGTGAACGCTCTGAGTTCCGGTGAAGGGAAAAGAGACGTGGCGAAATTGCCGTCTTTCTGTCTTATAAGCACATCTCTCACTAATACAGAAAAGGAACCTAGACATCAGAAAGGGTGAAGACGCTCTCAGAGTATTTTTAGAGACCTTGCATGAGCTCCCCCCCCACACCCCCCCTCGCTCCCCCAGCCCGACCTGTTCTTCTAAATGGGAGATTATGGATTTGCATTGCAATTGGCTAATAGCGGTGGCACTGGATTTTCGCAAGTAAAACACCCGCCCGCTTCAGCAAGGGGCATTAACGAACACATTGACAATAACGCGTCTCTCTTTTTTCCCGTTTCAGCTGCGCAAACCATGCAGGATGATTTACTGATGGACAAAAGCAAAACCCAGCCCCAGACCCAGCAGCAGCGGCAGCAGCAGCAGCAGCAGCAGCCCCAGCCCGAGCCCGGCACAGCCGAAGCCCCGTCCACGCCCCTGTCCTCAGAGACCCCCAAGCCGGAGGACAGCAGCGCAGTGCCGGCCCTCAGCCCCGCCACTGCCCCGCCGGCCCCCAACGGCCCCGACAAGATGCAGATGGAATCGCCGCTCCTGCCGGGCTTGGGTTTCCACCAGCCCCCTCAGCAGCCGCCGCCGCCGCAGGAGCCCGCGGCGCCGGGCGCGTCGCTGTCGCCGTCCTTCGGCAGCACCTGGTCCACGGGCACCACGAACGCGGTAGAGGACAGCTTCTTCCAGGGGATCACGCCAGTCAACGGGACCATGCTCTTCCAGAACTTCCCTCACCACGTCAACCCAGTCTTCGGAGGCACCTTCTCCCCGCAGATCAGCCTGGCGCAGACCCAGCACCACCAGCAGCCGCCGCCGCCGCCCGCACCGCAGCCCGCGCAGCCCGCGCAGCCCCAGCAGGCGCAGCCCTCGCAGCAGCGCCGGTCGCCCGCCAGCCCCAGCCAGGCGCCCTATGCGCAGAGGGGCGCTGCCGCGGCGTACGGTCACCAGCCCATCATGACTAGCAAGCCGTCCTCGTCCTCGGCTGCCGCTGCCGCCGCGGCCGCCGCGGCCGCCGCCTCGTCCGCGTCGTCCAGCTGGAACACGCACCAGAGCGTGAACGCGGCCTGGAGCGCGCCGTCCAACCCGTGGGGCGGCCTGCAGGCGGGCCGGGACCCTCGCCGGGCGGTCGGCGTGGGCGTGGGCGTGGGCGTCGGGGTACCTTCACCGCTCAACCCTATCTCGCCGCTCAAAAAGCCCTTCTCCAGCAACGTGATCGCGCCGCCCAAGTTCCCCCGCGCGGCCCCGCTCACCTCCAAGTCCTGGATGGAGGATAACGCTTTCCGGACGGACAATGGTAACAATCTGTTGCCATTTCAGGTAATGCTCCAGTGCACCTGCACACGCCTTCCTTCTCTGCTCCCTTTGCCTTGTCTTCCCTGCCATTTAATAGGCCGTTGATTTTTGTTCTTTAAAAAAGGCAGCGATGTTCAACTGCCCTGCCCTTTTCCAAACCCTTCAGTTCACTGGGGCTGTTCCACGACCGGGGACAAGGGTGGGGGAACACTGTGACTGCTGGAGGAGTCGTATATATGCACCCTGACAAGATAGAAAAGAGCCTTTTTCTTTTAGCTTATTTTTTCCTTCATCGTGCTTGTGCCTCTTCTTTTCACCTTCGACAAGAAAAGCTGCAAGTGTATGGCAGGGTGCCGGCATAGTCCCAGGATGAGTAGGCTGAGATTTCTGTCGTTTTAAGTGGCTACACATTTCACATTATGCAATTCCGGGCTCAGGGTGCCTCCTGAAAGCCGTCCACTCCCAAACAACTCTGGCCCCACTCTTAAAGGGGTTAACAGCCCTTGAGTGTTGCTATTTCAGACAGTTGCATATGCTCAATTAAACTAATGTGAACACATGTGTTTATGTCTCGCGAAGGTGCTGGCATCATTAATAGCGATCAGCATATTGCCCCTGCCGGGAAAATTATGAGTGTGAGATTCCAATAAACACTGGAACTCTATCAGGGACCAGGATGGAAGAGTGGGAATTCTAGGGGTAACCCTTCCTATGTTACCTAGAAGGAGGACTTAGAAATTGTTTTTTCCAGAGGAAAGAGACAATAGGACGCGACCTTCAGAGCCATATTGCAATGGAGACTATTTGCTAGCTAGCGCTGAAATATTTAAAGCTGCAGTGTCCTTCAATTGGGTTATTTAAGAAGACAATGCAGATCAATTACACCATCTGAAACTGGGCAAAGTGAAAGTCTTGCAACTTTAATGAAAAATGAGCCTTGTGTCTTGGTGTTAAATGCCAATGAAAAACCCAGGAAGTGCCCCAGACAAAAAGGTTGAATGGGGTGTCCTTATTCTGTTCTCGCTTTCTGATCCAGTGTATGGCCACATCGGTTGGCAGTGTCCTGGACATCTTGAGTTGGAAAGGGGTGGTAAGGGGGAGTGTTCACTGGAGGGCTTTGTTCTCAGGTAAACATTCACCCTTCACTTACGAATTGATTTGGCCATACGCTGCGAGGCTCAGTTAAAAAAGAAAAGAAGGAAGGAGAGAGGAGGGCTTTGGATAAGACCCAGTTTGGATCTTTGGATCCAAGGAAATGAAACAAATCCTTTGAGCATTGCTGAAAAATGGCAGAACCGACATTTGACAGAGTTAGTTTAAAGCATCAGGTGCAATTGGAGGCTTCATTTTATTGCTCTTTACATTTCAGATGTGATGTTTGGCATGGCTCCCATCCATGAAGGAGGAGATAGGGTTATTAAGAAGCATATGATTCTCTAAACTAAAGCAAGGATTTTTAACCTCAACAGTTCAAGGGGGGGGGGCCCTGAAACTCGTAAATTATGTGTATGAGAGTTTTTAATGAGACAGTCTTAACACATTTTTACAGGGGCCTTTCAGGAATGGAAGAGTTTAATATTAAGGTATATTTCTCCCCATTATTCTAAAGTTTGTTTTAATAAAATTAAGAGACTGCACGCTGGGATTAGATCCCTAGAGAAAAGGAGGACTCTGCTTTCTCGAATTTCTTTGTGTGTGTGTGTGTGTGTGTGTGTGTGTGTGTGTGTGTGTGTGTGTGTGTGTGGCGGGGGGCTGG
This sequence comes from Grampus griseus, assembly GCF_964374135.1. Lineage (NCBI taxonomy): Eukaryota > Metazoa > Chordata > Mammalia > Artiodactyla > Delphinidae > Grampus > Grampus griseus. Next base: position 52,332,559 of record NC_139010.1, on the reverse strand, counting down.
ACAGGGAGGTTGCATTTGGTAGGAGAGCCCCTCTTTTTCTAATAGTCCCTCTTATTATTCTGATGATCTCTACCCAAATCCATTCTTAGAGGATAACCTAAAAGCTAACAGGGAGGTTTTGGGCCTGGAAGCTGATAGTGTAGACATCAATTATCTTTTTCTAAGAGTAGAATCTGAATACAACTAGCTTTTGATTATCTCCAGAAATGGGAACTGGAGAGAGATTAAATCCATAAAATTTCCCCCAAACTGATATTGACAAGTTATGTGGGGATTGCCAGTTGTTTCTCAGCAAACCATTTACCAGCCATGCTAATGAGAGCCAGATGGACTGGATTGAGTTTGGATTCTTGTTTTTTCATCCCTGGTAGTGCTATTGAGTAGGGAAAGATGGCCAAAAGATTTGTAGAAGGAGAGATTTAATTGAAAATTGAGCTTTATAAATTTGGCCTCAGGAAAAATTATGTGGACTTTTATGTCTCATTTCTTTTTCTTACTTAAAATGGAGCTTCAGGGTTTTGAAGCAATATTAGAACCAGAGTAGGAGTAACCTGGCTGTGTTTTGGCTTGGAAAATTATCAGACTTGGTTTGTGTTGATAAGCATATTAAGTTTGAAAAAACAAAAACACCTTGAGTCTTGTGTGCAGAATTTTACATGTTTTTATATTTATTTAAATCATTTTTCTACAAAAGAGAAAATAAGTAGCTCCTAATGACTTTTTAAAAAATTATTTTGACAAATAAGATTTTTTCTTTAACTCTAGGACTGTATTTCATAGAATACCGACTTAATTTTTTTATTTCAGACTCTTTGAGCTAAAAGGGGCTCTCAACAGTAGTAGTGATCTACTCTAATGTATCATAATATTAAAAAAAAATCCATTACCCACCCCCAGCAGTGCTGCTTCACTCTCTTTTGCCAACCCACATAATAGAATATTTGGAGCTTTACTTCTGTGGTTTTATATTGTGAAAGCAATAACTGTATTTGAATGTGATTTTTCAAACTGCACGTGCTTTCTTATGCCCTTCCCTTAATTCTAACAAAGTTGATTGGTTTCTCTGGGTTGGGGTGGCTGCTTCCTTAGGGATTACTTGTATCTAAAAGCCACCTCATTTCTATAAATAAGGAAACTGAGGTCCTGAGAGAAAATGGCATAACTTGGGTAATAGCGCTTTGGCTAGTTTTGTTGATGTGTGTCCTTAACTTCCTTGTAGCTCTAGTGCTGTCAGGTAGACTTCATTTATGTCAGGTTCTCTTTGGGCTCCATTCAAAGGGGCTTACTTATGGAATTATCTCATGAGATTCTGTATCTGGCTCTTAGTGATGTACCATCCACCAACTCAAAAGCAGTGAGGGGGCTTCCCTGGTGGCACAGTGGTTAAGAATCTGCCTGCCAGTGCAGGGGACACGGATTCGAGCCCTGGTCCGGGAAGATCCCACATGCTGCGGAGCAGCTAAGCCCATGCGCCACAACTACTGAGCCTGCGCTCTAGAGCCCGTGAGCTACAACTACTGAGCCCGTGCCCCACAACTACTGAAGCCTGCACGTCTAGAGGTCGTGCTCCGCAAGAGAAGCCACCGCAATGAGAAGCCTGCGCACCGCAACGAAGAGTAGCCCCCGCTCGCTGCAACTAGAGAAAGCCCGCACAGCAACGAAGACCCAAGACAGCCAAAAATAAATAAATAAATAAATTTATATTAAAAAAAAATTTTTTTTTAAATCAGTGAGGTACCCCACCTGGGGTATCATACATATGCTTCATTCTCTATTTATATGAGACAGAGAAGCTTAGTTAGGTTTGTAAAAGGACTAGAACAGAGGTGTTTTCTATATGTCGTGAATTTCGGTTTAAATAGTGTTGTCCAGAGAAGTTTAGAAGGGACTTTTGAGAGCACCTATTCCACTACTCTGCTCATTTTCCAGAAGAGGAAATCAAAGTCCAAATATGTGAAATGACTTGCTCAAGTTCAGGTGGGTAGTTTCTATCAGAAGCAGACTTTGGAGGCAGATTGCCTAGGTTCACATCTCAACGCTGCCAGTTCCTGGGTTTGTAATCTTGTGCAAATTATGTATATATGTTGACCCTCAATTTTGTCATCTGTAAAATGGGAATAATAATAATTACTTCATAGGAGTTCAGATAAGAAACTGCATGTAAAGTGCTTAGCACAGTACTTGGCTCATAGTAAAGTACCATATAAATGTTGAGTTATGATTATTGTTATTTTAATGGTGGCCAGAGGCTCTGCGTGATCTTATCTTAGTATGGATTACTGCTTTTTCATCCCATGCAATCTGAAAGACCCCAAACTTCTATGTAATGTTATTTAGTCTTTTTTTTTCTGTCTGAAGGTACCCCCTGGTTACTATAACAACGTGATAATCCACCATTTACCTATGACCTGGGCCCTTTGCTAAGCACTTTACATGTAGTTTCTTATTGGAACTCCTTTAAGGTACAGGACTATTATTACCCTCATTATCCTGACAAAGAAATTGAGGGTTAGTGCATTTACATTATTTCCTCATCATCACACAGCCAGTAACTGGCAGAGTTGGGATTTGAACCCAGGAGATCTGCCTCCAGAGCCAGTGGACATCAGTTAACAGGAGGAGACTGGGCAGCATCTGTACTTGACCTTATGATATACCCTGGAGATTGTGTTGTTAAAATATATTTTATTGAGAGGAACAGAGGAAGAAAAATATAGTGCCCATACGTATACTAAATTCAGCAGTAGTCAATATATTCCCCTATTTATTTATTTACTTATCTATGTATTTTTGAATTTGTATTTTTGGAAAAAAATTCAAATTATGTTCTGCTTTCTCTCTGCATTTCTGCCTTTATCCCGCCCCTCTTTTCCTACCCCAAATTGAAAGCCACTGTATAGATTTTATATTTTCTGGCATAAGTCTGCTTAAATGTAATTTAGTGTTGATTGTGCTGGTGGGTTATCTATAACAGAGAAAGAAATTCCTTACATGAATTCATGGGAGTATAAATTATTTTGAAAAATAAATATGCCTATTCATAATAAATTTTGAAGAAACATCAGTGTTTTCAACCAGCCTAGGCTACTTCTTTTGGAACCATCTTTTCAGGAAGTAATATAAATTGTCTAGTTTATGCTTGCTTTTGAATAAGGATACTATGACCTAGATTTAAAACTAGAGACTCTTCTGTAGTTGGTTTCTTAACTACTGCTCCAATGCAAAATCACTTAAAGTCCACCCAACTCTACAAACTGTTTCAGAACTTATTGTAGCGTGGTTAATATGTATGCCTGCAAAGCCACATTATCTATATTCTATTTAAAAGAGATATTGGTTAGGAAATATTAGAAAGTTTTATATGCTACTGAAAACATTTATCTAATATAAACTGTTTACTTTAAAATTGCATGTTGAAAAGTACTTAGCTTTAAACTCTTCATGACCTTGCAGCAAGTTGATATAAAAATATGCTCTCAGAAATGTAATATGTTTAGATATCCTCTAAGACACAAATTTCTGCTTAAATAGCTTTCTCCACTGGTTGGCCTATTTTGCTCTCTCTTTCAAGGGCTGCACAAGGTGTAATGCTCATCCATTTGGAAGGTGTCATTGCTCAGGTGGTTTTTGGAGTGTTTTGATCTGCAAGTGTCAAAAGATTATGGCTTCGTTACTACAATATGAAAAATCTGATGCAGCCATGTGGATTTCACTGAGGAAAGGAATGGAGGGGAGTATAGAGTAGTGGACAGCCCATGAAGCTTGGAACGAGGAAGACACTGGTTGAAGCCTCAGCTCTGTCACTGGTGATTGGAGTCTAGTCATTTATTCCATGTTTCTTTTTCCAAGAAGTCTGCAAAAATGGAGAGAGAGAGAGCCTGTCTTCTGGGTTTGCTTTGAGAATGTATACAAAATGTTCAAAAAATTAGATACTGTTATGACTCTTAAATGCCTGCCTAACCACCAGTAATTAGACACAGTTCGAGTTTAATAGAGGAAATATTTATTGATAGCTAGTAGTCCAGGATTAAATGCTAGTTGATGACATCTGGAAATGGAGAAGGCCTAGAAAGATGTGTCCAGCAGGGTTGGAAGAGCAATAAAGGGCTTTTTGTATGTTATAGTGACTGCCTGTCCTAGAAAGCCAGTCATAGTGCTCTGAAAGTTAGGGAGTATAGAGTTAGTCACAAGGATGGTGTATATTTGTAACTACCTGCTTCTGCCATGGCTGACTCACCAATGCAAATGTGAGATTTTGATAATTCTGGAGCTCCAAAGGCTCTGATTTGAAGTTCCTTTTCACCACTTCCCTGAAGACCATGCCTGACTCTCTGTAGAGGCCAGCATGGTTGTCAGAGATAGAATTCAGTATAGAGGCCCAAGTTTGGATCTTGAGAGTTGAGGAATATAATATAGCCACAGCTTCAAAGTTGCTTTCCTGGGGAGATTGCTGTGCTTGCAGTAGTAGCCAGCCTTAACAAGGAATTTTCCGCAACTGGTCCTTATACCTTGTACATGGCTTGTTCTCTGGGAGTTCTGTTATGCTTCAGTTCTTTTACATTTAGTTTTCATATCCTTCAGTGTTCATTACAGGTGCTAGGCATGTAAACTTATGTGAAACCATTGTAATATTTTGACTTAACTTGATGTGGAAAAGTACTAGTGAATTAAAATAATTCAATAAATTAGCATCTTAGAATCAACACCACTTTTCTTTCCCCAGAAGCACTATCATATAATTCTCAAAAATAATGACTATATGATATGAATCCTTGTTGGCAGTCTTCAGAGGAGAGGAACAGAAATGGGTACCAAACAGCCTTTGTATCATTTGAAGTGATCATAGAATAAATGTACACAGAGGGAAGGAAACTTTGTGTACTGATATTGTTTTGTGGTTAAGACTGTTGAACAGCCAAATATCTTCATTCTTCAAGTGTTCAAACTTATTTCAAAGGCAAGATCAAATTCAAGAGAAAAAAATGTAACTCCCTATCTTTAGTAATTCAGTGCAACGAATTAAATGGCCAATGCTACCAACTGAACCAGTGTCTAGAAGTTCATGAGCACTTGGCACTTAGTAGGTGCTCATTACATGAATGACTAAACATTTAAATACAAGTTGCTATAGTTTTGTCCTTTCTACAATACAGTATATTTAACATTTTCAAGACAGATTCTCCACTATAGCATTTCTTTACAAGATGTTCACAGAATATGGAAACATAGGTGAATGTACAGAATGTTATAAAGGACATCTTCAATTTGTAAAAATAGAAAATATCTGGCTTTTCAGACTTCATGGACATCCCATAGTTTCTAGGCTGTGAATCTGTTTGTACTTTGGTATGCTAAGAAGTAAGCAGGGTTCTTGCTTTGACATTAGAGATTTTGGCAACCAATAGATGGGAATATTAACTTGTATCCTATGAGTTAAATTTTTCTTTACCTCTTCACTGTTAATCATCTCATTCTTGTGGAGTTAACTTACCCTGTCATGGTGGTCTATTTTATTCCTGTCTTCCCAAATCAAGTTATTAATAATGGAAGTGATCAGAATGAGGGTCAGAATAATTCTGACAATAATACTTAGAAATATTAAGGTGACAATTCTTTGGTCTAAGAGGTTGACAAAGAGTAGGCTATGGTAGGCCCATTCAGCTAGTCATTCATTTGAAGATTGTGAGATTGGAAAGCAGAGATGTAAAGGGCAAAAGACTTTCTATCTTAAATATATGGTAGAGTTTTGGGACTAGCTAGGGATTTAAATAATTCAGAGGAAACATTTTAGTGATCTGACACTCTAACCCCCTACTCAAAGTCCAGGAGACCCAGTTCTTAGGTTTCAGATAGGCAGCAATGAAAAAGGACAAGAAGTGAGTGTGCCCAGAAGCACCTCTCTTTTGCAATCTGCCGTGGAAAATTTCCTTTCCTCTTTTGGACTAGAGAAATATAAACTAGATATGCAGGGGATTAAAAATAGTGAAGACCAGTGAGGTTTATGAATAAAGTTTGTGGGGAAAGGCTGAGAGACAGTTTTTGGAGCATGAATCTTTTTTTTAAATGTGTTTGCATTTGATTTTATGGGTAAGCTAGTCAACTTTTTGCCACATTGTTGTTTAAAGTGGTTGTAATCAATAGTAGAATCCTGAGTTCAGATACACAGTTAAGAAGGATAGTGTAAGCGGTATTTTTGTTAAGCACATATCTATTACAGGATTCCCTGATCAAAGGGATAGGATTTACATTAAGTATCTTTTGGCATCGTCATTCGCAGTCATAATCCATGTACTCCAGCTTTTGGATATTGTATTATTTTTGATGTCTTCTCCAAATAGATTCAGCCAGCAAATACATGGGACTCTGCATGTCAAGCACTGGCCTCACCCTTTGCACATAAATTATCTTATTTAATCCTTACACGTTCTTGTAAATTAGGAATTATCATCCTACTTGAGACTCAGAGAATATCACCTGACTAGTAAGGTGACAGGAGGAGTGGAAATGTAGGTCTTTAGACTCGATGTCCAGTTCTCTCATTTTATTATACCCGCTTGCCTCATCACTTATCATCTTTCAGTGTGTCTTTGATGTTGCACTCTTTCCCCAGATCTTCCCTGATTCCCCTCATCCCCCATTGTCTTTATAGCACTCCTTACTGTCTGAAGTGAGCTGGGTTGGTTTGTTTGTTTCTCCACACTAGAATGTAAGTTCCACAAGGGCAAGGACCTTTTTCACTGTAGTGTTTTCAGGGGTTGTGACAGTACCTGGGATATTTTAGGCACATGGGAAATGTTTGTTGAATGTGTTAATGATTTACATTTACAAATGATTGATAAGACACATATTGGTCATTTAGATGTAGCTAGCAACGTAAGAGCAATTTCATTTTATAAACATTTACCTGGCTGCTACCAGAGGTCAGGCACTAGGGATTAAAGCTGAACCATTCTGGTCCTCAGACAGCTCCCTGAGAAACATAAATTAAAATACAGGATGATAAGTTTTATACTTGTGTGTGATATGCACAACAAAGAGAATGTGTACTTGCAGAGGAAGGAATAATTAAATTTGTGTGTGGGGGGAGGGAGGGTTGGGAAGTCTCCAGGAAAGTCTTTTGTAATTTAAAATACTTTCGAAGTTTTACTGATTTTGAAAGTAATGCATATTCACTGTCTAAAACTTGAGGGAAAAAAAATTGCCCGTAATTCTGTTACCCAGAGATAAGTACTCTTAATGTGTTGGTGCATTTTCTGCCAGTTCTCTCTTTTTTGTTATGTATATGTATAGTGTACTTTATATGGTTGAGATGATTCTGTGTAAACAATTTTATCGCCATATTTTTTAGCTTTTCATATCATTAATTTTTAAACATTTTTTATTATTGCATAATAGTCCATCACAGGAATCCACTGTAATTTAAGAAATTATTTCTGTATTTGGAGGATTTATCTTTTCAGTTTTTAACTGTTAAACATAATGCTGTCATGAACATCTTTGGGCATTTTAAATCTTTATTCAGAAGTGAATGGGTAGGGTTCCATAGACAGACCAGGGCATGGGGGTAGAGGTTGCAGCAAATATTTATTTTAAGCAGAGGGAAAAACAGGGGCACAGGTAAAAAACAGCATGGTGTGTTGAGGGAGCAGAAGATTCAGCATAGGGGTGAGGCAAGTGAGAGATGAGACTAGAGATGTAGGTAGGGGCCACATCACAAAGGACATTCCAGCATTTCTGTGCCTTCAGCTTTGTCCAGTAGGGACACTGAAGGATTTTTTAAAAAATTAATTTATTAATTTATTTCTGGCTGCGTTGGGTCTTCGTTGCTGCATGCGGGCTTTCTCATTGCGGTGAGCGGGAGCTACTCTTCGTTGCGGTGCACGGGCCTCTCGCTGCAGCGGCTTCTCTTGTTGCGGAGCATGGGCTCTAGGCGTGCGGGCTTCAGTAGTTGTGGTATGTGGGCTCGGTAGTTGTGGCATGCAGGTTCCGTGGTTGTGACACGCAGGCTCAGTAGTTGTGGCTCGCAGGCTGCAGAGCGCAGGCTCAGTAGTTGTAGTGCACGGGCTTAGTTGCTCCGTGGCATGTGGGATCTTCCCGGACCAGGGCTCAAACCCATGTCCCCTGCATTGGCAGGCAGATTCTTAACCACTGCACCACCAGGGAAGCCCACATTGAAGGATTTTTAAGCTGAGAGCCATTGTAAGACTTTAATTTGGTGAATGAAGTGATCACATCTTTGTTCTGGAAAGATTATTCTGGGATATGGATTGTCAGGAACCAAACACAGACAGGGAAACCAGTTAACACGTAAGGACCTAAATTGATTGAGAGGAAGGGACAGACTTGAGAAATGAATTAAGGGACCAACTGGAGGACTAGTGATTGCTTGGATGTGGGTAATAAAGGAGAAGGAGGAGTTTAGAATGACTGTTCAAGTTTTGGTTTAGGCAGCTGGGAAAAATGATTTAGAGGTGAGCAGGCTTAATAGTGGCAGATTAGAATTTTCATGACTCATAAGCCCAGGTGGGTTTAGACTGGAGGAACTTCAGAAGAGAAAGCTATGTGTTGGGAATACTCGAGCAAGTGATTTGACATCTCTTATCCACCCATGCTTTTATATGACTCCTAATGTGTGGGAAGGAAAACCTTATTAAGATAGATTACTTTGTGGACTACTTATTAAAACACTAAATCTGAGAGAAGAAATAACTACCATTCTAAGTCAAGAGATTTTTCTGATTCTAGCCTTATTTATTTATTAAAAAAATTTTTTATTGTACCCTGAGAATTAGAGTATGTGTTCGCTTGTTAGTCATCTTGTTTATGGGTTACAGCTAGGCATTGCAGAGAACTGTAAGGAATTGCTAACCAATCAGTCATATGGGAAGATCACAGGAATTAAGAGAAATGAGACCTGGCATCCTTTATTATTTAAGTTGAATAAACTCACTTGAGAGGTCAGTGTATGTTATTAGAAGGTCTGAAATATCGCTAATAAGATCCTAGCAAAGTTGAGATTAGACCTTATGGAATTTAGTTCTGCTGTACTAATAAAATGCTTAGTTTTTTAATGGGTGTAAACAGGATGAAATGTTTTGAAGCTTAAGATCCGTAGAGCCACAGGGAGATGAGCTTTCATGGAGCATGAAGGAGAAATGGGGACAGGGTATAATATCCACCAGAACTGTGTGTTTATTCATTTGTATTTCTAGGGAGAGAAGTGGGCTGTAACCTGCATTAAATTTCCTGAGGAATCCATAACTTGAAAATGGTTAAGAATTACAGATGCTGCTACATGGCACCCAGTAAATCTTGAAAAGATTTTTAAAACTTAGGCATCTCATAAAATTTGTCTTTCTCCCTCTTCATAACTCACAGGAATTTTGCCTAACTTTAATTTGAGAGCTTTCTAAAGAGAAGGGACCCAGGACTTCCCTGGCAGTCCAGTGGTTAAGACTCTGTGCTCCCAATGTACAAGGCACAGGTTCAATCCCTGGTGGGGGAACTAAGATCTCGCATGCCATGTGGCGCGGCCAAAACATAAATAAATACATAAATAAATAAAAACAAATAGAAGGGACCCAACTCCTCTTTCATCTAGCTTTTTCTAGAGCATTCAAATTACCTTTTTTTTTTTTTTGCTGCATTGGGTTTCGTTGCTGCTAGTGGGCCTTCTCTAGTTGTGGCGAGCAGGGGCTACTCTTCGTTGCAGTGTGCGGGCTTCTCATTGCGGTGGCTTCTCTTGTTGTGGAGCACAGGCTCTAGGCTCATGGGCTTCAGTAGTTTTGGCACGTGGGCTCAGTAGTTGTGGCTTGTGGTCTCTAGAGGACAGGCTTAGTAGTTGTAGCACATGGGCTTAGTTGCTCTGCGGCATGTGGGATCTTCCCGGACCAGGACTTGAACCTGCGTCCCCTGCATTGGCAGGAGGATTCTTGGCCACCAGGGAAGTCCTCAAATTAGCTTTTCATCATAATTTTTTGGCATTCATTTCACTGGCTTGCATATATTAAATCACATAATAACACTAGCATTACAAAGATTAGGGAAAAACCCATCATTTCTAGGTTGACTTGTAACTAATCTGGTAGGACAGAAATTTATAGGCTTATCGGTCACAGGTGTTGAATGTACTATGGGCATTTTTTTATTGGGAATATGGAACTCATGTGTTAATGTGGAAAGTAAATTAAGTAAAGCTTCAACTATAGTAGATGCTTATGTATTTTAATGAATAAATGGACTAGAAAGTTTTGATTAAAGAGAGGGGTGTTATTCCATTTCTGGTATAGGAGGTACAATTAGAAATACTGACTTTCAGAAATTGTAGATATATGTGACCTCCTTTCCTCAAGAGGAACATGTCCACTCTCCCATTCATGTCTTTGTTGTTGCTTTTCCTACTATTGTAACCTAATGAAGAGAGTAGAGAGTAGAACTGGGGGAGAGGGTAGAAATTGGGGGTTTGGGGGGTAGAGGAACAGTTGTTCTAGATCTCAATGATGGACCTGCAACACACCAAGAGAAGTGAAACAGATCTTAAGTTTTTCAAATAGAAACAATGTTGCTATATGATTTAGGGTTTTTTTTTTGTTTAGCTTTGTAACCAATTAACTACTTCTAGGCTAGTGTGGAAACCTAACTATCGTCTATTACTTAGTTTCTATTGGTAAAGAGCCATTTTAACAATAGAGCATTTTGGAATACAGAGTCTTTAAGAAGTTATGACATCAAGGCCTGGTAAGAAAAATTGACCAAACTTTTGCCAGTTCTGAACTCTTTTGCAGCATCATATTCTGTATATGCCTCAATTAAAACAGAAAGACTTTTGTTAGTTTGCTCATTTGGGGAGGGAGTTGGCTGGTTTTTTTTTAAGGTGACAGTTTAAGTTGAAGCTTTACCAGGCACCTTATTGCCATCATGCTCATTCGAAGGTCAGAAGGTATCTGGGGGTGGGGAAAAAGCTTTAAAATAGTTGGCTCTTAAGCTGCAAAAACACAATCTATCAATAAATACTTTGAATCATTTTACAATGCTGATGAAACATTATTTTGCAATGTTTGTCAAATTAAACTTTGAGTTGATTTTAAGCAGAATAAAGGCAGACTAATTGTGCTAATGTTTCAGGATGCTGCAAAGCAAAACTTGGTGAATGGAAAATTTTAAACTCTACTTTCAAAGGCATTATAAGTTTAGTATCTTAGAAGATTTGGGACTGGGTGGGGAGATTGATTTTTTTCATTTTGACCTTGAGTTCCTCAATATTCCAAAGACATGAGCTCATCCGAAGGTAACAAAATTATTCGGTTAACGTTTTAGAGTTTACTGCCTACTTCCTACATTTTTGCCAGGGTAGATGACTCCATTTGACCTATCAACTTTGGTGTGATCTAGCATATGAAATGTTATTCCTGAACAGCTGTTTTAAAGTTGGTGAATCATCCAGGTATAACAGAAGATTTTCATTTTAAAATACAGTGGAATATTTGATATTCTAATTCTAATTTAGGGCTAGATTCTGTTAAATGTGAAACATAGAAGGAGACTTAAAGGAAATTATAGTTTAATGTCAAAAATATAAGACCTGGTGTGAGGAGGAAAGGGAGAAAAATCTCTTGATAGTGAATATATTCCTTCACACTTGAGGGATGAGGGCTGAAGCAGACAAGGGAGTTGAAGTGACACATTCTGTTAGAGGGACATAAATAATAGAGAATGTATTGAATACTGAGACATCAAAGGACATTGAAAGACAGTGAAGAAGATTTCAACGAAGAGGACAAAGCAAGGTAAAAGGATGCTTCAGCTTTTGTTACAATAATTAAATATTCAAAAAGGCAGCCACTTTATCCTATCCAGGAAGTTAAGCAATTGCCCATTTTATATTCCAGTTTTATGCAAGCAAGCCATAGGCAAGTAAGCTGACATCAGGGATTTATATTAAAAAGTTTCTTCTAGGGAATGTCAGAAGCAAGTTCAAAACCCAATCTTTTAATCTCCTGTAGCATGATCATAATATTCATGATGCCTCTAAGATACTTCGTTTGTTCTAAACCATCAAAGAAAGATAGACTGTATATTTAGCATAATATGCATTGTGTGTATTATTGATTTAGTCTAATGACTTCGCACAATAGTCAGAATTGTAAAAAGACAACCTATGTAGAAAAGATGTGTTCTGTAGATCTGTGTTCTATAGAAAAAGCAGTAGAAACTATCTATACTGTGAAAAATTCTTATATACTCTTTTATGTATTTTCTCTTTATTATAAATCTAGAAATTCATGTATATGTGGCAATGCTGTTAACTGGAGTTTGAATTCAGTATTTACAAAGTACATACTATGTTCTTGGATTGGTGTTAGGTATTGTGAAATATCTGAATCCTATCTTTAGAAACTAACATACGTGCAACGGAGCATAATAAGAAAGCAAGAACTAGATTGTGTGATGTGTTATTTGCCATGAATGGCCAAGTAGGGTCAAGAATAATTTGTCCTAGAATGCTTTTTTGAAAAAAGTGATAGGCAGTTCCCCATGGTCCAGTGGCTGAGACTCTGCACTTTCACTGCCGGGGGTGCGGGTTCAAACCCTGATCTGGGAACTAAAATCCTGCAAGCTGTGTGATGCGGCCAAAAAAGAAAAAAATAAAATTAAAAAATTTAAAAAGTGATAGTGTCCCGTAGTTACATTTTGAAGGATAGATAGAATTTGATTGGATAGAATGGGAATCCAAAATAAGGAAAGAAAAATGAGCCATAAGTGGGGTTATCGAGCAGACTTTCCTGACTAGAGCTGGGGATTTTTCATCTTACTGGGAGATTGAGGATGGATTGGTTGTTCCTTAGGATTAAAAACAAACAAACAAACAAATATTTTATTTACTAGATTCCACTTGGTTTTAAAAAGCATTTAACATGTCTTTGTATATTCTACACTATAAGAGAACTTAGATTAGAAGTAGGTGAGATAAAGGTAACAAGGATGCAAAATGGAGCTGAGAATTAGACTAATACTGATGAGACTTATCATGATAGTGACAGTCTTGAATGTCTGGCTTAGGAATGTGGGTTCTCCAGTCAATGGAGAACTAAGTTCTTCCCTGAAGAACTAAGATCAGAGCAGTGATACAATAAAAATATATGTTTAGAAAGACAAGGCAGGTGGATTGGAGAAGTGTGTGTGCCTGCCACAGTGCAGCCTGGGGGCAAGGAGACTGGTGAGAAGGCATGATAGTAATCTTGGGTTTAGCACAAATCTAGGGAGGTGTACCTGTGAGAAACCTTACAAAGGAGAGTATGTCGCGAGTGCGGATGGAGGGAGTAGAGGATGTGAAGGAGTACAAGATTGTTCTGAGCTGTTATGCTTAAAACAGTATCAACTTAAGGCTACATATATATATATTTTTTTTTTTTTAATTTTATTTTATTTTATTTTTCCATCTTTCTCTTTCCCTACATGGCTTTGCCCCAGCTAAAATGTGGTGACACTGTGTTTCCCACAACATTCTACATGGAGGTCCCCATCCATTAAAAGGATTGAGGGAGAGCAGAAGAGGATGGTCTTTCCCCTTTCTCACTTCGGCACTTACAGAATTTTTCTGCCTTCTCTCTGAATTTTATCATTTGAAGCTCAAGAAGTCAAAACTGCTGTTGCCTATTTTCATCTTAAACTACTGATAGGGATATTTTGACTTCTCGAATCCCTGTGCCCACAATAGGTTGAGTGTTATGCTGCCGGAGGGCTATTCAAGTAAAGATGAGCAGCAGGCACGCAATTAAAAGTGAAGATGTAGAATCGATGTAAGGTCAGGCCCTGGCAGTGAACAAGAGTGTCTTTTTATGCTATAATGTTCCCTGTAAGACCTTCTGTTGCTCTTCCTCCACAGAATTCACAAAAGGGTCGTCTTAGCTGTTCAGCGATTTATATTGGCTCACTATGGGTAGTATATTTGAAGGCAGGCTGGAGAACAGGGTCTCTGCTTCTAATTCTTTGTATTAAAACACCTCTCTCCCTTTTACATATGTATGTACACATATATACATACACCCTGTAGAGACATCTTGAATAGACCATTTAATTGTGAAGTGGTATTAATGATATAAAAGTCAAAATGTCTCTTTGATTTTGGAATACTGTTTTGTCAGTGGTCATTCTTAATCATTCTTAATTTTGTTAATATGGACTTGATTGAGTATTCATCAAGAGTGGAGAAATACTTGAGAAACTTGCTGAAAATCAAAGTAAAGCTGTCAGAGTTGCAAAATTGATTGTGGTTCATCATATTGATAAATCAAGTAAATGTGTTTTTGTCATAAATGAATGATTCTCAAGTTAAGGTTTTTATTCTGATGTTCTATAGTTAGGTTGTCATAGTGTATCTGATGTCTATTAAGAAAGTCTTTTAACTTACTGATGTGGAGAACACTAACAAAGTTGAAAGAAAATGGTTAAAATAAACTTAGGTGGGATGGGTGACTATTTTGGGGTAAGCGAAAGTGTGTATTACTTGAGATTAATATGTGTACGATGGTGAAAAGTTGAAAATTGAGTCTTATGTATGGTTTTCTGTTTAGTGATTTGAGGATGTATTTAGCTTTTCATAAATATGGCCTATTTAGGTGGCTGTAATTCTGGAGTTTAAATGTCGCCATTGAAGGGAATCAAAATGGCAGGGTGTAATTCACTCTGTACTGGAAAAACTTGGTGGACTTCAGCTAACTTGCCACATTATAATCAACTCTAGACTAGGGGGTTTACCCTGGCTCCTGGGCTTTAAAATGGTATTCTACTGAGTCCTGAGACTGAAAGGAAAGTAGTAAAGATGGCTACATTTGTTTTGTGTCTCCCTTAAAACCCCACCCATTTTTACTCTAAAGACTCAGTCAGGAGTTGGGTACAAATCACAAAAACAATAAGGATTCTAAAAAGTCTAAAAATTTAGATCATGTTTTCAGCCTGTCTGTAACACTCAGAAACCTCAGTGAAACTGATATATTATTCCTGTTGTCTAATTTAGTGTTACGTACTCCTACTCTGTCATAGCAGGAACCTTAGTGCCCATATGATTTGCTCTTTCACTTTTCCAAAATAAGGTAGATTGCTGCAAGTGTGGATTTTAATTTAGGTAATTTAAATAACTAGACAGAACAACCTATATATAATTACTTTTTTCTAACCGTTCTTGTTATGCCTTCTCAATACAACTTATTGCATTTTACAATTCTTATTCATTGACTTTGTCAAAGCCCTGTACAAAGACCACCAGGGAAACCTGCTGATCATAAAAAGCTGGGTTTCCTGAACTTGCTGAGCCAGCACCACCTTGACAGTCTCAGGAGTGCCTTAAAAGTGGGGAAGTTAGAGTACCTAAATAAATTTTGGAGGCTGAGGTTAGTCGTAGGGTGGTTTTAGGTCAGAAATTAGCACAGTTTGGGCAGGGATTGGTTAAGTTTGTAAACTAGTCTAGTTGCTGGAATAGTCAGTGATCTTAACTTTGGAACACAGGAATTCAAGCTGAGTTACCATTAAATCTATTTGTCTGTAGCTGCGCTGACCAATAGAAATAGACTGCAAAGCACAGTCTATTTCTGTTATCCTGCAAGGATAATGTAAAATTTTCTAGCGGCATATTTAAAAAGTGAAAAGAAACAGGTAAAATTAATTTTAATAATATATTGTTTTTAATCTGCTATATCCAAAATATTTCAACCTGTGATCAATATAAAACTTAATAATGAGGTATTTTACATTGTTCTTTTCATACTATGTCTTCAAAATCCAGGATGTATTACCTACAACACATCTCAATTTGTTCTAGCAACGTTTCAATTGCTCTATAGCCACATGTGGGTAGAGGCTACCATATTGGACAGTGCAGATATATTGTCTTAGAACAAATGGATCTGAATGTACTGATGTTTAAAACAATTTTGTCTTAAATAGTTTGTGCTTTATGTCATGATTTGGCACAGTATATCTGTACTGCAAGTCATAGTATAGTTTTATAACTTGTGGTTTCTATTTCATTTCTCATTTTTATGCATAAATCTATGGTTTTCCATTAGCATGCCATCATTAAAGCAACATATATATATATAGAGAGATACAATATATAATTTACACAGAGAATGTAAGGTTTTTCTTGTATGCTTGACAGACCGTCTACTAGACTAAGCCTTTGCTTCCAGTAGGTAGAATGTTTCATCAAATTTTCTAAAGCTAGTGAGTGTTTTGAACAACAACAAATATTGCCCAGAAATGGCTAAATCTTGCATATATTGTACGGACACTGTTTCTATTAATTTTATGTGGTGCTTTCTTTACAGTTGACAAAAACATTTTACATTCATTCTCATTTGTTATCACTAAAGATATTCCTAGATATTATCTTTGAGCTTTTATGTTTACATTTTGAATTTTATTTTATTTATTTTTTATACAGCAGGTTCTTATTAGTCATCTATTTT
The DNA here is from genome assembly GCF_964374135.1 of Grampus griseus. Taxonomy (NCBI): domain Eukaryota; kingdom Metazoa; phylum Chordata; class Mammalia; order Artiodactyla; family Delphinidae; genus Grampus; species Grampus griseus. Next base: position 52,316,093 of record NC_139010.1, on the reverse strand, counting down.
ATACATATTAGTGTATATATGTCAATCAAAATCTCCCAATTCATCCCACCACCACCTACCCTTCCGCCACTTTCCCACCTTGGTGTCCGTACGTTTGTTCTCTACATTTGTGTCTCTATTTCTGCCCTGCAAACTGGTTCATCTGTACAATTTTTCTAGGTTCCACATATATGTGTTAATATACGATATTTGTTTTTCTCTTTCTGACTTACTTCACTCTGTATGACAGTCTCTAGGTCCATCCACATCTCTACAAGTGACCCAATTTCGTTCCTTTTTATGGCTAAGTAATATTCCATTGTATATATGTACCACATCTTTCTTATCCATTTGTCTGTCAGTGGGCATTTAGGTTGTTTCCATGACCTGGCTATTGTAAATAGTGCTGCAGTGAACATTGAGGTGCATGTGTCTTTTTGAATTATGGTTTTCTCTGGGTATATGCCCAGTAGTGGGATTGCTGGGTCATATGGTAATACTATATTTAGTTTTTTAAGGAACCACCATACAGTTCTCAATAGTGATTCTATCAATTTACATTCCCACCAACAGTGCAAGAGGGTTCCTTTTTCTCCACACCCTCTCCAGCATTTGTTATTTGTAGATTTTCTGATAATGCCCATTCTAACTGGTGTGAGGTGATACCTCATTGTATTTTTGATTTGCATTTCTCTAATAATTAGTGATGCTGAGGAGCTTTTCATGTGCTTCATGGCCATCTGTATGTCTTCTTTGGAGAAATGTCTATTTAGCTCTTCTGCCCATTTTTGGATTGGGTTGTTTGTTTTTTTAATACTGAGCTGTATGAGCTGTTTATATATTTTGGAGATTAATCCTATGTCTGTTGATTCGTTTGCAAATACTTTCTCCCATTCTGAGGGTTGTCTTTTCGTCTTGTTTGTAGTTTCCTTTGCTTTGCAAAATCTTTTAAGTTTCATTAGGTCCCATTTGTTTATTTCTGTTTTTATTTCCATTACTCTAGGAGGTGAGTTAAAAAAAATCTTGCTGTGATTTATGTCAGAGTGTTCTTCCTATGTTTTCCTCTAAGAGTTTTATAGTGTCCGGTCTTACATTTAGGTCTCTAATCCATTTTGAGTTTATTTTTGTGTATAGTGTTAGGGAGTGTTCTAATTTCATTCTTTTACATGTAGCTGTCCAGTTTTCCCAGCACCACTTATTGAAGAGACTGTCTTTTCTCCATTTTATATCCTTCCCTCCTTTGTCATAGATTAGTTGACCATAGGTGTGTGGGTTTATCTCTGGGCTTTATGTCCTGTTTCATTGACCTATATTTTTGTTTTTGTGCCAGTACCATGTTGTCTTGATTACTGTAGCTTTGTAGTATAGTCTGAAGTCAGGGAGTCTGATTCCTCCAGCTCCGGTTTTTTTCCCTCAAGACTGCTTTGGCTATTCAGGGTCTTTTGTGTCTCCATACAAATTTTAATATTTTTTTGTTCTAGTTCTGTAAAAACTGCCACTGGTAATTTGATAGGGATTGCATTGAATCTGTAGATTGCTTTGGGTAGTGTAGTCATTTTCACAATATTGATTCTTCCAATCCAAGAACATGGTATATCTCTCCATCTGTTTGTGTCACCTTTGATTTCTTTCATCAGTGTCTTATAGTTTTCTGAGTACAGGTTTTTTACCTCCTTAGGTAGGTTTATTCTTAGGTATTTTATTCTTTTTGTTGCAATGGTGAATGGGATTGTTTCCTTAATTTCTTTCTGATCTTCAGTTGTTAGTGTATAGAGATTTCTGTGCGTTAATTTTGTATCCGCAACTTTACCAAATTCATTGATCAGCTCTAGTAGTTTTCCGGTGGCATCTTTAGGATTCTCTATGTGTAGTATCATGACATCTGTAAACAGTGACAGTTTTACTTCTTCTTTTACAATTTGTATTCCTTTTATTTCTTTTTCTTCCCTCATTGCCATGGCTAGGAATTCCAAAACTATGTTGAATAATAAGTGGCGAGAGTGGACATCCTTGTCTTGTTCCTGATCTTAGAGGAAATGCTTTCAGTTTTCACCATTGAGAATGATGTTTGCTGTGGGTTTGTCATATATGGCCTTTATTATGTTGAGGTAGGTTCCCTCTATGCCCACTTTCTGGAGAGTTTTTATCATAATTGGGTGTTGAATTTTGTCAAAAGCTTTTTCTGCATCTATCAAGATGATCATATGGTTTTTCTTCTTCAGTTTGTTAATATGGTGTATCACATTGATTGATTTGCGTATATTGAAGAATCCTTGCATCCCTGGGATAAATCCCACTTGATCATGGTATATGATCCTTTTAATGTATTGTTGGATTCTGTTTGCTAGTACTTTGTTGAGGATTTTTGCGTCTATGTTCATCAGTGGTATTGGTCTGTAATTTTCTTTTTTTGTAGTATTTGGTTTTGGTATCAGGTTGATGGTGGCCTCATAGAATGAATTTGGGAGTGTTCCTTCCTCTGCAATTTTTTGGAAGAGTTTGAGAGGGATGGGTGTTAGCTCTTCTCTAAATGTTTGATAGAATTCACCTATGAAGCCATCTGGTCCTGGACGTTTGTTTGTTGGAAGATTTTAAATCACAGTTCCAATTTCATTACTTGTGATTGCTCTGTTCGTATTTTCTGTTTCTTCCTGGTTCAGTCTTGGAAGGTTATACCTTTCTAAGAATTTGTCCATTTCTTCCAGGTTGTCCATTTTATTGGCATAGAGTTGCTTGTAGTAGTCTCTTAGGATGCTTTGTATTTCTGCGGTGTCCATTGTAACTTCTCCTTTTTCATTTCTAATTTTATTGATTTGAGTCCTCTCCCTCTTTTTCTTGATGAGTCTGGCTAAAGATTTATCAATTTTGTTTACCTTCTCAAAGAACCAGCTTTTAGTTTTATTGATCTTTGCTATTGTTTTCTTTGTTTCTATCTCATTTATTTCTGCTCTGCTCTTTATGAGTTTTTTTCCTTCTACTAATTTTGGGTTTTGTTTGTTCTTCTTTCTCTAGTTCCTTTAGGTGTAAGGTTAGGTTGCTTATTTGAGATTTTTCTTGTTTCTTGATTAGGCTTGTATTGCTATAAACTTCCCTTTTAGAACTGCTTTTCCTGCATCCCATAGGTTTTGGATCGTCGTGTTTTCATTGTCATTTGTCTCTAGATATTTTTTGATTTCCTCTTTGATTTCTTCAGTGATCTCTTGGTTATTTAGTAACATATTGTTTAGCGTCCATTTGTTTGTGTTTTTTACATTTTTTCCCCTGTAATTGATTTCTAATCTCATAGCGTTATGGTCGGAAAAGACGCTTGATATGATTTCAATTTTCTTAAATTTACTGAGGCTTGGTTTGTGACCCAAAATGTGATCTATACTGGAGAGTGATCTGTGTGCACTTGAGAAGAAAGTGTAATCTGCTGTTTTTGGATGGAGTGTCCTATAAATATGAATTAAATCCATCTGGTGTATTGTGTTATGTAAAGCTTGTGTTTCCTTATTAATTTTATCTGGATGATATGTCCATTGGTGTAAGTGAGATGTTAAAGTCCCCCACTATTATTGTGTTACTCTCAGTTTCCTCTTTTATAGCTGTTAGCAGTTGCCTTGTATTGAGGTGCTCCTGTGTTGGGTGCATATATATTTATAATTGTTATATCTTCTTGGATTAATCCTTTGATCATTATGTAGTATCGTTCCTTGTCTCTTGTAACATTCTTTATTTTAAAGTCTATTTTATCTGATATGAGTATTGCTACTCCAGCTTTCTTTTGATTTCCATTTGCATGGAATATCTTTTTCCATCCCCTCACTTTCAGTCTGTATGTGTCCCCAGGTCTGAAGTGGGTCTCTTGTAGACAGCATATATATGGGTTTTGTTTTTGCATCCATTCAGGGAGCCTGTGTCTTTTGGTTGGAGCATTTAATCCATTCACATTTAAGGTAATTATTGGTATGTATGTTCCTATTACCATTTTATTAATTGTTATGGATTTGTTTTTGTAGGTCCTTTTCTTCTCTTGTGTTCCCCACTTAGAGAAGTTCCTTTAGCATTTGTTGTAGAGCTGGTTTGGTGGTGCTGAATTCTCTTAGCTTTTGCTTGTCTGTAAAGCTGTTGATTTCTCCGTTGAATCTGAATGAGATCTTTGCTGGGTAGAGTAATCTTGGTTGTGGGTTCTTCCCTTTCATCAGTTTAACTATATCGTGCCAGTCCCTTCTGGCTTGTAGAGTTTCTGCTGAGAAATCAGCTGTTAACGTTATGGGAGTTTCCTTGTATGTTATTTGTCGTTTTTCCCTTGTTGCTTTCAATAATTTTTCTTTGTCTTTAATTTTTGCCAATTTGATTACTGTGTGTCTTGGCATGTTTCTCCTTGGATTTATCCTGCCTGGGACTCTCTGTGCTTCCTGGACTTGGGTGGCTATTTCCTTTCCCATGTTAGGGAAGTTTTCGACTATAATCTCTTCAAATATTTTCTTGAGTCCTTTCTCTCTCTCTTCTCCTTCTGGGACCCCTGTAATGCAAATGTTGTTGTGTTTAATGTTGTCCCAGAGCTCTCTTAGAGTGTCTTCACTTCTTTTCATTCTTTTTTCTTTATTCTATTCTGCAGCAGTGAATTCCACCATTCTGTCTTCCAGGTCACTTATGTGTTCTTCTTCCTCAGTTATTCTGCTATGGATTCCTTCTAGTGTATTTTTCATTTCAGTTATTGTATTGTTCGTCTCTGTTTGTTTTTTAATTCTTCTATGTGTTTGTTCTTTAATTCTTTTAGGTCTTTGTTAAACATTTCTTGCATCGTCTCGATCTTTGCCTCCAGTCTTTTTCTGAGGTCCTGGATCATCTTTACTATCATTATGCTGAATTCTTTTTTTGGAAGCTTGCCTATCTCCACTTCTTTTCTTTGTTTTTCTGGGGTTTTATCTTGTTCCTTCATCTGGTACAAAGTCCTCTGCCTTTTCATTTTGTCTGTCTTTCTGTGAATGTGGTTTTCCTTCCACAGGCTGCAGAATTGTAGTTCTTCTTGCTTTTGCTGCCTTCCCTCTCTTATGTTTTTTTTTTTTAATTCATTAATTTATTTATTTTTGGCTGTGTTGGGTCTTCATTGCTGCATGCAGGCTTTATCTAATTGTGGCGAGCAGGCACTACTCTTTTTTGTGACGTGTGGGCTTCTCATTGCAGTGGCTTCTCTTGCTGCGGAGCGTGGGCTCTAGGTGCGCGGCCTTCAGTAGTTGTGGCACGCGGGCTTAGTAGTTGTGGCTTGCGGGCTCTAGAGTGCAAGCTCAGTAGTTGTGGCGCACGGGCTTAGTTGCTCCGTGGCGTGTGGGATCTTCTTGGACCAGGGCTTGAACCTGTGTCCCCTGCATTGGCAGGCGGATTCTTAACCACAGCGCCACCAGGGAAGTCCCCCCTCTCTTATGTTTACATTTTCAATGAAATTGTTTTTATAAAGGGTAGATGAGTTGTCAACAAAATCATAAAATTATTGAAATGAAAAGTATTTTTAAAAGCACTGTATATCTATTGAAGTTTTGTTCATACCTACAGTTTTTCCAAGTGACTACAGATTGTTCAGTAGTTTACGTATTGCTCCTTAAAGTCTATATGTGAGGGAGGGGGTGTGTGTGTGGGTACATATATATAATATTTTCCCTCCTTTCTTTTGTTCTCCAACAACTTTCCTGTCTTCTATTATTTCAAGATAATTGCTGTAGATTTTTCATGGGCATTCAGTTCCACTTGAATGCAATTTATTTGCCACTTGCCTCTTTCATAATTCTGTAGTTTGCAACTTGTAAATCATGCCTTACTTTTACTTCATCATTAGTTCATGAAAAAGAAATTGAGGTTCATTCAGAACTTCCATACTGTGGTATATCACCACCTTCACTTCCCTGCATGATGACAGGGACGAATGGTAATCATTTGTTTATTTTATTTATTTCACACTTACTTGGTGCTACATTATGCTGCACAGCCTACTAAGTGCTTTGCAAATATCTTCATAGCATCCATGTAAGGTGGGTATTAGTGTTATAACCATTTTTCATATGAGGAAACCGATTCACAGGGAGGTTAAGTAGCTTGTCCATTTCTATTGAAATGTGAGTGCTTATCAATGTGCTGTGATTTACGAATTTTTACTTCTGTCCAACTTCAGAGCAGCAGTGTTATTCTGGCTGCCACTGGTCATCCCAGTGAAAAGAGTTTTTTTTTTTTGGCTGCACTGCATGGCTTGCGGGATCTTAATTCCCTGACCAGGGATTGAACCTGGGCCTTGGCAGTGAAAGCACTGAGTCCTAACTACTGGATTGCCAGGGAATTCCCAAGACTGATTATCTTGTGTATACCATTGTAAGAATTGTGAGTTCTGTCTGCTTTTTCCTTTTTATTTCTTCTTGGCTTTTCTCTCCTTTTTCCTTTCTCAAATTGTGCCTTGAAATCCCTCTTTTGAATCTTTGCTTTTGGAATATTGTTTATGCCCCATAGTCTCATTGAATGAGGATAATCAGATCATAGCCAGTCCACTTGCTTGCTCTTTTTTCTGTCTCTAGAAGCCATGACATATTCTAGTGACAGTAAAGGTTTATGGAAAGAATAATATATATGTTTTCATACATAAACATGTATTTATGGTTATATATTTATGTCCATATGTAAGTTTTTTTACATTGATACCTCACTTTTTATGAAGTAAAATTCCCACAAGATTTTGGGAATAAAATTAATTTTTGTAAATTGAGCCAGTTTAAGAACCTCCAAATAGCTATACCTTAAAAGGAGGTCCTACTTTAATTACTTTTCAAAAGCAGATTAAGTGAAATTTTTTCACTTAAGTAAACAGTTTCCTCAAAACAGTGTTTGAAACACAAATTGAAGTAAAATGTTAGGGTTTTTTCAGCCCTCTATTAGATGTGGGAGAGAGATTTAAAATTACAGACAGAAAAAAAATCCACTTTAGAATTATTCATGATTTTGCTTTCCCCTTGTTCCTATGGGGTTCAGCTTAATGAATAAGAAACAGTAATATATCAATAAGAAGTTACCATACAACTCTTTTTCACACACACACACACCCCACACCAGGAATGGTAGAAAAATAATGGTTAGATAATAACAGAAATGAGAATTATTAACTAGGAATGATTATCCACCTTGATGCAGAAGAGCACAATGGTTTTAAGGTCCAGAATTGCCTGGGTTTGACTCCTGTCTCAGATACTTTCTGTTTGTTATCTTTTTGCCTCAGTTTTTTCCTAAAATGAGATAATAATAGTATTTACCACCACAGACTCTTATGAGGAAGAAATGAATTGAAACATGTAAAGTTTTTAAAACTGTACTGGGCACATAGCCAGTATCAATCAGTTCTGCTATTATTTAATTACAGGAGTTTTTGTTAGCCCTGTTGCTGGTTTAATAAGAAGAGAAAGTTTCTGGGATATGTTGAAGTGGAATCGGGCATGCTAAGTAAGGCTCAAAAGAACACCCTAGGGCTTCCCTGGTGGTGCAGTGGTTAAGAATCTGCCTGCCAATGCAGGGGACACGGGTTCCAGCCCCGGTCTGGGGCGATCCCACGTGCCGCGGAGCAGCTAAGCCCGTGTGCCACAACTACTGAGCCTGCTCTCTAGAGCCTGTGTGCCACAACTACTGAAGCCCACGCGCCTAGAGCCCGTGCTCTGCAACAAGAGAAGCCACCACAATGAGATGCCCACGCACCGCAACGAAGAGTAGCCCCCGCTCGACGCAACTAAAGGAAGCCTGTGTGCAGCAACGAAGACCCAAAGCAGCGCCCCCCCAAAAAAAACCAAAAGACCCTAATGAGGTTCAGATGAGCAAAGGTGTATGAAAATGCTTTCAGAGATGTAAAGTGCTCTATAAATAAAAGGTAATAAGAGGAAATCAGATTATTTGTTGTCTTAGTATGCTAGAGAATGAATATTTGCAGATCTAGCTTAACAGATAATGGTAAAATTCCCCTCCAGATCCCCAAATTTGACTACCAGGGAAAAGATTTAAGGCCACAAAAAAAAAGTCTTTAAAATAAACTTGGACTCTTTTGTGGTAGAATATTATTCTGAAATTGGGCACATTCACCCACAAATTAACCTGATACGGTCCTGGAGAAATGGTTTCCTAAGCTACATCGTTAATGTTAATAGTATTTACAAACAAGTCTTATCTATTTATAGCCTATAGCATATATTTCCTTTGAAGAATCTCTTCTAGGGTCCTTCCAAATTTCTTGAGGAAGTTGGACCCAGGTGTTTGTGCAAGTCTCTGTGCCTCTGGCCTTCCTTTTCTGGAAGCATATTTGATCTCTCTGTCATTTGTGCTCCCATAATTCCAAGCGCATAGCTCTGTCACTGCATTTACCTCATTATATAGTAAGTATCTGTAAACTAGACAGCTGGCTTATGGACAGACTATGTATGCCTCACTTAACCTTTTAATCTTTAATGCTTGGCATATTAAAGTTTTCAATAAATATATGTGGAATAAATGAAGAAAGAGTAAAACAGCCCTCAGCACACTTGGCAAAATCTTGTTAGCACTAACATTTGAAAGTGATAAAGAAAGCTGTTCTTCTAAGAAATATTCTGTGATGTAGATATTTTAGAAATTCTGATTGAACTTCCCTTAATCTAAATTATTGCATTTTACTGTATAATCTCTAAAGTACCTTAAACTAGCGTGACTAGAATGATACAGGCTTCATTTTGAACTAAATTTTTTTAACCTTCCAAATACCAAATATTTTAATAAATGTAGATGCTTTGCATTTTAGGTACTTTAATGTGTTCACCTTAAATGTGGTAACATTTAAATGGAAGATTAGGCTAAGGGTTTATAGATGTTCTTTTCTTCCTGGAATTCTTACATAACAAATGATTTGTGTGTGGTTAGCCTTCTTCAAGGATTACCTGATTTGTATTAAGAACTGAATTTAAGATTTAGTTTCCTCATCTGTAAAATAGAGATTATAATATCTATCACATAGGACACTTGTAAAGATTAAATAAAATAATGCACTAAAGTACTCAGCACAGAGTCCAGCATATATTATCTGTTATATGGTAGCTATGGCCGAATACATTCTACAAGGCTTATTATGAAAAACAGTATACCTCCATTTCCCTTTCTACAGAGGCAGATTGGTAGCTATTTTTATAAACCAGCACTATCTTATGTCAGAGACAGTCGGGCATAAAGGGGGAGTAAGCCTGTTCAAATTCAGAAAGAATAAAGCTTTGAAAATGGTTAAGACAGGGCTTTTGACCATATTATCCTATTATATTTGTTTGGTTACTCAGTCTGTTTTTATTATTGGTCTCATCTGGAATCGGATGAGATTGTACAATAAACTTGAGAAGCAGGGTTTGTTTTTTTTTCCCTCCAGTATTTTGTATTAGAATTCTTTAAATGCATACTGAAATAGAGAAAAACAGCAAAACATAACAACATAACATGACATAGATATGGCCTTAGCAATAACTTTTTTGAGATTGCTTTATATAATTTAGGGAATTCAACAATTATTTTGTTTTTTAATATAGTGAAGATAATAGAAAAGATTAATATATAGCTTAATAATATAATTTATTGTTGCCTTATGCATGGTAGCTTTAAATGTTCTGGTTCTGTGTAAATATTTTATTTGTTGATTTTTTTTTTTTTTTTTTTTTTTTTTTTTTGCGGTACGCGGGCCTCTCACTGCCATGGCCTCTCCTGTTGTGGAGCACAGGCTCCAGATGCGCAGGCTCAGCCGCCTTGGCTCACGGGCCCAGCTGCTCCGCGGCACGTGGGATCCTCCCGGACCGGGGCACGAACCCGCCTCCCCCGCATCGGCAGGCGGACTCCCAACCACTGCACCACCAGGGAAGCCCGATGATTTTTTTTATTGTGGTAAAATATACAAAGGAGGTTTTTTTGTGGTTTGTTTTTTGTTTGTTTTCCCTTCTGCCATTAGAAGAGAGGGGTTTGGAAACTGAGAAAAAAATAATACTTCTCTTCTTCTGGTTCCAGTCCATCAACGTGGAGTGAATTTTTTTGGTACTCATCATGTTCCTTGCTTAGAAAATAAACACACAGCACATTGGTGACCTCTCCAGTGGTGGCCAGGGAGTGACAGTGAAAAGCTATATTCCATAGCTCTTAATCTGTGTGTATGCTGGGCACGGCATCATCTGCTGGGCACGGCGTCATCTGTTGGTTTCTGAAGTGGGAAGAACCCTAAACAGGTGCTAGCCCAAACTGGCAGAGTTGTTACTTTATTGCTTTCATTGCCATAGGACTATTTGCATAAAAGCAGCTGTGTTTTGCTGATCAGTTTTTAAATACAGGGATCAAAGGATAACGGGGCTACAGCAGAAGCGTTCACATTGCAGCCCCTGTCAGATTCTGGTGAATCTGCGAATTCTGCTGTGTTGCCTCACCTAACCATTGAAGCCAAACAGCAGTTGAAATGAATAGAAGCAGGGCATACTTTGGTGTTTATGGATATAGCTGTCTTTTATAGTCTAATAGTGCCTTTAGGTAGATGCTGGAGCATATCATTCTTTTTTTTTTTTTTAGCTTTTTAAGTTTTAATTTTATTTTTGGCTGCGTCGGGTCTTAGTTGTGGGATCTTCGTTGTAGCACGTGGGATCTTTCATTTTGGCGCATGGGTTTCTCTCTTGTGGTGCGTGGGCTCCAGAGTGTGTGGGCTCTGTAGTTTGCGGCATGCGGGGTCAGTAGTTGTGGTGCACGGGGCTTAGTTGCCCCGCAGCATGTGGGATCTTAGTTTCCTGACCAGGGATCAAACTTGCCTCCCCTGCACTGGAAGGTGGATTCTTAACCACTGGACCACCAGGGAAGTCCCTGGAGCATATCATTCTTTTTTTTTTTTTTTTTTTTTTTTGCGGGACGCGGGCCTCTCACTGTTGTGGCCTCTCCTGTTGTGGAGCACAGGCTCCGGACGTGCAGGCTCAGCGGCCATGGCTCACGGGCCCAGCCGCTCCGCGGCATGTGGGATCTTCCTGGATCGGGGCACAAACCCATGTCCCCTGCATCGGCAGGCGGACTCTCAACCACTGCGCCGCCAGGGAAGCCCAGCATATCATTCTTAAAAGGTTATAAATGGGATGATCTGAGTCTCTGAAGGACAGAGTACATCACTATAAGACAGGAACCTCTGGGATTAAAAAAAACTCATCAGAAACAATAGACATGAAAAGATGCTGTTTGTGGTTAATATAGCTAATAACTGCTTGTAGGTCTCTGGGGGAATATTACAGACATCCTTAGAAATACAAATGATACATATTGTGACGATAGATGGCATTAGTTATTTGCCAGTTATTTACTGGCCGTACGGTTGCCTTTTGAACTTTACTACTATGTGGTTTAGGTTTAATTACCTGGATCCTTCAGTGGCTCCTGAATGGAACAGCTGGAGTCAAGACTTCGCCTTCCTTCAATTATAGCTCAAGAAAGTTATTAGGTCTCCTGTCCTGTAACTAAATGATTTGTAGGTAGAATCATAGTTCCTATTAAAACCTTAGGAAAGCTTTATTCTTTCTTTAAATAATAGCTTTATTGAGATATAATGCATATACCATGAAATTCATTCACCCTTTTAAAGTATACAATGCAGTGGCTTTTAATATATTTACAAAGTGTGTGTCAGTCATTACTATCTAATTTTAGAACATTTTCTTCATCCCCAAAAGAAACCTGTACCCATTAGGTTTCACTCCCCATTTCCCTCCTGACTTTCCTAGCCCTAGGCTATGACCAATCTACTTTCTGTCTCTGGATAATTTGCCTGTTTTGGACATCTCATATAATTGGAATTATACAACATGTGATTCTTTGTGACTGGCTTCTTTCACTTATCATAGTATTTTTAAGGTTCATCCATGTTATAGCATATCAGTAGTTCATTTTTTTTATTGCTGAATAATATTCAATCATATGGATATACCACAATTTGTTTTATCTGGTCACCAGTTGATGGGCATTTGCGTAGTTTCCAGTTTTTGGAAAATATAAATAAAGTTGTTTTATGAAGTTTTTATAAACATTTGTGCAAAGATTTTTGTATGGACGTATGTTTTTATTTACCTTAGGTAAGTTCTTAGGAGTGAGGTTGCTAGGTTGTATTGTTAAGTGTATGTTTAACTTTATAATTAACTCCCAAATTTTTTTCCAAAGTGGCAGTACCATTTTGCATTCCCACCAGCAATTTTTGAGACTTCTGGTTGTTCCACATCCTAGTCAGCATTTGGAATTGTCGGGTTTTTTTGTTTTGCTTTGTTTGAGATTTTAGCCATTCTAATAGGTGCACAGTTGTTAGTTTTGTTTGTTTGTTTGTTTTTTCCGGTACGCGAGCCTCTCACTGTTGTGGCCTCTCCTGTTGTGGAGCACAGGCTCCGGACACGCAGGCTCAGTGGCCATGCCTCACGGGCCCAGCCGCTCCGCGGCATGTGGGATCTTCCCAGACCGGGGCACGTACCCGTGTCCCCTGCATCGGCAGGCGGACTCTCAACCACTGCGCCACCAGGGAAGCCCACAGTTGTTAGTTTTAAATGAAAATCTTACAGTATGGAACCATCAGGAGGATGATTTTAAATGCAAAGCAAGCATTTACTGAATGCCTGTTATATGCCAGGCCCTCTACTGAGTGATGGAAATACGGAGAAATAAGATATATCTCTGCTCCCATGGAAGTTACAGTTTATTGAGGATGTCAGGCATTATTGCTAACTATCTGGGGTTAAGATATTGGGGAGGGGATCACCAGTAGAGTTCAACTATACCTAGAAGTGGGCAGTTTTGTGGAAGGATTTTGACATTTATGATCAGTAAAAAGAAAACAATATGAGGAACCTTATGTACCTTTGCATAATGTTCTAAGATAGGTTTTGGTCGTGAAGGTCAAGCTCTTCCTACGTTATCATGTCCAATAATCAGGACCTAATAAGCTGCTTGGGATAATATTCTGATGCTTAACAGTTTGGGGGCAACACCAGCTGGTCACATATGCACAATAACCAGGGAAAGGGGAACTTTAATTTTTTGTAGACATTGGAACCTGCTCTTTTGACCCCTGTAGTTACTGTTTTCCCTTTCTGTGTCCGTCCTAGGTCTGGCTTTCTGCCTTTTACCTCACACACTGCTAAACTGTATAATCACTCCTTTTAAGAGTGCATATGGTGGGGGCTTCCCTGGTGATGCAGTGGTTAAGAATCCGTCTGCCAATTCAGGGGACACGGGTTCAAGCCCTGGACTGGGAAGATCCCACATGCCATGGAGCAACTAAGCCCGTGCACCACAACTACTGAGCCTACACTCTAGAGCCTGTGAGCCACTACTGAGCCCACGTGCCACAACTACTGAAGCCCATGTGCCTAGAGCCCGTGCTCTGCAACAAAAGAAGCCACCGCAATGAGAAGCCGGCACACTGCAACGAAGAGTAGCCCCTGCTCGCTACAACTAGAGAAGGCCCACACACAGCAACAAAGACCCACCGCAGCCAAAAATAAATAAATAAAATAAATAAATTTATACAAATAAATAAATAAAAGTGCATATGGGGACTTCCCTGGTGGTCAAGTGGTAAGGAATCTGCTTTCCAGTGCAGGGGATGCAGGTTCAATGCCTGGTCAGGTAACTAAGATCCACATGCTGTGGGGCAACTAAGCCCATGTGCCTCAAGTAGAGAAACCACGTGCCGCAACTACAGAGCTCAGGTGCTCTGGAACCCGCGCGCCACAACTATAGAGCCCACATGCCCTGGAGCCTGCATGCCACAATAAATAAATAAATAATAAATGTTAAAAAAAAAAAGTGCATGTGTACTTAGCTCTGAACTGTTTACCACAGTCAGAAGTGGTAGCAATAGGCATTTGTACTTTTTGTCCAGTTGACCCCTTCAGCATTCACCCAGCTAGATCTGGCCTCAGTATGAAGGTCATTTCAGGTGAATAAGATTCCAAGAGCCATGTTTCCCTATGTTTGATAAACTGGGCCTCTTATCGGACCTGTGTGGCAAACAGTTGAGAAGAGCTGTGAAGGAAGGTTGGAGGTGGCATGGAGCGGGAAGAGACTATGAAATTGCTGGGTCGCGCCTCAAGTTGTCATGCTCATCTAATTTTTGAGCATCTCTCAGAGCAGGTCAAACTATTTTTTGCTTTCTTTTTTTTTTTGTGGTACGCGGGCCTCTCACTGTTGTGGCTTCTCCCGTTGCGGAGCACAGGCTCTGGACGCGCAGGCTCAGCGGCCATGGCTCATGGACCCAGCCGCTCCACGGCATGTGTGATCTTCCTGGACTGGGCCATGGACCTGTGTCCCTTGCATCGGCAGGCAGACTCTCAACCACTGCGCCACCGGGGAAGCCCCATTTTTTGCTTTCTTAAAAACTTCTCAAGAACCTTAGCTTCGTTTGCTGTTATACAGCAAGGAAAAATATGATCTGATAACAAGTTTAAAGTGATTGGAAGTCATTCTCCTGAAGGAAAAGATGAGAGTCAGGATTTCTTTGTGTACGGCTGTATCCTCTAAATTCTTGAGAATTTCTTTCATGGAAGACTGAGTTTAACAATAATGTTAAAAAATATCAAAATTCATAGCAGGTGCTGATCAATTTTTTTTTTTTTCTGAAGACCGAAAAGCAAGAGAGAGTTCAACTTTGTAAGGACTTTAGGTTGGCTATAAGGAGCATTTGCTTGCTATTGAGGGACTGAAGGAGAGTCTACAATCAATGTTTTCCAGAGAGCTGCAAATATGATAGTCTCATTTGGGATGGTTAAAATTTACCATTGACTGAAGGACTTGCTACCTACTGAAGATGGGATGAAAATCTCCGTTTGAAAAGTTTTTTTTTTTCTCTTCCCCATAGGTTAGCGACATTGATTTTCTTTTATTTGGGAAAGGTTTTAATCTTCGGGCAAATGTTTGTCAAGCTGCTCGGTACTATAGTAAAGTTCAGTTTGATACAGGAACCTCATGCTTTTGATAGGTTCTGACAAATAACAGCAGTAATTGGTTTAGAACTATAAATTCCTAGACTTCTACTTTGTGATACATAGAAATTTTATATTACTAGTCATCTAACTGTTTCCTGCCCCTATCTAGTGTTTGTTATTAAATGTTTTGTCTGTTCTTTCTGGTACTCTTAAGCATATTCTGAGCTTGAACTCACTACATGTTGATCTTTTGGATATATTGCCTCTGAGTTTTACTCAGGGCTGGCAGGTTCTATAGATCCTTATGTTTCATTAGTAGTGGTGTCCTTCATAGAAATCAGGGATCAGGAAACGACTGTGCCAAAATAGACCATGCATGGATGAGATGCAATTAAAGGAGCAGAACAGAAATTTTGAGGAAATTGAGGGATAGGAAAGAAATCTCAAAATCAGAAATTATTTTATAGAATATACACTGAGATGATTACTTGGTTCTTTTAACATACTCACAATGCATTTACCCTGTAGGAGGCATGTGTGTATAGTTGGGTGGGGGAGAGGCAAGAACATATATTAAAAGGGACCTATCTCAGAAGCACAATATTGGTCAAAGAAAGCAAGTTGCAGAACAGTATGCGTATTTTTACATTTAGGAAAAACATAAAACAATATATATTTTCTATGTATATGTGTGTCTGTGTCCATATATATATATGTATATGTGTGTGTGTGTGTGTGTGTGTGTATATATTTTAACATCTGAAAGAATATGTGCCAAATGTATATAATGGTCTGAAGAGAGTGCAAGAAGGCAGGAGGATTGGAGACTTTTGCTTTTTCTATAATAATCATTGTGTGTGTGTTTGAGAAGAATACGTTCATATTTTAATTATGTAATTAAATATCCATTTAAAAATAAAGAATATTCATTACCCTTAAACAATGTTTATAGTGTAGGTGGGGAACTGAGATAGTTTCAAATAATGTAAACTAATTAGAAAATAAAAGCAGTAGGGTAGAAATTCAGGAATGGCTAGTTTTGTGGGTTAATTCTCTTTTATGGGTTGAATACACTTAACTTTGAAATGTTTTATCCATATGTACATATATTGAAGCCATATGATAAATAGAAAAACCTTCCTTCAGGAATTCCTCCTCTTTTTTTTCTGTATCATTTCACAACCGCATTTATCCTTTGCTAATAACACTTTCAAACATCTATCCTCCTTTTGACTTTTTATCTTGTCTGTGCCCCTTTGTTCCCAGCCAGGCTCCCATTGTTTATGGGACACACGGCAACTGATCAGTGTAGAGCATTGGAGCATTACTGGTGTGGACTTGAAAGTCACAGACCTGGGTTCACATCCTGACTTCTGACCAGCTTTGTGACTTTGAGCAGTTATATAACCATGATTAATTTTATCATTTGGTTCCAGAGCTGCTTTTTTCTTCAGATGTTCTTGGCCCCTTGCAGCTTTGACCTTATATCTCTAGGAGAGGAAATGTCTGGGGATAAGCCAGAAAGGGTAGAAAAGAGTCCTGGATTTCTCTCCCAAGAAAAAGGCAGGTGAATGGGGTAGGGCTGGTAGAGGCAGGCCTGGGGCTGTCCTGGAGGGTAGATCAAGCTACTACTTGAATTTAACTGGTTGTCAGTAGAACAAGGGTCATTGACCAAGGGCAAGTGAGGGTTAGGTTGCCTGTGTGGAAGGGTGGGATAAAAGAGTCCTGTCTCTGATTGTGTCAGTATTAGGCTGAAGTGGGTGTTTGTGAAAAGCATTTAAGGTGAAGAGAGTAGGAGGAAGTCAAGGAAGCAGTACACTGGGAGTCCTTAAGAGCACAGTCGGGATTTAGCTGAGTCCTGGCTCTGCCTCTTACTAGCCTTGTAACCTTGAGCCAGTTACTTATCTCTTCAAGATTTAATTGCTTAATTTATAAAATGGGGATAAAAGTTACCTACCTCATAGGGTTGTGAGGGAATACATTTAGCATTCTTAGAACAGTGCCAGGCACGTATTAAGTACTTGATAAATTTATAAATATTAAGTCAAGCTAGGGGAAGAAGGAAAGCAGGCCTAATGAACTGTATAGTGGGGGTGGCTGCCTCTATGTACATCTAACTGATGACATCTGTCCTTCGT
Source organism: Grampus griseus (assembly GCF_964374135.1). Taxonomy (NCBI): domain Eukaryota; kingdom Metazoa; phylum Chordata; class Mammalia; order Artiodactyla; family Delphinidae; genus Grampus; species Grampus griseus. The sequence continues at coordinate 52,299,037 of NC_139010.1, read as the reverse complement.
TATCTCCAGATAAAAGAGTCAATAATAGGAATCATTATTTTTTTTTTTCCGGTACGCGGGCCTCTCACTGTTGTAGCCTCTCCCGCTGCGGAGCACAGGCTCTGGACGCGCAGGCTCAGTGGCCATGGCTCACGGGCCCAGCCGCTCCACAGCATGTGGGATCCTCCCGGACCGGGGCACGAACCCGTGTCCCCTGCATCGGCTGGTGGACTCTCAACCACTGCACCACCAGGGAAGCCCAAGGAATCATTATTTATACATGTTCTAATACTTCCTGATGTGTTTGCTTGTTCAAAACACACTTAAAAAGATGTTTTCCTTATTTGTTATTCCCTATACCTGGAAACAAAACTTATGAAAAAGAAAGACTTTAAATGATTATTTGCCACTTGTAACCTTTGCTGTTAAATGATAAATTGCGGGCTTGTTTTCTCTATGCATAGTTTCTGTTGAATTTCACTGCAGATGTTTTAGTTTTTCTGTCTTTTTTGTTTTTTCTTTCCAGTTAATCAGTTATTTCAGCAACATTTACTACTTACAAAACTAAGAAGGATGAATCGTATACAAATATAAATTGATGAAACATAGAATTAATTTTAGTGAGAAAATAAGTTTCTCAGTACTTATTGAAGTTTGTTCAGTTAAGAAGCCTACGCAAATTCTATTGTGCATTTCACGTGTTTCATCTGTTGAGCACTAGTGAACCCTGTTAGGTTAGCATCCATGAACCTCTAGGTTCTAAAATCTATGTTCCAGTACCCTGAGGTAGCATCACAGAAGTCTCTTGGTGTTTTCCCTAATATTCCAGTAGCCACCACAGTACAGATGCCTTGTTGTACGTTTGTCATATAGCACTGAAAACAACCATAAAAAGAGAATTATCACCCCCATTTTATAAATGTAGATAATCAAGGCTTAGAAACTTGTTCAGAGTGACATGCCAGCAAGTGGCAGAGCCAGAATTTGAAAATTAGTTGTCTGATTTCAAAGTTTGTCCTTTTAAAAACTAGGCCACCACCTGCTTCTCTCACCCACAATCAGTTGGAAGACTGCAAAGCTGACCCTTGGCAAAGTGGCCGGGCTTGTTTATTTCTTGCTGCTATCTAGTCTCTCCCATCACTTTACTGTCCCATTTTTGTGATCAGATTCATAAATGTAAAGGCTTAACTTGAAGAATCATCCAGTCCAGTGGCTCTCGAATCTAGCCAGTCATAGGAATCACCAGGACATTAATTTCTTTTAAAATTACAGTTAAGTTGGTTTTAGCCAGAGCCCAGGAACCTGCATTTTAACCATTCTACATGTGATTTTAACAGTCTGACAGGTTTGGGAACCACTTCAATTACATGAATCCCCTCCAAATACCCCCAGCAATTTTCCTGACAGGTAGTCATCTAATATCTGATAGTCTTCTGACAGGAACTCACTACCACCTTGCCAGGAAGGTTATTTCATTGGTAATTAGATGCAATGCTATGCTTCTATAGGGCTTTCATTTACTGTTCCATATGGATTGGATTAACTTCTTTGGACAGATTTTTATACTCCTTAGATACTGGCTTGGAGGTCAGATCCACATTTGAATCTTCTCTGAACCTTACCTTCCTTGTGTAAAAGGAGTATGTTATTATCCACCTTGAAGGATAATATCAAGAGTTAAATGAAAAAAATAAACTGTTCTGGCTGGAAAGGTACTAAAATCAGCCAGATTTTTTTTTAGTTTTATAAAAAACTATAGTTTTTTTTATAGTTCCAAACAGCCTTTTTTTTATAGTTCCTTCACCTCATCAGCCTTTTTGGAAATAGTCCCACATCTGCAGGGTTCTAGTTAGAAGTGTGGATATGTATGATAGAAGGCGCTTAGACACATTCTGGGATTGTCAGTGCCAGAAATAGGCTGTCATTTTGACTACTCATCAGTACACTTTTTTACCTCTGGCTTTTTCTTTGGACAGAGAATGTGATACTCATTCTTAGGGGTACAAACTTGCATTTCTGGAAATTCAGCTTTACTCCATAAGTAATTGGAGTTTCCACTGATAACTTGAACCTAAAGCAAAACAAATGATGAGCAGCAAGACCCTAAAGGCAAAAGAAAAGACCTTCTTCAATTATATAGAGACCAAAACGGAGAACCAAAGAAAATATTCCATGTCTCTTCCTTATCCATCAGTAGAGATAGGTAACTGCTGAGTGTTAGTTGAAAAGGAAAAAAAATGGGGTGGAGGTAGAAAGGAGTTGGAGGGCAGCAGTAAAGAAAGAAACGTTGAGCACTTGCTTTTTGTCAAACATGATGTGAGTAAAATGAATACTTAAGTAATTTCACCCTAATCCTCACAGGTAAGATCCCATTTTACCAATGAGAATACTGAAGACATTGAGAATAACTAAGACAAGCCTCATGCCTGGTTAAATGTCAGGTCCAGATTCAAGACACCTAGGATTTTACAGAATGTGATTTAAAAAAAAATGTATTATACACACACAAATATATGTTCTTTAAGAAATAGATGTGACTTAGTTTTTATTGTATACATTCCTTTGTTGAAACACCTGTCATGCTCTAATTTTAATTGGTTATGTCTCCCTCTACCAGTTACTTAAAAACAGGGACTAGGTTATAACATTCATCTCTGAATCACCAGGGCCCAGCCCTACACTTGTGCATTAAAGGCTTGTAAAAATGAAATATCTCTCTGTGGCATTTGATAACATCTGTGCCCTCCACCCCTACTCTTCATGTGTGAGTCAAAAAAATATATATATACTATTGGAAGGGATGTTATAAATAATCTAGCTCAATCCTTTCATTTGTATAAAGGGAGGAATTTCAGGCACAGACTAGAGATCATGATGTACCCAAAAGCTCCTAATTGATTGTAGTTCTAGCACTCTTGCGTTCTGGTTCTCTATTCAGGGCTCTTCTTCGGACCTGCATCCAAACTTACTGCATTCATTCATTCAGTAACCCTCTGGGTTCCTCCTCTGTGCTCAGAGCTGAGGAAGTGCCACCTTCCTTTCTGCCTCCCTGGATGGATATACAGCCATGCTTTCCAGAAACCAGAAGAAAACAGCTTCCCAAGATTTTAAGGCTTAAACTAGAAAATGATCACTGTAGCTGAGATTTTTACCTGTTGTATCCCTTTTTGCTCATCAAGGCAGTCATTCTGTTATTCTATTGCTCATAGGGGAGGAGAAGTGATCATTTGCAAAACTGGGTAAACTTTTCAAGAGCCTGAAAATAATCTCTCGTTGCTGTGGTTTGATTTGGTGTGGTTTTTGATGTTTATGACTGTATTGCTTTTCTTTAGCAAAAGCAAACTAAATCTGTTCTATAGTATTAAGTTAGGCCATGAACTGCATTTCCTTTTAGGCTCAGACTACTAAAAATAATTTGTAGGTGTTGCTCTCCCATGGGCTTGAGTGAAATGCAGTAGAACAATTTATTTCTTCACTTAGTTTGTGTTAGCTCTCTGTTTTCAAAATGTTTTTGAATCTAACATCATGAAAACATACTACCTTGGGTTAAAGTTTTTTTCCTGTGAGTGCTTTTCAAAAGGTAGTTTTAGTACTTTGGACATATTTTAATTTTTATAAAGTATATGTAATGTATGGAACTTATCAGTAATAATTATTAAAGATACCCAATAAAATTACATTGAAACTACAGTCACCTTTTGATTTTTCAGGGAAGTGATTCTGTTTGTAGACTGAGAGTTCTTAGTTATGGTCTTCCTCTAGGGAAAAAAAAATCTATTCATTTGAATAGAGTATTCAGTTGATAGTAGAGGGAGGGGGGTGAAGCGTGGAGGGCAAAGCCAATTCACTTGACTCTTCCTTTTGAATTTACTTTTTTAGTTCATTTGAGAGAAAATTAGTCTGAAGTACTGGGACATATATATTAAATAATTATTAGGGTAAAGGATACAATTTAATTAATTATGGAAACTTGTATTAAACTTAATGTTGCCAAGTCATTATTCTTAATGAAAAGAATGTATTATTAAAACTACCTGGAATTTTGACTCATGTCATCAATCCATGGCAAGAAGCAAATGATATGGTTATTAATTTTATGAAGTAATTTTATGTATTGTCTTGTTCTGTTTTTATTTTTAGGACCGGAGTAGGCCCTATGACACTTTTAACTTGCACTCGTTGGAGAACTCCTTAATGGATATGATAAGGACTGATCATGAGCCTCTGAAAGGTAAACACTACCCTCCCAGTGGCCCACCAATGAGTTTCGCTGATATAATGTGGAGGAATCATTTTGCAGGTTAGGAATATTCATATGTCCATTCCTTGCTTGGTGTTTTAAACAAAAATCAGCTTTTTAATAATTGTGGTTTTGTTTTTGTTTCTTTTTTGTTTGTTTGTTTTTGTTTGCTTCTGTAAAGCATTGTGGAATGTATTTAAAGTTGATTTTTTTTAAACCTGGGTTCAGCTACCTACCATAATCAAGGTTGTTTGCTTTAATCATAATGTCTGGCAGAAGCATGTGTTGGGTAGCTGAGGTTGTGGTTTATAGCATGAGACCAGAAGCCAAATTTTTGGGGCTTTGTGCATTTGAAATGTTTAGCTGAACCTGGATAATTCATTTAAGTCCAAGTATACTGCAAGGAAGTATGAGATTTAATCTCCAAAGACTACTTCAGAAAACTTTGTAGAAAAGCGTTTCATTTTATTAAAATACAATCACTTTCCTAGTGTAGGAAATAACGCTACACAGACTTAAGAGCAGAAAATGACCCTTTGCATTCTCTAAGGCTAAACACAAGGAAAATGTTTTGGGTTAAATATAAGGCAGAAAGTCCCAAGGTCAGCAATATTAGGACTTCCTATATTTAGAGCCCGTGTAAATTCAGGATAGAGGCTGATGTTACATTCATGATTACAGATAGTTCTTATTATGCGGTATAGGACTTTTCAGGGGCCCTGTGATATTTTAAAATACTGAAATGGAAATTTTCTGTGGAAATAGCCACTGTACTTGGGTTTAGAGCCTAACTATCTGAAAACTGGAAGCGTTAGCCACAAGGATGCCTGTCTTATATGAACCCTTATGTCCTCTAGAGTTGTGAGGAATTTGATCCCCTCTGGTTCTCTGCAGGCTTTTATATAGGGTATGACTGACTGTGAACCTGATAGTCATTTCCTCATGCCACACCAAAAATCTATTTCATCATTTTCTTGTCACACTCATGATTTTCTGCTGCTTTCCTCAATTTCCAGTGAAAAGAAAGTAGTTAACAGGCTATGAAGAAAATAAAAGATTTTGAGAAAAGCTATATTTTAAGTCCTTCAGAAGTAGGAAAAAAGGCCTCTCATTTAGTCATTGTTATATTTAGTCACTGTTACCACATCTTTCTTCAGTAAAGATTAGGTACATGGTAATTTCACTTAGAAGTGAGAATGGTGTTTAAAAAAAAACTCAAAAAACAATATTCACAGACTGTTCTGTGTTTTTAGTATCTTCTAAGGCTACATTTGTCTTCCTTCTCTACCGCGAACAGCTGTAAGCCCATCCTAATTATTCTAAAATATTCAGTCCTTGTTCTTTATGCATACCTGTTTTATCTTGGTCTGTATTCTTCTAGCAATAAAAGATTATGAAAGGATCTTAGATTATAGTCTGTAAAATAATTTTCTAGAATTTTTTGAATATTGATTAAGCAGGAGCTGTTCTGCCCTGTTGAGAGTGGCACCGTCAAAGTGTAAGGAGGGTACCTCACTATGGGATAATGTAAATACCTTATTCTACTTGTGATGGCTCCTTTTTAATTTTATGTCCAGCTACCTCTGCATAAATTTCTCCACTACACTTGCAAATGTGAGGTTTCATCTATAAAAGCCTTCTGAATTGTACTTATACATATAATATGTCCTAATAAGTCGGAAGGCACTTAACATGTACTTTTTTACAGCCTCAATATGGTTACAACCACCCACATTGATTTCTTATGAATGGACTACTTCCCGTGGTCAATTACATCGCCATGTTATTGTCCTCTGGTTAGGGTGTTTGAACTTCAGGCTTCCCTTTTCCAGCTGGGAGACTTTTACGTTTGGTTTATGGCACCATGTGTTTGATCCTTATTACTTCTAAAAACATAATTATGATGCTAGTGTTTTAAGGGAAAGATTTTCAGTAATATTTGATTTTAAAAAATGGAGCAAAGTATAATAACTAAAAGATAACTTAAAAATAAAAGAAACATTGTCATGATGTATCTTTTAAAATATTTTCCATATAATAAACATTATGTTTTTACCTTGTCTTTATAATTTATTGATAGACCTTAACTTTGGACTCTTAGGTTGTTTCCAGCTTTTTCTCCATTATAGGTAATGCTGCCATGGATGAGTTCTTGCATGTAGCTTTTTCTTAAGGTAAATTCATAGAGAGGGTCTCTGGCTCAAAAGATGTAAATGTCTAGGTGAATTGAGCTTTAAGAGAAAGGTGGTAGGATAGGGGAACTACCACATGGCTTCTGTATGAGTCTGTCCAGAAACACTTCCCCCTATCCATCCTGTTCTTCCTCCTAGCTTTAATATCCTCTTGTTTTACTTGAACATTATTTTGAGGGTCTTAAAATTCAAGTTAGAGAGTCATTGTTTTTTTGTGTGCTTATTTGTTTTGGTGTTTTTCTATGGATTTAGGTTTTCTTTAGAAAAAAATACATTCTTGCTCATTGTAAGAAATTCAAGTAGTACATAAAAAGACGAAAAGGAAAGTGAAAAAACCACCTGAGACTTACTACCTAGAGATAACAAAGATTATTATTTTTATTAATATTCTTCCAGACATTTTATATTCTCTGTATAGGAAATGAAATTTCAACTCAGCCTTTCTGACTTTGTAGTCATTCAAACCTGGGTTTGAATTCTGGTTCTGCCTTTAGTTAGCTATTGATCTAGATAAATTAGCCTCTTTAAAGCCTTAGTGTCTTCATCATTAAAATAAAGCACCTACTTCATAGAGTGGGTGTGAAGGTGAGATAAAGTCCCTGACACTAGAAACTGCTCAAAAGTTATCTGTGATTTTTTTTACCAGCAGTGGTAGTGGTGTGCCTACTGCCTGGCCTGGGTAATAAAGTAAACCTTTATATCCCTACAATATTTACTTCCTTCCAGCTAGACTGCAGCTAAATGTTGAAAGCTTTCGAATGCAAGTTGTCAAAATTGTGTATTTGCCATAGATATAAGTAGTGATTCTTGAAGGATAAACATTCTGTCATTATCAAAAACCACCTAAAGGAGAAAGAAAAATAATCCTCCTAAGTTTTGTTGGCTTTACAAAATTTTATACCTGAATAGTGTAAAGAAAGTATAATAAAGTAGAATATCACATTCATGAAAAATAAAAGTACTTCATGATGTACTTAAAGTGAACATGGTGAAAATAAGTTCACAGTGATATTTCATTGTATAAATGTATTCAATAAGAAATCCCTTTATTCAACTGTTCTCTTGATTCAGGCAGAAAAAGGGTTAGTGGGAGAAATGACCGAATAGGAAGTTTAGGAAGTAATAAAACTTGTTTTAGTAAAGAGCTTTAACAGTTTTCCAATCATATTTCTACCTATACTAGATCAGCCTTAAAGATGTTTGTAGGAAATTTAAAAATTTTTTAAATTAAAAAAAACCTCCTCCCCATGTTAAAAATGTCAAGTAATGTAGAGAAAAAGTCAAACTGAGCTTTTTTCACAGAACCCTGAGGAATGTCTTCTGCAGTGTTGCTCAGATCACAGAACGCTTATTTAAACAAAAATTAATTTAAATAAAATAAAAACTAATTTTGGGGGGGCTTCTTAGATCTCAAACTGCCGTTCTTGATTGTAGCAGAATAACATTTTAATAATTACCTGTTGTCTCTTACCATAACTTAGGTATGACTTCTCCTGTCTTTCATTTGAGAAAATGTCTCCAGGAAATGAGAAGGAGGGTTTTGAGAAGGGAGATGAACTAATAAAAACTATCCCTTATTTCTTTTCTAAGTACAGAAATCCTTGGGTCAGTAGAGGTATGAGTGAGGCCTGGGTGGGAAGAATTGTCCTCTGCCCTCTTTTCTAGTGGATGCAGGGAGAGCCAACTCTCCTCATGATTATGAGGATTAGGGGGATTTCTGGCATCGGGAGAGTTAGGATTAGGAAAGGGGAAAATGTTCCTCCCTGCACCCTCCTTACAACTGTCCCCCGGCTTGCTACCGATGATGAGGGTTCACCTAGCCACTGGGGAACCTCTCTGAAAACCCAGGGACGTAAGGTTTGATTATTCATACCCTCTCTTGGGATTATTATTCAAAGAGGACAAAGTGATGAGAGAGAAGAATAATAGGGAAAAACCAACACAGTGCATTGGGCAGGGTAGGTGACATTATGAAGCAAGGTCCCATTGCCTGGCTGGGGTAGTACAATATAGCAGAGTCCTTGGCAAAAAACAGGGAGGAACCACCTTTTTCTCATCCCGTGTAGTCTCCCTGTTATAACAGAAGAGTAGGCTTGGCTGGGCACTTGGGGGTAGTGCCTGATGAAACATTTTTGTATATTTGAATTTTCTCTTCCTTCACCATTCATGGAACTGAAATTTGAAAAATGAAAAGAGCAGGTGTCAGCTGAGAACTGATATCGAAGGGTTTGTTTTTCAAATGTATACTGAATCTGGGAAAAAATAGCAGCTATCCTCTGATAATAGTGCTTTAAAACATTTAAATTGACAGAAACTTGGAAGAAATAATGCCATCCCTTTGGTATTATAGAGGCATTTTTCTTTATTCATCATAATTTAAATTTAGTATTACAGAGCCTTTCAGAAAATTGGTCCCTTTTATGGAATGTTGAGGTCACCTTGTTTTAGAAAAAGTGCACCTTCATTACATTTAGTTTATTCAGAAAAATATACAGTCTCTTTACGTACTTGAATTATTACTCCAGTTGTAATTTTGTACTACCTCCCTTTGGCCCATATCAGTCTGCTTGTATAAAAGTTTGCAGATCCCAGAAACTGTTAGGGCACAGGTTCGAAGTTAGCAAGAAGTCATTGTTCCTCTTCTATACAAAAGGGAAGACAACAGATAGAAGTTGAGTGATTTTGTTTTTATAGGTAATTCCCATTAATTTGCCCAATGATCCTTTCAGTATAGCACCATAATCACCTGAGAGTAAGAAAAAGGTTAAGGATTCTTTAATCCTGGGTACTACCTCTGGAAATTCTGATTTAATTGTTCTAGAGTACAGCCTGAAATGAGGCAATGTAGGCACAAAGGAATTGATAACATACCAAAAATTATTCACAACTGGTATGCAAAGAAACAAGGATTTGACCTCAGGTCAAAGCTCACCTTTTTTGCTTCGTGGTTCTTTGGAACACATTTCGAATATTATAGTACCATACTTTCATAATTTTTCCTTAAAAGGAATTTGAAGCACCATTTTATTGTATTCTTACATATCACATTATTGTACCTTGTAGATACTTTTTCTGAGGGACTGTCTCTTCAACTTTATAGAGAAAATTAGTAGGAAATAGAATCTAGTAGAATGTGCATTGTCTCATAACGTTTTCTAGAACACAGCACTCACATTCTGTTATGTAAAGGTCTCCAAAGGACTTGACTTTTTAGAACATGTGGGGATGATTAGAGAAAGATAGTTGCTCCCTATCTCATAAGAAATTGCAGAAGTGAAGAGGTGACTTTCATAATTAGTTACAAATTAATAAAAATTCCAGCTTTTATTTTGGACATATGAAAGTATGGGTTTAGTTTGACTCTGAAACTTTGAATAGCAGTAAAGGCAGTTTTTTATAACTAACATCTTAAATATAAATATGAATTGAGCTTATGAGACTGTGATTTTTACAGTCTGAATAGCCATATGTAACCCTATTCTCCAACCTCCCCCTCCATCCTCTCCCACCCCCATTTATCAGGCCTTGTGCAGTGGGGAAAGTGGGACACGGTCTCAGATTTCCACAGCATCGTTTAACTCAGTAAAACTAAGTATGCCTTCCAGTTTTCGAAACCTTATATTTTACACTATACTTAAAAGATAGCTAGCTGACAAGAACAATTTAAAAATAGCAGACCGTGGACAGGTGACAAAATGTCACGCTGGCAGCACCAGACTGCATTAACAAAAATCACCAGATGTCACACACTTGATTTCTATTTTCACAGCTGATTAAACAGCAGTATTTGTTGGACAAAAGGAAGAAAAAAGAAATGGCCTCATCTGAATTTGGAGTCAGTTTTTCTTTTGCTGTTGGTATTTTCTCTCTCCTTCAAAATCCCATAATAACTGTAAAACTTAAGGCATACTATATAATAAATTTTTAAAATATTATAAAATAAACCTAATTTTAGAAAAGAAACCTTTATACATATATACTTCCTAAACTTGCAGGCTATAAATCAGAATGTTAGCAGAGCTTGTCTTTGGTGATCTTGTTTTCTTCATTTTTCTGTATTGTCTAATTTTTCTCCAATGAAAATATATTGTATTTTATAATCTAAATATTAATTTTTGAAGAGGTAGAGAAAGTAGCTTAAAGAAGCCTTAAGTGGTTTACTAAAAAGAATTTGGGAAAAAATTAGATCACATTTAAGTAATTGGTTCTGATGGTTCTGACATTGAACTAGAGTTTCGTATAAAATCTTTGATTGATGATCTTGATCTAGAGATCATTAAAGTCAGAGGCCAACAGAATTAGGAAGGATACCAGGAAAGGCAAAAGAATTTTCTGCTTTTCAGCAAGTAGTGATGCCTTCAACTACAAAACATTGCCTAAGGCTCTTGTTTTGCCTCATCTTTAGAAAGACTGAATTGGAAGTTATTGGTGTAGGATAGAGGATGATAATTAGAAAACTACTGAGCTTCCTTTCAGTTTCATCTTGCTAGGTTGAAAAGTCCCAAGACCTGATGGAAAGAGTACAAAAAGGATCCAGCTTCTAGAGGACTGCAGAGAGGGGCATCCCTTAACATTAGAGAACATAAGTAGTTCCAGAAACATATAAAAACTATTATTTGATATAGTGGTTGTAAACTACATAATTCTTTACCATAAATGATTGTAGCACAGGAAGTGAAAGAAGTTGAATGAGCTAAATTTGGGCTTGCTTGGATTTCTTGATAACCCGTTATTATTCTGAGAACGTTTAGGGAACATCCCTAGTTTATAGGAACAACACCCATATCTGAATATTCCTAGGTCAGAGATTGAAAGACCCTCTCAATGTGCCATTTCCTTAAATTCTGCTCAGCAGTGATTGGGTTTTTTAGGCAGACTTTCCAGTGACTGGTTGTTTATTGTTTAGTTTGAATACCTCAGAATATGATAAGTAAATCACAAATAATTAGTACATCGTCCTTTTCCCCAAGTAATTAATACATCTTCTGCTCTTAAACCTGGAGGCTATTAGTTGAAATATCTTATTCAGACTTGTCATCTTATAGAACAGAGGCTGGCTAACACCATCTGTAAAGGGCCAGAGAGTAAATATTTTAGGCCTGTGGGCCGTATAGTTTCTGTTGCACATTATTCTTTTTTTTTTTTTTTTTTTTTTTTTTTTTTGCGGTACGCGGGCCTCTCACTGTTGTGGCCTCTCCCGTTGCGGAGCACAGGCTCCGGACGCACAGGCCCAGCGGCCATGGCTCATGGACCTAGCCACTCCACGGCATGTGGGATCTTCCTGGACTGGGGCACGAACCCGCGTCCCCTGCATCGGCAGGCGGACTCTCAACCACTGTGCCACCAGGGAAGCCCTGCACATTATTCTTTGTTTTTTAATTTCTGTGTTTGTTTTTACAACTTTTTAAAAATGTAGAAATGATTGTTTGTTTGGAGGCAGACAAAACAAGCGGCCAGCCCCCTGTTACTATAAGGACAAAGGTCTGGACACAGGCATTATGCCCAAGGTCGTATAACTAGTGAGTGGTAGGGGCAGCACAAGAACCCTAAATTTTTAGGCCAGTCATTGTCCCCCACTATATCTGTTATATAAATTTTACATCTTTCTTCTGGTCGCCATTCTGATCATTATGTTGCATTTTTGAGCCACCGTGAAATCTTTATCTTTCAATTCCCTCTAAGCTTCAAGTTTGTATACTTCTTTGAATTCATTATTTTGCTGCTTGAATTTGAAGGGCAGTATGAATTGTTTAAATAAAATGCTTAATCCAGGGAGTGGCATGTTTAAATTGGAATGTGGGAGATGTGTTAATTTTTCCTATTATAAGGGAAGCTTCTTTTTTGTTTTGTTTTATTTCTTTGTTGTTATTGAGACTTTAGCTTTGTTTTAAGATTTTTCATGTGTATGTTTTATGACTTGATTTAAAACTGTTTTAACTGCTATGGCCTTTGACAGCATTGTTATAGATTAATCTGTTTTAGTTTTTTGTAATGTTCATATTGTACAATGTATTTATGATTATATTAAGCATTCTCTGTGCTTAAAGTAAAATTATTTTATTTTTTAGGACGCATGGGAATAAATTTTCATCATCCAGGAACAGATAATATTATGGCACTTAACAGTAAGTCTTCATATGAAATATTCTGTAAAATTAGCAGTCAAGTCTACAGCATGTCATTTCCACTTTCTCAGCTGTTCATTACATTTCAGCCTTCACTGAGTGCAGTGTAGACCATTATTCTATACCAGTGGTTTTCAAAGTGTGGACCCTGAACCAGCAGCATCAGCATCATTTGGGAACTTATTAAAAATGCAAAATCTCAGGCCCCATTACAGATCTGCTGAATCAGAAACTTTAATCATGGGGCCCAGAAATCTGTGTATGACCAAGTTCTGTAGGTGATTCTGATGCAGGCTAAAGTTTGAGAACTGCTACTGTAAACCAGGGGTTGACAAACTACAGCCCTGTGAGCCATATGTGGCCCACCGCCTGTTTTTGTAAATAGTTTTATTGAAACACAGCCAAACCCATTCATTTATGGATTGTCTTTGGCTACTTTTGTTCTACAGTGGCAGAGACAAAAAAAACCTAAACTGTTTATTGTTTGGCCCTTTACAGAGAACTTTGCTGACCCTTGCTGTATACCAGTGTGTTAGGGGGGAGGAAGGAGGGGAGGAAGAAGGAGGGAGATGATAGAGAGGGACTGGGCTAGAGAATGTGAATAAATAAATCAACTTATTGTAACTCAGAATTTTCTCATTGTGGTAGATAGCCAACAGGTGCTTCAAACTGGACATAAGGTGTTTCCCATTAGTGGAGTTTGCATAGGAATAGTGGTGATAGCTTTGCTGCTTAGAAATGGTTTTGTCAGTATACTTGTTGGATTGGGTTCTGGAGCATCAAAACCTTATTAGCCAGAAAGTCATTGTATTAAATAATACTGCAAGAAATATCTGGCTGGCATCAACTCTCCTTCCTAGTGTCTGTGGACCAAATAACTTTGCAGAAGAACAGTCTCTAAATGGAAATTGTCCCTTGTCTAAAGGACCATACAAGCCATTGAATCCCTCAGGATATAAGTTTTCTCTTCTATCAAATGAGTGATATCAGGTTGTCCCCTCTCATCCTCCCTGACATACAAGCTGACTCTCAATACACGTGGAAGACCTGCCTGGTAAATCTGCGGTTGTCTACAATATTACCCCTTTTCTTCTTGCTTGAGTAAGGATGTTGAAATGCCATTAGTGTTCCTTAGGGCATATTTTAGGTTATCTCTAAAATATGTATTCCATATTTCTTTTGGTTCTGACATGTAGCCTACCTTCCAAGCAGCACTGGTAAGAACCAGCACTGCTGGCATTGTTTGATAATGCAGGTCCTAATCCACTCCATGCATATTTTGTTCTAAATAGCTAGTATCTCCTCTTTTTGAGGGTCTTGGAAACAATGGGAATTCCAGACTATCCACCTCTATTTTCTGATTTCTAGAAGAAAGATCACTTTACAGTTAGATTCTGTTACCTCTAACTTTTTTTCTAAAAGTAGGTATTTTTGAGGTGAGGATTAATAAACATGCCTAGCTTGCCGAGCCACAGCAATTTTGTGAAACTTTGTGAAAACACTTCAGTTAGATGATGGGATTTAGAAATGAATGTAAAAGAAAAGAACAGTATGATAGTGTGTCTGCCTGCAGGAATAAGTGTGTATTTTAGAAAAGACCTAATTTGACATGGTGTAAGTCCTCTTCTGCAAGAGGGAGAAGATATAATTTATGATTTTCTGTGTAAAAAATGAAGCTAGAGGACACTTTTGTTTTTAAAAGGTTTTGATTCTCTTTGATTTGATTCACTTTAATCTCTGCTTTTAAATAAGAGATTTCATTTATGTTCTTTCCACTTTGTACATGTTGTTTAAATCCCCCTTTCAGCCTTGAAATTTCTTCATCCTTAGTAAGAGATGAGGAGACTGAATTAGGTCATCTTAATGATTGCTTTCAGAATGAAGATTCTGTGATGTTGTAATATTTTTTAAAGTACCAAAAGGGTCATTTTGCCAATATCTATATCATGTTGATGAGTTATGCATATTTCAACATAATGGCAGATACCAGAGCACACCTATCTTCAAATGACTCTGTGGGTCCTGCCCTATAGGCTCCTCAAAGTAAACCGTAAAAACCACTGGGGTTTGACATTTGCATACGTCAGTTCTCTTTCAAAGTTGACTTCTACTTGAAATGATCAGAATAAACAAAATATCCTCCTTGGTAGATATTTGTGAGGTCTACAGGTTTTGATAGATTTGCTGTGATAAAGCTTTTTTTCCCCTTTTGTGTAGTTGGGCCCAGCCCATCTGGTGACATATATATGTAACACATGCACAAACACACCTATGTATTTTTTGTCTTCCCTTTTATGCCTACCATTTGTCAGCTCAACAGTTACTGTCCTGTGACTGGTCTGTCCTTCTTATTTTCCCTCAACCTTCATATAGATGAGGTCACAAATCACTAAATCTTTATTAATTCAGAATTTGCAATTATTGAAAGGGGCTGGGTTGAAGTTGAACTATATTTTCAGACAAGAAGATACTGGCTAAGAAAATTTAAAAGAATTGAGTCAAGGGTTAAATTTTTTAAAAAAGGAAATGTGAGACAGTTGTAGTTCCTTTCTTATTAACCATTTTTGGTATGCAAAATTGATGCTTCCTAACTCTGTTCATAATGCTGCCATTCACCATGGCTTCAAAAAATCTCCCATTCTTTCACTTCCTTGATCTCACCCAAACCCAAATCTCTCCTGAAAATACCATGTTGTCAGCTCTCCTGACTTGATGAGACAGACAGAGGTGTCAGGGTGAGCATTCTCACTTCTCATTACTACTGCCCAACTTTAATTAATTAATTAATTTGTTTTTAATTAATTAATTTGTTTTTGGCTGCGTTGGGTCTTCGTTTCTTCGTTTCTTCATCGCGGTGCGCGGGCCTCTCACTGTCGCGGCCTCTTTTGTTCCGGAGGACAGGCTCCAGACGCTCAGTAGTTGTGGCTCATGGGCCTAGTTGCTCCGCGGCATGTGGGATCTTCCCAGACCAGCACTCGAACCCGTGTCCCCTGCATTGGCAGGCAGATTCTCAACCACTGCGCCACCAGGGAAGCCCCACTACTGCTCAACTTTGAATGGGCCAGTTTCCCATTTTTCGGTGTTCCTAGTGCATGTCTTCCACCTATACCTTCCTCTCAGAATCACCACTGCTGATGACATATAGAAGCCAGAAAATGGAGCTTGGGAGAAGACGGTAGGAAACCAACTGTAGAAAACAGTAAACCTGTAGATATTTAGGGTGTGGAAAGACTAGCAAAATTTGTGTAAAGTCAAAGACTCTCCTGATTTTTGCTACTCAAGACCATGAATTTAGTTAAGAATTAGCAGGCCAGCCTTTGGGGAGGAAACTAAGAGACACGTCTAAATTTTGGCTGTTACTGAAAATTTTAGTCCTCAAGTATTGTAGAATACAGAAGTGGAGAATACAGAAGAATATAGATGGGAAGAAATTCTGATCCATCAGTAAGATCTGCCACTTGTTTGCTATTTCCAAAATATAGTTAGTTCTGAAACAATATGCCCCTTCCATTTAAACTGTTAATGTATTTTTTCTTAACTTTCTAATAATGCCCTCCTTTCATCCTCATCACCCTTATACCAAAGACACTAGAAGTTTGCATAATGTATTTTTATTTTTCCTGCTGGAGAAGGAAGGAGGCTATGAGAGTGCTTCCAGCTATATCTGTAGTAGTTTCATCAGCGAGATTTTTTCTAACACTTAAGGGTAGTTTGTGTTTTTTGTTTCTTCGATTGTATGTGGGTTTTGTGTATGTGTGCACGTGTGTGTATACCTGCACTCTAGGTATAGAGTTGAGTTTAGCAGTTGTGGGCTTGTATGGGATTGATGCCTGACTTGGTGCTTTTTCCTCTATTATGATGATCCTCAGAAAAGGATATTGATGCTCCATCATTAGTCAAGTGACCAAATTTATGCTCAAGTTAATGGTCAAATCCAGAATGCCTGGTCTTGTGATTTACTCTAGGAGAATCACTGCTGAGTATATCCACTTTATTCCTCTTGACTGGTCAGCTTCTCTTTTTTCAAGTAGAGAATGGGCTTGGAAAAACTGAAATATCAGGAAGTTGCTTGATGAGTACAACGTTAGAAACGGGGAGCAGTGTGGCCTAAGGGATAGTATCACTCAGCTTCAGGGAGGTATCTTCCAAGTAGGCTGGAAGGCTTGTGAAACCTGGAGATGAGCAATAAATTAGCATAGCCATGAAAAGCATTGTTTAGAATCTAGCATATCTGGTTCCACTTCTTAGAAGCTGTATGACCTTGGGGCCACATTCTTAACTTCTTTGTCTCTGGTTTCTTCACCTGTAAAATGGAGATAATGATCACTAAAATGGCTATATATAAATCTTGTAAAGTTTAGCATAGCGGCCTAGTAGATAATGCTCAGGTGAACTGCTGTCATGATTGCTTGTATCAGAGCTTTAGTGCTGCCTTTTATTTTATTTATTTATTTTTTTAATTTATTTATTTTTGGCTGTGTTGGGTCTTCGTTGCTGCATGAGAACTTTCTCTAGTTGCAGCGAGTGGGGGCTACTCTTCATTGCAGTGTGCGGGTTTCTCATTGGGGTGGCTTCTCTTGTTCTGGAGCACAGGCTCTAGACGCGTGGGCTTCAGTAGTTGTGGCACATGGGCTCAATAGTTGTGGCTAGCGGGCTCTAGAGCGCAGGCTGAGTAGTTGTGGCACCCGGGCTTAGTTGCTCCGCGGCATGTGGGATCTTCCCAGACCAGGGCTCGAACCCATGTCCCCTGCATTGGCAGGCAGACTCCCAACCACTGTGCCACCAGGGAAGCCCTAGTGCTGCCTTTTAAAGATTTCCTTTTCTTTGCATGTTAGACTTCCAAAACATATCTTACATTGTTTGTGTTTAGATAGAGGTTTTCCTGGTGGAATTCAAGACAGCACACCTACAAATCACTAATAGGCTAGAGTGGCTGTCCTGGAGTATATTACCATCTCTTTTTGTGTGAATCTTTTTTTCAGCGTGAAATGCTTCCTGTCTCTGTCTCCTGACTGAAACATGCACCTTCTTTGGGGCTTAGAGTTGCTGTATCTTTCATGATGTTTGGCACTTTTAAAGATGCTCTGCATGTAAAATGGGATAGTCATTTTAGACAACAGTTTGGCAGTTTCTTAAAAAAGTTAAACATATACACCCACCATAGGATGCAGCAGTTCTATCTTAAGAATTTACCAATGTCCACACAAAGATGTGTATGTGAATGTTTAAAGCAGCAGTATTCATGATAGCCAAAATTATAAATAATCCAGATGTCCCTCAACTGGAGAACGGGTAAACAAATTGTGGTACGTTTGCACAGTGGAATACTATTCTGCAATAAAGAAGAGCGAACTTTTGGACTTCCCTGGTGGCACAGTGGTTAAGAATCCACCTGCCAACGCAGGGGACTAGGGTTCAAGCCCTGGTCTGGGAAGATCCCACATGCCGCAGAGCAACTAAGCCAGTGTGCCACAACTACTCAGCCTGCGCTCTAGAGCCCGTGAACCACAGCTGCTGAGCCCGCGTGCCACAACTGCTGAAGCCCACGCACCTAGAGCCCATGCTCTGCAACAGGAGAAGCCACCGCAATGAGAAGCACGCACACCACGTCAAAGAGTTTCCCCCACTCGCTGCAGCTAGAGAAAGCCTGCGCACAGCAACGAAGACCTGCGCACAACCAAAAATAAATTAATTAAAAAAAAGGGATGAGCTGTTGATTCATGCAACAACATGAATGACTCAAAATAATTATGCTGAATTTAAAAAACTAGACAAAGAAAGAGTACATACTAGATGATTCCATTAATATAAAATTCTAGCAAATGTACTCTAATCTATAGTGACAGAAAATACAACAGCTTTAAGAATATTTTGAAGTAATATTGTCCCCCTTTTTTCAGAGGAGGGCTTAGATTCTTGGAGGAGTCATGTTTAGATAAGGATGGCTTCTGGTTGAGCAAGTCTCTGAATCTCCTAAGTCTCTCTTTAGTTAAAAAAAACTACAGGAGGACAGTTATGATACTCTAACTACCTCATTATTTTTGTGAGATGTAGATGAGATTAGGCACAGGTACAAATAAGGTGTTAGTATTGCTACATTTGGAAAGTAGGGGGCATAGTCTTTTTAGAGAAGAGGGTCTAAACAGTAGTTTTGTAATGTAACAGAGGTTCAGTTTTATTGAAATTAAAAATTTTCATGCAATTCATTTTTTGATATCTCTCAGCTTGTAACTACAGCCTGTTCCAAGTTATGCAGCAAATAAGAAATTTGAAGTGCTGTTAGATTATACCTTGACAAATATGACAAATATGCCTTATTTGTCAGCTGAACTATAATAAAGCCAGTAGAGCCTTATACATCAGTAGGTATCTTCTACAGCTTCTTATTAATTGCAACCTCTAACCCAGTAATTTGAACTTAATACAGCTAAACTTACTATCCCATATGATAATTATGAAATAAAAAATGTGTTTCCACAAGTCAAAAAAAAAAAGAAATTTGAAGTTCCACTTTTGCTCTGACAGGGAGGGATGACTGTTTGCCGTCACTCTTCCTTATCAAACTTTTAAAAACACTGATACATTGAGGAGTCCTAGAATAAAACCTTGGATGTTTGAAGACTTAAATTTTTAATACCTTAAAAAAAAACCCAAAAGACATTCATCTGCTTGAGAAACTCTAAGGTCATTGGTTGTTAACACCTTGTACACAGCTGATGCACCAAGAAACGTGGAGCTTTAGATCACGCTGCCTTCCACTTTTTTCCTCTTATTAATGCGTTGAAAATATGTTAGAAGACTTCACTTCTATTTCTGTTTGAACTGAGGGCTGCCAGAGGCAATGTGAAAGGGTTTGGGTATGAACTTTGCGTTTGGCAGACTCTGGTGTGGCTGCTGAGCCTCCTCTTCCCCCTCCCCGCTCCCTTTCATTCTCTGCTGAGAGTGATCTCCTTGGGGAGCGGCTCAGCTGAGAGGAAGTGGCAGAGAGGGAGCTGAACACATGATGCTTTTATGCCAAAATGGGAATAGAGCCAGTTTTGCTAGAATTTCAAATGGAATTTTCCAAAATTTGAAGAGTACATTGTATTTCTGCTCACCATGAGTGGATATAAGTAAATAGTTTTTTGGTTTTTTTTTTTTAGCAGAGTAATAAGATAGGGAAGGAATTATTTTGAGATTCTCAGATTAAAGACTTTGTCTTTGAGTATTTTGAACTTCTGGAAGACAAGATCCCTGTTTCTCTCCAAACAGATTTAGAAGTAAAATTAGTATATAATTGTGGAATGAATATATTGTAAATGATGGCTAACTTAAAAATGCAGAATAGTAATCAGAAGGACATGTAATGATCTATACTCAAATTTCAAATTATTTTGGGTAGATGCTGCACATGAACATGGTAGGGGACCTAAGGGCATTGTTGTTTTGTCTTGACCTTCTCATTTTACAGATGGGGAAGCTGAGGTTCAAGAGACTATGTGAACTGGCTAGGGTGACATGATGGAGCCAGAACCTTCTGGATCAGAACCTTCTGCCTCCAGGTTGAGGGTGATAACCTTTGCTTTAAATACTTAATTGTTAAGAGTGGTTATATTATTTTTATACTAGTTTAACACACACAAATCCAGTGTCTCTGGGAAAATCATTTTTCTAATATTACTTGTCACCTTGTTTATGCTCTGAATGCTTAATGAATCCTCTTTTCCTGAAAAATAGAGTGATATTCCTGGTCTACATGGCCTGGCATTGAATATTGTAAAGAAGTGAACTCTGAAATTCTTGATTTACTTTACTGGATTTTGGAAGAAGTTCTTTGTGTGTGTGAATATGTCTAAAGTGTCAGGATTTGGGTGCTTCGACTTAATAATAAAGATGCAGGAAACTGAAAAGTTACCTTTTTCCTGTGGACCTCCCTGTTTGCTTTGTCCACTTGTGTCAGCAGTAGAACGTGGATTTCTCTTTTATAGTACTCATCACACTTGTAATTAACTATTTTAATGTTAGTGTTTCACTTTAACATGTATGCTTCAAGAGGGCAGAGAATGAACTTCTTTTCATAGCTGTTCGTTGGTTTCCAGTGCAATGCCCAGCCCATAGAGTAGGTACTCAGTCTGGAAGACTGGAAGAAAGGAAAAGATATCTCAGAGAGACTGTGAAAAGCACAGTATAACAGCCTTAGAGAATATCTAGTCCACCTTAGTTCCTTCCTAAAGATTTGTTTTAACGTTTTCTTTTGGAGGATGGTACTAACATATATGGATCTAGCAATTAACAGTTTACAAAGTGCTTTCACACACCTGTCTCTGCCATTGTAATGCTTAAAATGGTTTGCCAGTGCATGGTCAAAATTTTCCTTAAGCACCAATTTCTCCCCAGAATTATTCTCTTATCCAAACAAAATATGGCTGTGTGATAGAGCAGTATATGAAACTGAATGCAGTTTTTCAGATAAAGCTGGAGACTTCAAAAGATTTTCTAGATTTCAGCAAGTTTTAAGAATGCTTCGTGATTTGTTTCCTTCTGCTATTGGGGCACTTTGACAGAAAACAGAGAATCATGGTCATTCCTTTCATCTTTATTGCATCCTTGTTTAAAACATGGCAGTGTCCTCATTTTCTGAAAAAGGTAAAGGAGCTTGCTGATGTCATACAGCCAGCAAATAATCATCTATGACTTGGACACACAGATTAGTCTGCTAACCAGTCCTTTAATCCGAAAGAGCAGTGATTTCTGCTCTTTTGGGTTTTCCCAAAAAGATCACTCAGGTTTCCTTTAGTAGCAGTTAACTAAATAATACTTTATTGATTGTAGAGAATTAGTGCATTTATGAAAATGATCAGTTTTAATTTTACAACGTAGTCTCCCTTATTAGTGGCAGGAATTTTAACACACTGCCTCTCAGGCCTCTAGTATATGCAGACTGGAAATCTGAGACTTGGACGAAGACTTGGTATGCCGGTGATCTGGAGGGAAAGTTAAGTACCTGAAACTTTTGCCTTCTTTTCTTTGTTAGCCTCCACACACACATACCTTTGTTATCTGACTAAAGTTGTTGCTGTTGTTTTCCCAGCCTAATATAGTGGAAATAATGTAGTTTGGAGGGACCAAACATATCTGAGCTTAAATCCTGGACCCATCATTTGTTTGTTTCCTTGGGAAAGCTACCCATATTTTTTATTTTAAATGGACACATTAATTCCTTCTTGACCAACAATAAGGTTAAATGTGCAATGCTCCACTACCAAACCTGGCAAGAAATACATACCTAACAAATGCTAGTCTCTGATGCTTCCCTCTTCTACCCATTTGACCCCTTTTTTTCCTTTTGAGTTAGCAGTAATTCTTAATCCTGGCTCTACAATCAAAATGGGAACCAAAATAAATAACCTATATGGGAAAAGAATCTGAAAAAGAATGGATATATGTATATGTGTAACTGATGCACTTTGCTGTACACCTGAAACTAACGGAACATTCTAAATCAACTATACTCCAATATAAAATAAAAAATTAAGAAAAAAAAGGAACCAAAATAGAAAATGCTTGTGACCCCATACCAGAGACTGTAATTTAATAGGTCTGGGAGTGAACCTGGTTGAGGGGGGTGGGTGGAAAAGACCACAATTAGAGGTAGTTACCTCTTGAGAAATTCAGTGCTGCCCCCCTACCCCTTTCTAGTGTCTATCTTTATCTGAGCATGAAGGAATCAAACAGTATAAGGATTGTGCTGTGTGTTCCCTCCTATTGTTTCTTTCTGCTCAAGGCTTGGTCTGTTTTTATTGTTCCCTGAGGTTTTTCCAAGTCCAGGTTACTAGAGGAAGTTGTCTTTGAGGGGTCAGGATGGGTGAGGGGAATGAGCAGTCCTCTGTGTTGCCAGAGTTCATCCCAAATTCTCAGGTCCATTCCTTTCCACAACTTTGCTCCATGAAGGAGCCCTCCTTCCCACATGAGAGGAGCCTTGTTGGTAGGGAGGAGACGAGGAGGCTGACTAAGGGGCCTGGGCACAACGGCACCCGTTTTGTTCCCGCTCTCTCTCCTCTGTATAATTTCCTACATTATCTGGGGGCTCAGACATGTAGGGTTAGCAAGTATTGGCTGTCCTAAAAAATCTAAAAATTGAGTGTTTAAAGTTTGAAGAGACCACAAGACACCTTGGCATAGTGAAGACTTTGGTATAGTGAACATATGCCAGATATCTGGGTGCATGGAGTAGGCATTTTCAGACCTGGTTTGGACAGACTGGTCTGTGTAAAATATAAAATATTCTGGTATGTGATTAGGATCCGTAGAACTTTGCTTGATTTTCTTGCTTTTCAGGAGGGCAGTTAGTGTGTCATTTAGCAACGTGCTACTGAGATAAAGGTAAGGTGGTAATTAATTACTCTCAGTGGAATACTATTAGGGCACAGGTGTGAGGGTGCATAGGCACCAGCTGAAACAAATGCACATGCATGCCCACTCTCTCCAACCAGTGATAGCAGTATCATGCAGACATTCTTTTTTTTAAAAAAATATTTATTTATTTGGCTGCATCGGGTCTTAGTTGCGGCGTGCAGGGCCTTCGCTGCAGTATGCGGGATGTTTCGTTGTGGTGCACGGGCTCTTTGGTTACGGCGGGCAGGCTTCTCTCTAGTTGTGGCACATGGGCTCTAGAGTGCGCAAGCTTAGTTGCCCTGCGGCATGTGGAAGTTTAGTTCCCCGACCAGGGATCGAACCCACGACTCCTGCATTAGAAGGCAAATTCTTTTTTTTTTTAATTAATTAATTTATTTATTTTTGGTTGCATTGTGTCTTCGTTGCGGTGGATGGGCTCTAGGTGTGTGGGCTCAGAAGTTGTGGCTCACTGTCTCTAGAGTGCAGGCTCAGTAGTTGTGGCACAGGGGCATAGTTGCTCCCTGGCATGTGGGATCTTCCCAGAGCAGGGATTGGACCCGCATCCCCTGCATTGGCAGGCGGACTCTTAACCACTGCGCCACCAGGGAAGTCCCCATGCAGAGATTCTTTACCTAGGTTTATTTCCAGAGAAATCTTGTCAGACATACAAATTTTAAATGATCTTTCTCTGTTTTAATGAGAAATTTAAGACATGGACCTGGAAGTTCTGAAGTGATTACTTTGATAACATGTCACATATTGAGAGATTTAATTAGTAACCTACATGGTAAATGTAGTTCAGAAATTAATACTAGGTGTGCATGGACACTACAAGATGCTATAGTGAAGCCTTGGATTTACCATTTTGGACAAGATTGGAAAAATAATAGTGGATGGAAATGGAAAAGGGGATTAGGAGTTTCCTAGGAAGCAGAGAAGAACAGATGTTAAAACATGTGGGGGCTTCCCTGGTGGTGCAGTGGTTGAGAGTCCGCCTGCCGATGCAGGGGACACGGGTTTGTGCCCCGGTCTGGGAAGATCCCACGTGCCGTGGAGCGGCTGGGCCCGTGAGCCATGGCTGCTGAGCCTGCGCGCCCGGAGCCTGTGCTCTGCAACGGGAGAGGCTAAAACAGTGAGAGGCCCGCATACCGCAAAAAAAAAAAAAACCTACAAAAAAACACATGTGGGTATCTAGATCCTTATGTTAACTGGATAGGTGATTATATTTTAATGATACTATCAAAGGAGTGGGTTGAATTGGTGTGACTGGAATATATGGATCTGATGTATGGAATAGTGGGAATGAGGGTCTGAAAGGTGGTTAGAAATCAGATGGTAAAGGGCCTTGATTGTTCTTATGAGAAGCTTGGACAGGCAAGTAAAATTAGGAAAATTAGGTTTATCTGAAAGAGGATATTCAGGATGATGTGAGGTATGGAAAACTATTTCTTATGAGGAATAGCTAAATATAACTTCATTGTAGAAAAGAAAACCGAAAGGAGATAAAGTAATAACCCTCGAATAAAAGGCTGGTGTCTGTGGTGAAGGATAATAGTGAGGCAAGTATAAGAAAGAACTTTCTAACTAGAAAGAATTGTCCTACCATGTAGCATGAGTCTTCAGTTTTCCAGTCATGTTCTATGGAACCTCAGCATCCAAGGAGGTACTTTAAGGACCACTATGGGGAGGGATACCTGACAGGTGGAGCTCCGAATCCCTGTGCTGCTTCAACCTGAGCAGCCTTGTTCAGGGAATAAATATCTCATATTTGCTGGGGTTCATTTGTTGGAGGAGAGAGGGTTCTGCTACTTAGAAAAACGTTTGAAAAGACTGGAAAAGACTGAAGTGAGCCTCCTTATTCTTTTACCTTAACTCTTGATTAACATATTCTAGCAGAACCAGGGAGAACATCTTTGTGTTGGTTATAGAAGTAATTCCTGTTTTGTTTGGGACACTGATTAAAGATCTATAGGTTTCCTATAAGATTTTGTAAGCAATGAAACAGAATGTTGCAAAAGTTCAGTTGTTTAGAATGTAGGGCAGTTTCATATGTTATTAATGACAATTAGATTTTCTGACCAATCCGCAAAAACACCTATTAAATTCTGATCTTAATTCATAAAATAACAGCTTTAAGTATAGTGATTAATAGAAAACAATAGTGCTATGGTAGTAATAATGAAATAAAGAAAATTTGGGTGAGAAGTTTCTCTTTATTAATCTTGGATTATGATACTGAAAGCAAACTCTTGAAAAAAAAAAAAAAGCAAACTCTTAGAGGATGATAAGTTTTTGGAATCCTAAAGGGAATTTCTGGGTACTTTCAAGGACTATACAGGTTTGAAATGCTGGCTTTTCTATCTTGGTGGTTAGGAATAAAGGCTTTTTTTTCCAGATGTCCATTGACTGGTGTATTACTTTACTAGGGATGCCATAACAAAATATCATAGACTGGATAACTTAAACAAAAGAAATTTGTTTTCTCATAGTTCTGGAGACTGGAAGTCCAAGATCAAGGTGTTGGCAGGGTTGGTTTCTCCTGAGGCCTTTCTTCTTGGCTGGCAGATGGCTGCCTTCTTGTTGTGACCTCACATGGCCTTTTCTCTGTGCATGGGCACTCCTAGTATCTCCTCTTCTTATAAGGACACCAGTCCTGTTGGATTAGGGCTTTACCCTTATGGCCTCATTCAGCCTTAATTCCCTCGTAGAAGACCCTGTCTTCAAATATAGTCACATTGTGGGTTAGGGCTTCAACGTATGAATTTTAGGGGGAACACATTTCAGTCCCTAATAACTGGTGAATGGATCAATTGTGGTTTTTTCATACTATGGAATACTACTCAGCAATAAAGAGAAACAAAATATTAACACATGTAATAACATGGATAAATCTCAAAAACATTATGCTAAGTAAAGGAAGTCAAACACATTGATTCCATTTATATGAAGTTGTATAAAGGGCGGACAAAACTAAGAAAGCAGACTAATGATTGCCGGGAGCCATGGTTTGGGGGATAAGATCAACAGCAAAAGGGCACAAGGAAATGTTTTAGGGAGATGAACTGTTCTAGTTTATGATGGTACCGGTTGCATGGCTGTGTATGATTACCAAAATGGATCAAACTGTAAACTTACAATGGATGAGTTTTATTGAATGTACATACTACCTTAACTTAAACGAGAAAAAGAATAAATGCTTTAGAGCCGGTGTGGACCTGGATTCCATCCCAGCTCTGCTGTTTAGGTAGCTGAATAACCTGGACCAGTCATTCTCTTTGGACCTTAGTTTGCCCATCTGGAAATATATATTATGGTAGTTGCTTTGGGAATTAGAACAGACAACATTAAACATTCAGCATATAATGCCTGGAGCATGGTAAATTATCAGGTTATTATATTTTACTTTATGGTATTTCTTTTCCTTTATGAAGTATGTAAGCAACACTAGTATTATACTTGCCACTTGTTAATGTTACTTTTTAAGCTTGCAAATGGAATGGAAAGATTTTTCTGAGAAAAATGGATAAGAGTCAAAGAGAAGAGGGTGGGAAGAAGGGATTTGAAAACATCCAAATACTTTATGGGAATGTAGTAGATGAAAATGTATTCCATCCGTTCAAGCATCATTTTTACCTGCTAAGTTTATGTTATGAATAAATTGACCTTTTCAATTATAATTTGCCAGATTTGAAAATTACTGGGCTAAAACTATCTCACCTACCATTATAAAGACAAAGATAGAGGAGGGGCATATATGGGACAAACTCCATCACTCCTGTGCTTTGGGAATTTACAGTCTAACTAGGGAAAAGGGGATATTTTTGTACTAACTTTAAGATCTTAACCCATCTTAGGTAGAATTTTTTGCATGACTAATACTTAGATGGAAGTTGAAAGGGACCATTAGATGTTCGAATAGAATTTAATTTTGTATACTGAAATGGTATTCAAAAAATAAGTTTACAAGGTGTTTTTAAGAAACTGATTTTATTGCAAGGAAGGTGATTAATAATTTGTTACTACAGTTAACTTTTAACAGCCTTGACAGATATTTCCAAGCCAGTTAGTAAAATGTACTAAGATCTCTGTATCTTGTTCATTTGATTTCATAAGTATGGCATCCCAGGATGCTTAAGTTCCTGAAATGGGTGCATGCTACTTTGATCCACAAGAGAATGGAGATCTCTCTCTCTCTCTCTGTTGTGCCATGCACAAGCATTTTTGAACCTCTGTAGTAGAATCTGTGTATGATGTTACTTGGCTTACAGAAACATCAGCAACTTTAGATGAATCCATGTAGCTGAAGATTTACTTTAGATGTTAAAATCAGATTGTAAGTTGCCCTTAGGGAATCACATGTGTGAGTGCAGCCATGTAAAACTGAGTGCAGGCCAAGTCTTAAGGAGTAACAGATGATCCATTTTACAGTGCTGCCTCCTGTGCCTAACCAAACACCATACAATTAACATGAGGTGTCATTCACAAGGTACTAGTCATTGATCATGTAAACTTATTTTTAGAGTAACTGGCATATCCCACTGCAAAGTACATGTACCATTTTATATTTATTCTGATGAATTGAAAATAAGTCTAATTTTTTTCAGTTTTGGATTATTCAGGTTTATGATTTAAAGACTACAAAAATGTTAGCATTTTGGACCTTCTACGTTAATCTTATAACGTTTTATCCCAGTGAATCGGTCTAAAATGTTTGTAATATTTTGTTTTTTATTAAAGTATAATTATATACCAAATAGTGTGCAGATCATAAATATATACTGTAGCTTGATATATTATCACGGAATTGAACACAAAGTAACCAGTACCTAGATCAAGATCAAAACATTACCAATACCCCAGAACCTCCCCTCAGGTTCCCTTTTGGTTAATACCCCTAGCCAAGGGTAACTACTACCTTGACTTCTAGAAATTGAGTGTAATTTTTTATGAGGTCTAAAGTTGTTTAATACATAATGAAACAGTAAAAAGAATTTTATCTGTAATGATGATGATTGATAATAAAGAATTAAAGTTCTTGGAGGAAGTAGTTCTTGGACTTTGAAAGTATATCGTATCTTGGCATATCTGGTATAAATCTGTACTAGCATAGAATATATTATATACCCAGAATTAGTCACATTATTTCCTTTTTTTCTATGTGGGATTGTTTTGTGCTGGCTCATGCTAAGTTTATATATTCAATAGCCTTTCTTGTTTAAAAGTCATATTTGTTCTCAGGGGAAAGCACTACTTTTGTGCTCCCAAATTTCTCTCCTTGGTGTTCTCTTCATTATCTCTCCCTTAGGGAAGAGTTTGATTCTAATTAGTCTATTTGCAAATGGCCCTCATGAGCAAATTTTTTTAATATAAATTTATTTATTTATTTTATTTTTGGCTGCGTTGGGTCTTCGTTGCTGTGCACAGGCTTTCTCTAGCTGTGGAGAGTGAGGGTTACTCTTCCTTGTGTGCGGGCTTCTCATTGCAGTGGCTTCTCTTGTTGCAGAGCACAGGCTCTAGGCACACGGGCTTCAGTAGTTGCAGCACGCAGGCTCAGTAGTTGTGGCTCGCGGGCCCTAGAGCGCAGGCTCAGTAGTTGTGGTGCACGGGCTTAGTTGCTCCGTGGCATGTGGGATCTTCCTGGACCAGGGCTCAAACCCGTGTCCCCTGCATTGGCAGGCAGATTCTTAACCACTGTGCCACCAGGGAAGCCCAAGATCACTACTTTAAATTGGCTGCCTATTCCATATTCCATCTTTGCCTCCATATTATCAGAGCCTGCAGACTGACATGAACCAATTTTCTGTCTTCGATTAGAAATGGGAAAAAGAGAAGAATCTATAAAAATCATGAACTGTTTTAAGGAAGCTTTGATTATAACTCCCAAGTAACTGTGAAATACTGATGTATTTTTGCAGTTTCAATGTGAGAGATAAATAAAACCTCCTCCAAGGCAAACAAACAAACAAAAACCCAAAAAACAACTCCCAAGTATGCCTTTTGCAGCTCTACCCCATCCCCAGTTCGGGGTGCTGCTCCCCGCCCCCATGCCTGTCTGGGTCTATGCACTTTGTGTTCTCTATTACCTGAATGGTTAGCAGTTGAAGACTTGAGTGAACAGCATTTTCATTTATCCTTTAGGGATGTTAAGGTCTGATGAGTCATTTGTACCTTAGTATCGTAATCAGATTCTTTTCTATTGAGTATCTGGCCAGAAATCAGGTATAATGAAAGAATAGGAATGTGTTGTTTGGGAGAGAAATGAGTAATTTTGAAATACAGAATGTTTGATTTTCTCTCTAAATAGAGGTTTTGCCTTGGGGGGTGTTGGACAGCATGACATCATTGGGGATGGGAGAAGGACAAAAATAAATGGTGGGACATCAAAACTGGTTTTCATCTCTTTTTTTAAGTGTTGTCTATTAGTGTTAATTCACCCATGTTATTATAAGTGAAGTAGGCTTTTGTGGGGGACCCAGCTAGGAAACTACCATTTATTATTCTGGGAAGATGAATTTCAGGTTCCAAATAATGAAAAGTGTAAAAGTTCCTTAAAATTTTATTTTAGAATGCATTCCCTTTGTAAGTGATGCAAACAGTAATTGCTATGTAAATTCAGAAAAGGTGTTTTTCGTTGAGAGTTATACCGAGGGACAGAGTTAGGGAGTAAGTAGGGTTTGAATAATCCTTTTTAAGCTGGATAATACTTTATAATATTTGTGTCATGGGAAAGTGAAGAGGCCAAAGGTGTATCAGTGGGGTGAGTACGATGTCTGAAGAAAAATGGAAACTACAAGAAGATGAGGTTGGCCAACTAGTATTTCAACTTTCTACCTGAAAAGTCTGAATTCTTTTCCTAGGAGAGAAGTAGTTTTATTTAGTTCTACCTTATACTGGGAATGTAACCCCAAATTATCCTTGTTTTTTAGTTTAAATTTAATGTTATAACATTTCATGCCTTTAAAAAATGGATTAGAGTTCTCATTTATTTTTTACAGAACTCGGGGTTTCAAATTTGAAAAACTTTGGCTTTGAAAGTCATTTTAGATGACAGGATCTCTAGCTTTATTAAACATTGTAACAATGCATTCTGTGGGCCTTGCGTTTTGAGGGGGAAGAAAATCTTTAAAGTGCTCTCTTCTTCAGCATAGCCTGGGATGTACCCATTGCCTAATCCCTTTCTACTTTTTCAGTTCACTTTCTAGATGAAAAATATATTGTTTTCCCTGCATTTGTAATACTGTATGGAAAGTAACTGAGGAGGCTAAGAGAAATGTCACTGAAAATTTTACAGAAATACATTTTGTAAAGCAACAGCTAATTGTGTATAAAATTTCTATACAGTTTTCAGGGGACTCTGAAGTGTGTGTGTGTGTGTGTGTGTGTGTGTGTGTGTGTGTGTGTGTGTGAAGAAATTTAGAATGACCACCACACGCTGCAGATTTTATTTAGAATGAATGGTTTTATCTTTAAAGTGATGTCTGGTGGTAACATATAGTTCAAATGAAGATTTATAGATCAGAAAAAAATTTTAAAGAACTCTATCTATATCTGATATAGATAATGCGCCACAGTGTAAATCCTTATAAGACTTGTGAAACTAAAGCACCCATTGTATCTTTTCCAGTGGCTGCCACATCCAGTTGAATTTCTCTTTAAGATTGTGATTTAACTTGTGCTTCATAAAGGTTTTTTTTAATATAATATGTCTGTAGTCAAGTTGAACAGTATCTCCAGATTGATTCTGAGAATACTTAGAAAAGGTTTGTGTGAATATTTTTTTATTTCTAAATTCACCATTTTGATACAAATACCCATGGTTTTCTTCTGTGTTTACATGCAGCCAGGAGCTATGGGCGAAGACGAGGTAAATTTTTTTTTAATGAGATCTTTTGCTTGCCAAATTGTGAGTAAATATGAGTGTGTGCGTGTTTATACCCGTGTGTGTGTAAAACAATAATTATTGTGTGGTATGATGTTCTAGCTTAATTATTTTAGCAAAATAATTCTTTTGTCACTTTCATTATAATTATTTTTCGTTAGTAGGTAATTTGTTCTTTTAATCCTAATAAAGACATAGCAAAGACTATTTGTAACTGGAAGTTTTTGATATATGGTTTATTGTGAATGATCTTGAGGGAATAAAGGCCAAGCATACGTATTTTGTTGTTGTTGTTCTGTGCCCACTGTTCTGTTCTGTTATTTTCACACTACTTAGAAGACAGAAGTTAGGTTTTAGAGGGCAATTCTTTATCTTAGTAGGTTGGCTGGTGAATTTTTTTTGTGTTACATCCAGAGGCAGATCTACCTTGAAGCTAAATGAAAGTTAAGTTTCAGGTATCCTCACTTTCATGGGTCCCCTCTGAGATTTTTACCATATCATTGTATTCTTTTTCTTAAAGAGAGAGCCTCAACTTGTATAGGCTCTAAGCCCCATAAAACTTGCATTCTCTCCTGGCCACAGCCAAACAAAATAATATTGCTTTCATTTGTGTATTGCTGTAACCTTTCTAAAGCATTTCCATATCTGTAATTTGTTCAAATAATTTTATGAAGTAGGTAGGGTAAGTCTAATGTAGTGGAAAGAGTATGGGGTTTAGGGTCAAAGACTTAGGTTGGAATCACTGCTTTATCACTAACATCTGGTATCCGCATCTGTAAATTATGAAGTAATAAAACCAGTCTTTTCCAACTTCAAGAATGTTAGTCAGTGAAGTTATGGTATAAAATATGGGAGAGGAAAACTTATCCATGAAAACTGAAAGCATTCCATAAATGTCAGTTGCTTTGGTGCTCATTTGCAGAAGTTGGGAGAGATGAAGTAATTTCCCCAACTGTGAGATCTCAAAGTCAGAGCCAAGTCCAGAACCTTTGTCTTTTGGCTACTTATTGGGGATGTTTATCATTCATCAGGCTGTCTCTGACTCTGTAATTGAGTCCTGAAGATAATAATATTAAATTCATAGTATTTATTCCACAGTAAATATTTGTTGAATAGGTGAATATTGGCAGAACCTAATATGTGTTTGAGTTACCAATGAAACCTTCTATCATGATGGAATCATATCGTCAGTTTTGTTCTCATGTGGTGGTGAAGAAAAACATTTGTATAGTTGATTACTTTTTAACCATGGAAATAAAGACCATTTAACATTTGTTAATCTTATAATTTTACAATTTCAAGTGTAGAAAATAATATTACTAGAAATCATTTTGTAACATGTATTTTTTTATTATTGCTAGGAAATTGATGGCTCTCGGGAAGGAATAGAGAAGGACATATCTGGGGGGTAGACAACAGGGACTATACTCTTCTTAGGCACTGGTCAATCACCAGATCTTGTCAGTATTTTCCTTCTAGTTTCTCAGGGCTTAACCCTCCCTTTCCATTCTATTGTTTCATGTCTCTGAAACACCACTTTGTCCTTCTCACCCTTGTTCTCCATTCAGGATCCCTATCATCTGGCTTCTCCCTGTTTCACCAGCCTCATCATCTCCATTTTTCCCCCCTCACCTTCCTCTGACCAGTCCCTGTGCTTTCCAACTCTCTAGCTATTGCAAATACTGTCCACCTTTCCTCTCATTTACTTAACTAAAACCTATCTTTAGTTCATGCATTCAAGCCTAACTCGAGCCTAACCCCTTCCAGGAAGCCTTGCTCAGTGGCCTTACAGGCAGTGTTTTCCTCTGCTTCTGTTGCCTTATGTTCTTTCTGTCTTTTCTGTATGCCCTGATTCTTCAACTGGAGATAGGTTCTTTGAGGACAGTTGTCTCTTGTGCCTAACACTGTGACCTACATATAGTTAGCACTTATTAAATGCTTTTTGAGGAGGATTGTTTGGAAGTAAAACCCCATATCTGTGCAGACCAGAGTTTGGCATTATATTTTTTCAAAATTATTTTATATTTAAAAATCATAGTATACTAAATACTAGACATCAAGAATATAAGATCACCTGTAGTTTCTAAACTCCTGAAAAAATATTTACTCTTCCTCTTTCTGTGTTGCCTTCCCCATCTTTATTTGTAAGGTTTGACTTAATCGTTTTCAGAAGCCATGATCATCTTTGCATCAAGTGCTAAACACTGCCTAGAATGACCTGGTCACTGCTCTTCATAAGTCTGCAATTTGATAGTTGCAGATGAAGAAGATAACGGCAAAAGAGAGAGAGAGAGAGAGAGTGAGAGTGTGTGTGTGTGTGTGTGTGTGTGTGTGTAAAGTTGAAAAAGAAGAGTCATCTTTCTAAAATGTAGTGACAAAGTCATATGGGATGGAGCAGATGTACCTCATATCCACTCTCATTGCTTGAAATATACTCATCTGGGCCAGCATTACATAGTATAAATTTGATGATCTGGCAGATTTCCTCATGCCATTTATTTGTGTGATCAGGGATTATATTAATGCTTGATTTCTCTCCTCCAAACAAAATTTAGACTTTTCTCCAAAAGCATAAAAAGTGAACCTGCTGATGTGTGTTAACTGTAACTCATATTCTGTGCTTTACATACATGTTGGTAAACGTTTTAGGAAGAGAGGGCAAAGAGAACTATCTGTGACAGTTTTGAGATCTGTCAGCAAAAATTAGGCAGTGAAATCTTTCACCTCTCCTGGAAAAGCTTCCTGGAATAGGTAGAATTTTAGGAACTATTTGGATGATGGAAGAGGAGTAGGAAGCAAAGCACGCCAGGTATCTGATTCAACTTAAAAGAAAGCTTTGGGGCTTCCCTGGTGGCGCAATGGTTGAGAGTCCGCCTGCCGATGCAGGGGACACGGGTTCGTGCCCCGGTCCGGGAGGATCCCACATGCCGCGGAGCGGCTGGGCCCGTGAGCCATGGCCGCTGAGCCTGCGCGTCCGAACCTGTGCTCCACAACGGGAGAGGCCACAACAGTGGGAGGCCCGCGTACAGCAAAAAAAAAAAAAAAAAAGAAAGCTTTGAGGTGAGATTGGCATGACCAGATGCTTGGCGAATATGTCTGTGAGTGGATGCAGTGGGGGCCAGCTGGAGAGGAGAAGTTGGCAGTGAGATGGTCTGTGCTGCCCTGATGAATGGTTTTTGACACGGATAATGTCAGGCTTTAGAAAGAGAGTTTCATGATACAAGTAATGAAAACAGGAGAGAACTTGGGCATCAGTTGACAGCTTGGATGGGGAATCAAGTGTTGGAGGGTAGACTCTCTGGCAAATCAAGCGCTTCCAGTAGTACAGTTGAAGCAGTAGCAGTTGGGAAGAAGAAGAATTAGATGTGAAAGAACAGGATTTGAAAATGAATCTTGATTGTACATAAAGTTTTAAAATATTCAATTATATTTCCCATTGATACCCACTTTTATTTTAGAGACGGGTTTCAGTAGACAAAAGTTGATTTCCCTTGTGGAATCAAAATGACAGCAAAGAATCTTAACCTCTTCTTTGCAGAGTGTTCTTTCACAAGTTTTTTTTTTTAACATCTTTATTGGAGTATAATTGCTTTACAATGTTGTGTTAGTTTCTGCTATATAACAGAGTGAATCAGCTATACGTATACATATATCCCCATATCCCCTCCCTCTTGCGTCTGCCTCCCACCCTCCCTATCCCACCCCTCTAGGTGGTCACAAAGCACAGAGCTGATCTCCCTGTGCTATGTGGCTGCTTCCCACTAGCTATCTATTTTACATTTGGTAGTGTATATATGTCCATGCCACTGTCTCACTTTGTCACAGCTTACCCTTCCCCCTCCCTGTGTCCTCAAGTCCATTCTCTACATTTGCATCTTTCTTCCTGTCCTGCCCCTAGGTTCTTCAGAACCATTTTTTCTTTTTTTTAGATTCCATATAGATGTGTTAGCATACAGTATTTGTTTTTCTATTTCTGACTTACTTCACTCTGTATAACAGACTCTAAGTCCATCTACCTCACTATAAATAACTCAATTTCATTTCTTTTTATGGCTGAGTAATAGTCCATTGTATATATGTGCCACATCTTCTTTATCCATTCCTCTATCATTGGACACTTAGGTTGCTTCCATGTCCTGGGTAGTGTAAGTAGTGCTGCAGTGAACATTGTGGTACATGACTCTTTTTGAATTATGGTTTTCTCCAGGTATATATATGTCCAGTAGTGGGATTGCTGGGTCATATGGTAGTTCTATTTTTAGTTTTTTAAGGAACCTCCATACTGTTCTCCATAGTGGCTGTATCAATTTACATTCCCACCAACAGTGCAAGAGGGTTCCCTTTTCTCCACACCCTCTCCAGCATTTATTGTTTATAGATTTTTTGATGATGGCCATTCTGACTGGTGTGAGGTGATACCTCATTGTAGTTTTGATTTGCATTTCTCTAATGATTAGTGATGTTGAGCATACTTTCATGTGTTTGTTGGTGATCTGTATATCTTCTTTGGAGAAATGTCTATTTAGGTCTTCTGCGCATTTTTGGATTGAGTTGGTTGTTTTTTTGATATTGAGCTGCATGAGCTGCTTGTATATTTTGGAGAATAATCCTTTGTCAGTTGCTTCGTTTGCAAATATTTTCTCCCATACTGAGGGTTGTCTTTTCGTCTTGTTTATGGTTTCCTTTGCTGTGCAAAAGCTTTGAAGTTTCATTAGGTCCCATTTGTTTATTTTTGTTTTTATTTCCATTTCTCTAGGAGGTGGGTCAAAAAGGATCTTGCTGTGATTTATGTCATAGAGTGTTCTGCCTATGTTTTCCTCTAAGAGTTTTATAGTGTCTGGCCTTACATTTAGGTCTTCAATCCATTTTGAGTTTATTTTTGTGTATGGTGTTAGGGAGTGTTCTAATTTCATTCTTTTACATATAGCTGTCCAGTTTTCCCAGAACCACTTATTGAAGAGGTTGTCTTTTCTCCATTGTATATTCTTGCCTCCTTTATCAAAGATAAGGTGACCATATTTGCGTGGGTTTATCTCTGGGCTTTCTATCCTGATCCATTGATCTATATTTCTGTTTTTTTGCCAGTACCATACTGTCTTGATTACTGTAGCTTTGTAGTATAGTCTGAAGTCTGGGAGCTTGATTCCTCCAGCTCCATTTTTCTTTCTCAAGACTGCTTTGGCTATTCGGGGTCTTTTGTGTTTCCATACAAATTGTGAAATTTTTTGTTCTAGTTCTGTGAAGAATGACATTGGTAGTTTGATAGGGATTGCATTGAATCTGTAGATTGCTTTGTTTTCCTATGCAGCTGCAGCCTCTGTTAGAAACTAGCCTGATAACTAGTGTCATACATGATCTTTGCCTACACATTAAACAGCACACTTCATTAAAATAAATGTTGTGTTTTCATTTCACATGAGTTTTTATGGTCTCTGGGAGACTTTTGTCCATAAACAGATGTTGGCTATGCCAGTGCTTTAGATGTTTAACAGAATTTCTTAGTTAAAGAGCAGCCAGGAAAATATGAAAGATCTTTTTAAGTAATGTGAATGAGCAAATGGAAAGAATGATTGGAGTCACTTTACTGTTGGATTTACTGTGGATTGGTGTTACTATTGTAAAATGTACTTCTGTGTATATTTAATCCATAAAAACTATTGAAATTAATGGATGATTTAGTCAATAAAAAAGGTTCTAAGAATCCAATAAAACAAACTTGTGTATCAAGTTGGAGTTAGGTCTTTCTGCCAAAAGCCTGCCCAAGGCAGGAGAAATCAGCTATATCAGTGAGACCATGGTACAAACATGCCATCCTGCTAATTCAAACTGGGGTTATGTGAGCTTTCTTGTCTAAAGGAATGGATGGTCCCAGAGTGAAACATGAACAGCTGAGGAAATATCTGAGTGTTCATAGCTATAGTGTCTGAAGTATTGCTGCTTATAGTAATAGGAAAATTTTTCACTTTTGCAAGAAGTTGCTCTGGAAGGAGCCTAAACTAATAATGAAGGAGGGGTTCTGGGCTGTCCACCCTAATTTCATTCATTAAATGTTTGTTTGCCCATTATGGGTTGGATGAGGTGCTAGACCCTAGCTGTCTCTCTACTGAGTGTTCACTCTAGTGGGGGAGAGAGAGGTAATACATCAGCATTAACAAACATTTTTATACTCAAAAGTTGTGATAAGTACTAGGCAGGAAAAATGGGAGGGTCCCTTTAAGGTAGGATGGTTTTCTCTGAAGAGATGTTATTTAAGCTCAAACCCAAAGGATGGAAAGATTTATTTATCTTTAAATATATGTTTTATTTTGGAAATTTCCAAACATGCACGAAAATAGAATTGTTTAATGAACTGTGTACCCATCACTTAGCTTCAATGATTATCAACATTTTTGCCAATCGTGTTTCATATGTTCCCCCTCCTTTTTTCCCTTAGAATATTTTAAAGGAAATTCCAGACATCATAATACAGCTATTTTAAGAGGCTTGAAGCATAGTACTGATAAATGCTACAACATTGATAAACCTTGAAAACATTATGCTAAGTGAAAGAAGGTAATTAGAAAAGATCACATGTTGGATGATTTCACTTTTATGAAATGTCCAGAATAGGCAAATCTATTGAGACAGAAAGTAGACTAGTGGTTGCCTACGGCTGAGAGGGTTCAAGGAAAATGGGGAGTGACTGCTAATGGGTTAGAAGGATGAATTGTATAATAAGTAAATTATTTCTTAATAAAACTGTATTAAAAAGGAGTGGTGGGGGAGGGGAGAGGCACCTGAGGCAAGAAAGGGCTTTGTTTGAGGAAGTATATAGAGCCCCAATGGCTGAGCTTGGTGGGAGAGAAGGGAGGGTGTATTAAGATGAGGTTGGAGGAAGGAAGGAAATCTGATCTTGCTGGGCTTTAGCTCCTGGTAAGAATTTTGAACTTGGTCCAAGTACAAGAGGAAATCTATGAATGTTTTAAAGCATGGTCAAGTGATTAGTTTTATGTTTTTAAGAGTACTCTGGCTGTTGTTTGGAGTAGAGTGAGAGAAGTGGGTTGTCTACATTGGAATGATGGTAGTAGTCTAGGCAAGAGATGATGGTGCTTTAGGATAGGATGATGGCAGTGGAATTGGAAAGAAGTGAACAAATGGAGTTTTATGTAAGAGTTTTGTGTAATAAAAGGAATGCTGGGACTTCCTTGGTGGTCCAGTGGGTAAGACTCCACGCTCCCAATGCACGGGGCCCGGGTTTGATCCCTGGTCGGGGAACTAGATGCCACATGCATGCCGCAACTAAGAAGCCCTCATGCTGCAACTAAGCTGTCCGTGTGTCACAACTATAAACGATCCCGCATGCCGAGATCCCGCAACTAAAGATCCCACAAGCCACGACGAAGATCCTGCCGCAACTAAGACCTGGCGCAGCCTAAATAAATAATTTTTTTTTTTTAAAAAAAAGGAGTGCTGTTGCCCCCAGAGATTTGAAACCTTTCATCTAGTTCAAATCTCTCATTATGTAAATGAGACTCAGATAAGTGAAATGTCCAAGGTCACAGAGTAAAACAACCTAGGCTGGAATCTGACTATCTTGACTTATAGCCAGTTTTTTTTTTCTTAAGGGAGACATGCTTCATAATCCATTTTTTAAAAAAAATCCCCAGAGTGACTTATTTCTGAGCTCCTTGTAAAACTAAGATGGAAAGGGTCAGGCTTGGAGTGGAAGTATTGGGCCAGGAGTGCCCTGGAGCTGCTGGATTGACAGCAGAGACGTGGCAGCTCAGAGGTGAGGTCCAAGCAGTTTTAGCAGCACAGCATGGCTAGTGGGCTTTTGTTTTCCCTGCGTAAGCTGCAGGAAACGGAACCTCCTGGGGAAGAGTTATCTTGGACAAACCTTCCATGCTTAACTAGGCTTTGCAGGTTTCTTATTTGGCCCTTGTCTTCCAAGTCTCCTTTAGCTTTTTTTTTTTTAATAAATAAATAAATTTATTTATTTATTTATATTTTTAATTTTTGGCTGTGTTGGGTCTTTGTTGCTGTGCGCAGGCTTTCTCTAGTTTTGGCGAGCGGGGGCTACTCTTTGTTGTGGTGTGTGGGCTTCTCATTGCAGTGGCTTCTCTTGTTGAGGAGCACGGGCTTCAGTAGTTGTGGCT
Organism: Grampus griseus; assembly: GCF_964374135.1. NCBI lineage: Eukaryota > Metazoa > Chordata > Mammalia > Artiodactyla > Delphinidae > Grampus > Grampus griseus. Next base: position 52,260,113 of record NC_139010.1, on the reverse strand, counting down.
CATGGGCTCTAGAGCACAGGCTCAGTAGTTGTGGCGCACGGGCTTAGTTGCTCCGCGGCATATGGGATCTTCCTGGACCGGGGGTTGAACCCGTGTCCCCTGCATTGGCAGGTGGATTCTTAACCACTGCGCCACCAGGGAAGTCCAAGGCTCCTTTAGCCTTAAGTCATCTCTACATCCAGAGATTTTTTGTCCATTTACTGGACCAAAAACTACATTCTGCTTATTAATTGAAAATAGATATCAGAAAACCAGACCATTGGTGGAAGAGAAAGCCAAATGGCCAAAGTGCAGCAGTTGAGAAGTATTTCTCCTGTTTCTGTTGAAATACTGAATATGAATATTTTCTGTGAAAGTTTCATGAGATTCTAAAGCAGATTTATATGCTAGGTACATCGAATATAATTTTTGGTAAGTAACGTGACTTACTTAAAACATTTTGGTCTTGAGGAATGCCTTTTTTTTTTTTTAACATCTTTATTGGAGTATAATGGTGTGTTAGTTTCTGCTTTATAACAAAGTGAATCAGCTACATACCGAGCGGATCTCCCTGTGCTATGCGGCTGCTTCTTGGGGAATGCTTTTATTAAAGAAAAGATGTCAGAGAGATACTACTTTAGTAAAGCAGGGCCTCTCATGGGATACAGTTTGGGTACATCCTCTTCAGTTTCAGTTTCTAGTAATGCATGTCCAGGAACTAAAATTATACCAGTCTTCCCAGGGACTGTTTGTCATGGGAGGATAATTTATGCCAACCAAATGAATGCACGAATACCAACCTCTTTAGTCTACTGGACAGATCGGAATACCAGTGTTTCATCTTATCATGGAGATGGATGTAACAGAAATATAATTTCAGTGGCTGATTATTTTTCTGCTAGTTCAAGAGTCACCTCTTCATAATAAGGCACTAAATTCATAGAACAGCCCTTCAGGAGCTTATAATTAGAGCATAGGGAAATAGATGGTTTTCAGGCTTTGGAAAGATCAGATGAGCCATTCTGTCCCACATAGGAGTAATCCCGACAGTATTGTCAAAGTCCTCCTATCTCCTGTTGATATGAGCTGGGTAAATGCTGCAAGTTCTTAGTCTACCCTTCTGTCTTTTAAATGCTTCCTGCATACTAACTTTTTGTTCCATCAGTACTTGAGGCAGTCATGTTACAGTAAGGTTGACTAGATTCTAGATTTTGTATTCCATTCCTGAGCATATACTTTTTTTTTTCTTAAGTCTTTATTGAATTTGTTACAATATTGCTTCTGCTTTATGTTTTGGTTTCTTGACCCCAAGGCATGTGGGATCTTAGCTCCCCGACCAGGGATCGAACCCTCACCCCCTGCATTGGAAGGCGAAGTCTTAACCACTGGACTGCCAGGGAAGTCCCATCGTATACTTTTCTTAACTTGATTGAACTTGGATGTTTCCCAAGGCTCCATACACTTCACACAATGTCTCTTTTAGTGGCTGTCTGCTACAGACAGATAATCTGCATTTCAGTGGTTCTTAAGTTTGAGCATAGGAATCACTGAGGAGATTTGTTAAAAGTGCAGATTTTCAAGTTTGACCTCCATGATTCAATTTAAGTAGATCTGAGGATTGAGTTCTGAGACCTGTATTCTTAGTTCTTTAACCTACAGTTAGAGAAACATCACGTATGTGTGAATTCTTAGCAGTTTAATTTCCAGGGGCAAATTTATTACTAAAGTCTGCGGTACTCTATATACTAATAATAAGACAGAAGTTTGGTTTTAAAACCTTGGAAAGTTTCTTAAGTACCCATAACCAATTTTTAAAACAGCCCAAATTTTTGCAATTAACATTTGCTTTTATTTTCTTTGCCAAAATACTCCGGGGAAGCTGTGGTTATGTTGGCCATGCAGAAAGAAAGTTCTCTTTGTTCCAGAATGTCTTGAACATCCGCTGCTTCTCCTCACTGATCTGGTTCAAGACTTCCTCATCTCTCAACTGGACAGTCACAAATTTGTTCAGAATTTCACCCCATCCTCCCTCCCCCTGGGTGCAGATTGCTAGTGGAGGTGATGTAGCTATTGTAGGATTTGGGGTAGAGGGAATAACATGGTCCGGGGCATCTTAGAGAAGTCATTCTGACAGGATGGAAGATGGATTAGATGGGAGTATCAGAGTCTTCAGGGAGTGAGTGTGGTTTTTCAAAAAAAGTTAGTATTAGAATGAAATAGCAAATTTGGAAAATGTGGAAATTTCCTGTTGCTTTTGTAATATATACTGTAAAACGAATGCTTGAACAAACAGAAGGAGGAGAAAAGGTCTCAATTTTCTAGGAACAGGATCCCATCTCTTGCCGTCCTCACACCTGTATGTTGTGTGCCAGCATTTATTTGCACATACTGTTTTCCTTTCTTGTCTACTGCCTCGCTTTTAACACTTACTGAATACCTATTTTATGTGCCCTTATTAGAACATGAAGATACAGTGGTGAACAAGATTAAATTGGTCCTTGTCCTAATAGAGCTTACAGTTTCACGGGGTTGGGAAACGAGATACCAAATGAAAACCCGTATGATAGCATAATGGTAATTGAGGGAAAAATGTTAGGAAAAGTGCTGTGAGTGGATAGAAATGGGCATCTAATCTAATCTAGAAGGTCAGGAAAGTTCTACCTGAGTTTCAATGACTTTTCAGCTTAGATCTGAAGAATTGATAGGAATTAACTAGAAAACTGGGGAGTTGAGAGGAGGGTGTTTGTTTTGGGTAGGGGGAACACCTTGTCCTTAGGGCCTGAAGCAGGGAGGAATAATCAGAAGTTTCTAAAGAGGTCTGGGTGATTGGAGATTAGTGAACCAGAGGGAGAGGCAGCAACTATGATGAAGGAGAGGTAGGCAGAGGCCTTACAGTTTACAGTGTTTTTGTACTTTATCCAAATAAGGGGTGAGGGGTTTTAAGAATGGGGTGAAGAGTGTAGTTACATGTTCAGATTAATATTTGAAATTGGTGACTTTGGCTGTTTTATAGAGAAAGCATTGTGAGGTACAAGGTAGAAATCAGTAGACTGTATAGGTTGTTGTATAGACTCATTAGGCTGTTCAGGGGAGAGATGATGGCAATCTGGACCAGGGTGTTAGGACTGAAGGTGGAGAGAACTAAATGGATTGAAGAATTATTTTGTAGCTTGAGTTGGTAGGACTTAGTGAGAGATGGATTAGATGTGGAATATGAAGGAAAGGGATGTCAGGGATGACTCCTAGATTTCGAGATTGAATTGAGTGTGGATAATAGTCATTTTTATTGAGATTGCAGGGGTTGCTAGAGGCGCAGGTTTGGAGGGAAAGATAAGAGCTGTTTTGAAAGTTCTTTCTCTGTGGATTCTTATTCTTCACCTTAGAAACTCCCACTCCCACAAGATTCTGCTCAAAATTGTCCTCCTGTGAAATCACTATAAAGCCCTCCCCACCCCTCGCTCTTTTTCTGTAGAGCAGTAAATTGTGCCATTGTGTCACTTGGTAAAGTCTTCTCTTAGTATTTCTCTATTTTATAATTATGTGCTTGCCTATCTCTCACCAGACTTGATTTCTTTGCCAGCGACATCCAAATAACTATCTATCCTGTTCCTGGAATGTGGATAAACATTTCTTCAAGTGTTTTCCACTGAGTTATACATGTATGTTAAAGTTTCCTTTATCTTAAATCCAAGTAATGTTAGATTAAGTGATTTTACTGCAGAACTTTTCCCAGTCTTTGTATTCTTTTTTTTTTTTTTTTTCCAGTCTTTGTATTCTAATATGGCTTGTGAATCTCTGGGAAGGGCATAAGGTGTGCAGTATTTTCCAATATTATTTAGTTCTCCCAATCCCTCCCCGCCCCCACCAGCTTTTGTTTTCTGAGCATTTCATGTTACTAGTGTTGAGGGTAAGAGGCAGGGATAGGAACATAATGTGGGAAATGCTGATTTGGGTGTGTGAGTAGGCCTAGGCACATAATTCACTGAGCGTGGACTATGTGAAAAGCAAATCCGACAGCCGTGGGAGAACATCTCTGGATGTTTTGGGGAAGCTCGTTTTGCCTATAGTTGCTGCAGATCTAGTTCTTTTACCCCGAATGAACAAAACAGACATCAGGGGATGAGAATTTACTGTCTATTGTTTGTCCTTGCCAGGCTAAAAATGCTAGGTAACACGAGGTGACAAATTTTGTTCTGTTTCTTTGTAGCTAAGCTGGGAAGAGCTGAACAAAAAATTCTTTGGTCCTTTTACTTATTAACTCTCAACATCAAAACAGTGCCTTTTCTAAAAAAAAAAAAAAACAGTGCCTTTCTTATACCACCTGGGTTGTTCATAAAATAAACAGAGTTATATTAGTAACTTTTTTACAGAAGAATTAATGTTCAGTATTTTTCTAGGGCTATTTATATTCTGTTTTAGAGAGTTGGCTGTAGTGATGCAGAACCTAGGTCTCAGGGAAATATAGAGAGGAGAGACTAAATAGGGAAGACAGTGTCCTGTTTTTGAAGAGTGTATGATTTATTTTAGAGGGGAATTTTTCTTTTTTTCAGAAGTTAGAGAGCTCAAGATAGTTCAGTTTTAGAGTGGATCCTAGTGGAAACCTTTACTAGGAACTCACTGACTCAAACAAATATATATATATATATATTTTTATTTTTAATAAATTTATTTTTATTTATTTTTGGCTGTGTTGGGTCTTCGTTGCTACATGCAGGCTTTCTCTAGTTGGCGGCGAGCCGGGACTACTCCTCATTGTGGTGCGTGGGCTTCTCACTGCGGTGGCTTCTCTTGTTGCGGAGCTCAGGCTCTAGATGTGCGGGCTTCAGTAATTGTGGCGCACGGGCTTAGTTGCTCCGCGGCATGTGGGATCTTTCCAGACCAGGGCCCGAACCCATATCCCCTGCAATGGCAGGCGGATTCTTAACCTCTTCTACCACCAGGGAAGACCTATATATATTTTTTAAACTTAGATTTTATTTTGTGATGCCAGATGGCATTATTATGTTACATTTATTGACAGACTTTAACTGCTGGCATCTTTCTTATGTCATGTGGAGTGGGTAGGGCCTTTACTCTACAGACTTTATTTGGCTATAGAGTTAACAATAGACATCGTTTTTTTGAGTGATATAAAATACAGCTTAGATTAATAAAGATGTCATAACCACATCTGCATCTATACTCCCATATCTTAATTTACATGTCTTCATTTACTTGCCCCACCCTTTTTTATTGTGGATGTTTATTTCTAAATTGGAGTAGCTTGGAATGGCAGGGAAAACTTGATCATTTTTAGTACTGCTATCAGAGAAGTTATCAGCCTCTGTCATCAGTTTAATATTCCATCAGCTATCAGACCCAGTCTTTAGACATGAACCTCTGAAATCACCATAAAGAACAATCAAAATCTGTCAATAAAGATTACTTTTCCATTTATTTTAAGAAAACCCTGGGGAAAGGAAAAACAACTGCTGAATACTTTTAGCAGCAGTGATAAGGACTGTATGAGTAAAACGTAGTAATTTTTTTAGCAGCGAAAACAGCTGCAATTTTTGACGCTTCTTCCTTAATATCGATCCAGTTGTTTCTGTGCTGTACATACTTTTACACAAAAATGATACTATAAACTTGTCTAGACCTGGTAACCTGCAGTTGCTTATTCTATTGAAAAAGTCACAGCTCAGGATATATTTTTTGGAATGCTTCACTCTGTGCTTCAACTCCTAATAAAGCATGTGTTGTCCAGGAAAATAATTTTAACCATAGAAACTCCCACATTTGTTTCAGGTCGATCTTCTCTCTTTCCCTTTGAAGATGCCTTCCTGGACGACAGTCACGGCGATCAGTCCTTGTCATCCGGCTTAAGTTCTCCCACTCGCTGTCAAAATGGGGAGCGAGTAGAACGCTACTCTAGAAAGGTGTTTGTTGGAGGCCTTCCCCCTGATATCGATGAAGGTACAATGCACTCACTTTATAATGACTTTATAAAGGCCAGGTTTGTTATTTGTGTGATTTGACCCTACCTCTCTTCTTGAAGGCAGCTTCAGGACGTTCATATCTTGGTGTCAGGAGTTGAGGATATTTGATAGATGGGGAAGTGAGAGATTGTGCACTTTAGGTCTGCTTTTCATACATAGCAGTCTTCGAACAACTTCCCATTTCCTAGTTTTTGTTTGGGGATACATTTTAAATAATAATGAGAGCTAATATGTATGAAACTCGTACCACAAGCCCATTGTTGTGCCAGGTGCTTTACATTAGCTTGTTTAATCTCCATAGCTACCCTGTAAGGCGTCTCCTCCCAGCTCTGTTTTGTGGGTGAGGAAACTAAGGATCAGAGAGAAACAGCTTATCCAGGGTTATGCAGCTAATGGTGCAGCTGGAATCAAAGTCAGTCTGATTCCAGAGCTTTTGCTCCTATCCATCACACCATACCATCTCATATTTTAATGTAGATACCTATTAATGAAACACCCCCTCTTGCCTTTAAAAGAATGAAGACTTATTGGAATATTTCCTAATAACATTTTTGAGATACTGCCAATCCAAAAGTGAGTTTCACTTATGCCTAAAGCCAGCCAACATATAGTAGGTTGTCAATAACTATTTGTTGAATGGACAAATGAAATAGAATTGTGACAAAGTTACCTCAAGGGAAATAACAGTGGCTCTAATTCTAGTAGGCTTTGGATCTGCTATAAAAACATTGTTAAAGCAGAATTGTTTTGCCAGTATTATTTAAGCTATGCTATTTCTCTGATTTATCATGATTTTCTTTTTTTCATAATGAGAGAAGAATAGTCTCTAAAAATAGTTTTACTTTAGGCTTACTGCTTTAAGGTTGTACATTTTCCTCTAAACTATTCTTCTACTAGTGTTAATCTCATCCATGGATTGGATTTTTCTTTAAGACCAAGTTTTTGATCATGGCTGAGAGAGTGGCAATTTAAACCTGATTAGGAGCTCAGTTATAACCTTCTGCTTTGAGTCAAAAGTCAGAAGGAAAAGATAAATTTGTTAAGCTATAACTTTTGAAACATTTTCTTTATAGGCTGTGTAGTAGGTATGTATGAGAGAAAGAGACCATTGACTTTAGCTTTTTCTTATCCCTAAATAGAATTACCTACTTATTGTCCCTACTCCTCACCAAAGGTATAATATTTCTAAAACAATCTTAATAATAATCTAAGATTAATAATCTTAGAGATTATTTCACCACACAAGTGGAAGTGTATTTTAAATATTTTGTGTATTTTTGCCTCTTTTTCTAAAAACAGAGAACATTCCTATTTTTAGAATCTCCTTTTTACTTGACAGAGAGGTCACCTTAGCTAATGTCAGATTTTTTTCCTTCCAAATTCTTTATATCAGGTTTATTGGAAGTGAAGAAGGGAAGTGAATTATAGTTAGAAACACATTCTGCATTGTTGAAATACAATGGTGTTTCACTTAGTAAGTTTGACTTCTGTAAAAATGCTTTAAAATATAGCTCTCAAAACATTTTAAAATAGGACTTCCCTGGTGGCGCAGTGGTTAAGAATCTGCCTGCCAATGCAGGGGACACGGGTTCGAGCCCTGGTCTGGGAAGATCCCACATGCCACGGAGCAACTAAGCTTGTGAGCCACAATTACTGAGCCCGCATGCTACAACTACTGAAGCCGGCACGCCCTAGAGCCCGTGCTCCACAACAAGAGGAGCCACCGCAATGGGAAGCCTGCACACCGCAACGAAGAGTAACCCTCGCTCACTGCAAATAGAGAAAGCCCGCGTGTAGCAACAAAGACCCAACGCAGCCAAAAATAAAATAAATAAATAAATATATAAGAAAAAACATTTTAAAATAAAAAGACATATTTTATGCTATTCTGTTTGCAGTATTATTTTCTCTTCTGCTAAGAGTCCTTCTTTGTTTTGTAGATGAGATCACTGCCAGCTTTCGCAGGTTTGGACCTCTCGTCGTAGACTGGCCTCACAAAGCTGAAAGCAAGTCGTATTTTCCTCCTAAAGGTAATGCGCTTAAAATGTCTGCACTGCCTGCCTGTTGGAGAGCTAACATGATAATTCAATAAAAGGCAGCCTTTTAACTCTGAAAACAGCTGTTGATTTTTTCCCTCCAATTAAGAAAACATTTTAATGTTGATCATCTTTTCATATTTTACTGTTTCCACTTGGAGACTATTCTCCCAGGAGCACACTGACTGTTTCGTGGCATCTACTTTTATTGACAGTGAGATCCTGTGAGTTTATTGTGAACGAGCCTTGGCTAACTTTTCATTAACTGAGAGAAGAGATCTAGGGTTTTGAGGAATGTCAGCAATGGAAAAGAAAAGATCGTTTTGAGTCAAATTTTATTAGTAGCCCATAGCCCTATGGTTTTATAGATCTTATAAACCCCAGACTTGGGAAAGCTAGTGACTGAAGAATGACATTATATAAAATTACTTTTATCCATGTCTGTATCTTAAGTGACTTAGCCTTTTAACAGGTAGAGGGCACACTAACAAAGGACTCTTTACATGACCTTGCTTCCCTTATTATTATTTTTTTTTTTTGCGGTACGCGGGCCTCTCACTGTTGTGGCCTCTCGTGTGGAGCACAGGCTCCGGACGCGCAGGCGCAGCGGCCATGGCTCATGGGCCCAGCTGCTCCGTGGCATGTGGGATCTTCCCAGACCTGGGCACGAACCTGTGTCCCCTGCATCAGCAGGGGGACTCTCAACCACTGCGCCACCAGGGGAGCCCCGAACTTCCCTTATTATTTTTTTGTTTGTTTGTTTGGGTTTTTTTTGCAGTACGCAGGCCTCTCACTGTTGTGGCCTCTCCCGTTGCGGAGCACAGGCTCCGGACACGCAGGCTCAGCGGCCATGGCTCACGGGCCCAGCCGCTCCACGGTATGTGGGATCTTCCCGGACCGGGGCACGAACCCGTGTACCCTGCATCGGCAGGCGGACTCTCAACCACTGCGCCACCAGGGAAGCCCTTTCCCTTATTTTTGATAGGCTTTTTTCTTAGTTTATGAGGGCATGAAAATATATCACTTTGTTTATAGTTTGTCATTTTTGTGGAATCTAGGGAACTTTTCTGGTGATATTAATTCTACATATGTTCCTAGATTTATATTGAAGAGTGTTTTGAGTTAAAGAGAAAGTTTTCTTCTTGTGTTCTGTATGTTTCAAGGATGTCCTTCATCTCTAAGGAATTGGGTTTTGATGTGTATTATTGTATAACAGTACTCACCACAAGAAGATGGAGTCAAAATACTTGTCCTTCCTGGGCCTTGTATAGGAATCAAATTATAGCTTAACCTAGGAAAGGCAGGAGCTTCCTTTTATGTCTGGTTTATTAGATTTGTCACCTGTACTTCTCCCCACTCTCTTTATAGCCTATGAAAAATAATATAAGGCTGTTTGTTTGCTTTTAACATTCTTCTGTTAATCTTCTCCAGTAATTTTTAAAATTAAGTTTTATGTTAGTCAAAAAAGATAAAGATCATCATGCTGATTATTTCAGTGAAGGAATGTATTCACTTTGTGGTGCATGTATAACACTAAAGAAACATGTTTAAAACATGTTTTTAAGAATGCTAATGGTTTGTTGAATCAGAATAGTAGTATTTCAGTGAATGAATGAGTTCACCACACTGTGCTGCATGTAATACACTCTGTAAAGTCACATGTATAACAAGATGTTCCTGAGAGTACTAGCTGCATATATGAATGAAGGCAGTGTTATTTCAGTGAAAGGATGTATTCACCACACTGTGGTGCATGTAACACACTCTGTAAAATGACATGTATAAAAGATATTTCTAAGAGTACTAGTTGAAAAAAAAATCATCATTCTGAGAAGGTTATAAAAATGATTCTGGGATAAAAGGTGTCAGGTGATCATTGTAAAAAATAAAAATGAAGATAAGCACACTTATGGTCATGTCCAAAGAAAATTATCCCAAATCTACCTCTGTCAGAGATAATCACTGTATACATTTTATTAAATATCCTTCTTATATCTCTTTATGAATATATACATATATATGAAATTTAAAATTTTACATAAATGGGATCACACTATATATGCTGTTTAATAACCTGCATTTCCCCCCCAGCAATGTCAACATCTTTCTGTAAGAAACCTATATTATCCTTAATGACCTTGTTTTATTTAATCAGTCCTAGTGATGGTCATTTAAGTTGCTTTCAGTTGTTTTTTCTCATGGATGATGCTTCAGTGAATATCCTTGTGCCTTCATTTTTTTTGCTTTTTTCTAATTACCTCTTAGGGTGAATTTCCAGAAGTGAGGCACATATTTATACGTACTGCCAAGCTGCCCTTAACAAAGGTCATACACATTTATGTTCCCAGTAATAGTACCTGATTCGTAAAACTTTGTTTTATTGAGGGTCTAGCGATATGGCTCTTTTTTGATCTTTGCCAATCTGATGGTTAAAATAACGTCTTTTTTGGCATTTTTTTCTCTTACTGGCCATTTGAATTTATTATTTTACTTTCTTACATCGACATCTCATTTCCCTCTGGAATTTATAATGGAGTAAGTCACAAAAAAGGATCCAACTTTATTTTTCCCGGTATCATGCCAGTTGTCCCAGCAGTCATTTATTGACAGTTCCATTTTTTCCTCATTGATTTGAGTCATTAGAATTAAGTATTGGTTGGAAGATCATCTCTTCTGTTTCCCTACACTGAATTTCAAAGACTTAGTTTTAAAAAAAGGTAAAGAATTTTATTAGTAATTTTGTTTACATGTTAGAATGATAGTTTTTTTGATATTTTGGATTAAAGAAAGTATATTAAAATTAACTTCTCCTGTTTCTTTTTAACTTTTTAAATGTAGATATTGGAAAATTTTAAATTACATATGTGACTCATATTTATTGGACAGCACACCTGCAGAACACGAGTCAGCAAACTATCTTTGGCCTGTGAGCTAAGCATGGTTTTTATATTTTTAAGGGTTGTGGAAACACACACACACACACACACACACACACACACACACACACACACACACAAGAATAGGTAACAGAGACTATACGTGTCCCTCAAATCCCTCTGCAAAAAGTTTATTGACTCCTGTTCTAAAACAGCCCAGAGAATTGTTCATTTAGCTTCTGAGACATCCAGTGACAAAGGAGGCAGTTTATTTCAGAGGAAGTCTATGTATTTGCAGACCTAACTAATTATTAAATTTTGTTCTTCTATTGAAGGTGGTCATTGTAAAAAGTAAAAATGAAGATAAACATATATGGTCATGCAGTCTTTACCCAGTGGTCAATTGTGTTCGATAAAGTAAAACTGAGTCATTATTGTGACATATATTTCTCGGTACTTAAAGAACTGTCAGTTTCTCTTTAAGTCTTCTCTTTTCCAAGCTACCTATTTTCCCATCTCTAGTCATACCTTATGCCTAATGGATTCTGGACCACCATTATTCTTGTTTGCCTTTTCTGTGCATATGTCTTCTCTACAATATCCTACTTAAATTTGTTTCTGAGAGTTGAAGAGAGAACATTTGCGTTGGTATGAGCAGTATAGAGTTTAGCAGCTCTATGAACTCCGTGGTTTTGGTACCACTCCTATGTAACAGCACAATAATAGAGAATTGTAGAACGTTAGAGAAAGTGCCCTTATTTTATAGCTGAGGTTAAGTGTTGAGATGGACTAGGGAGAGCCAGGCCAAGAAGAGAATCTGGATCTCCTGATTCTGGTCCTCAGGCTTGCATCCTCCGAGAGCAGATTGCCTTTCTGGTGATTTTGGGGTCAAGTAGGAGAAATAATTATACTGTTGGCTCCTGTTGTGTTTTGCTCTCAGCTAAAGTCTGAAGGTTGACCTAGTTTGGAAGGACCTAAAGAAATTTGGTGTTATTCCAAGATTGAAGTAACTTTGAGAATCCATGCCCATTGCTTTGAACATTGGGAACATCTAAGTAGTTCACCCCAAACTGTTCTGTGCCTTCTTAATAATACCTCCTCATGCTGTTTCTATTTTCCTTAAATTCCTTAGGTTTTAATTCAGGTCAGTGCTTTTTTGGTAATCCCCCTCTTGCCGATTATAGTTTTCTTAGGTCACCTCAGCTTGGCCATAAGGCACCATTCCTTTGGCTGTATGCTTTAGGCTTATGTGTAAATAAGAGGAAAATATGAACCATTCACTACTGAGTCCTCCTGTCTATTTCTCAGAAAGTGTATGCCTAATGAAATAAACAGAACCATTCATGTATCCAGCAGGTATACGTGTACAGATGTGGAGTACAGTTTGTAAAACCATGACCATTTCAGTGGACTGTGGAGAACTTAATATCCATGTAGAGAAACAGTGACCAAGCACGTCAGCTGTCCCCTTAAGTGTTGTTGGGCCAGCAGAGTGGGAGGTGATGGAGACTGGGGTTCTCTCCAGCACAAAGCCACTAAGGCATTTGATCAACTCTTTGAGGATATGCAGAGCCCTCTGGATCATTTGTCTGTGGGCCACAAACAGGTAATTGCTTGGTGTTCTCCAGAGCACCTCTGAGAACCTGGAGGCAAAAGAAGGCATGGAAATCAGATCGTGTCATGATATATTCTCAGACCTCCTGAACTTAGAGTCCTGTGGGGAAAATTAAAAGAAGTCAAATAGTCACAATATACCACAATTATAAACTATAATAGTTCTCTAAAGGAAAAAATGGAGAGTGCGGTGACTCTGAAAGGGGGAAATCGATTTGCATTGGGTATATGGAGAGAGCTTCTTTGAGAAAATAGCGATTAAGTAGACCTGAAAATTGAGGAGTTAACTAGAAAGCGTAGGGAAGCAAGTTCCAAGCAGAGGAGTACCATATGGGAAATAGTGAGTATGAAAAGGGCTTTATTACCTTTGAAGAAATGAAGGAAGTATGGTTGGAATGTTGTGAGGGTGGAGAACATGACGTGAAAAGAAAGTCTTGAAAAAAAAGTACGATTATTTTCCCTTCCCTGAATTGCTCTAGTCCCCGAGAGAGAGTAGATACAAAGGCATTTGTGTGGTGTTTGTCTTTGGGGTAGAGACAGAATAGAGTTGGGTCAAATAGAAATATCAGTTTAAAATACTTTCAAATTGGGGCTTCCCTGGTGGCGCAGTGGTTGAGAGTCCGCCTGCCGATGCAAGGGACATGGGTTCGTGCCCCGGTCCGGGAAGATCCCACATGCCGTGGAGCAGCTAGGCCCGTGAACCATGGCCGCTGAGCCTGTGCGTCCGGAGTCTGTGCTCTGCAACTGGAGAGGCCACAATAGTGTGAGGCCCGCGTACCGCAAAAAAACAAACAAACTTTCAAACAGCTATTGATAAAGCTGAAGCAAGTCTTCCTTTGTGTTTTCTGCCTTTGGTTCTTGATGATGAAAAGAAATTCAACTCTAATCAAAATATTGAGGAAGTTTCCTGAGATTGCATTCTCATGCTTTTTACTTCTGGAATAGTAGAGTTGGAGTTGTGAGTCCTGGAGAGGGAGGTTCTCCCAAATGTTAGCTCATGAACCAAATCCTGCATTTGTACAAAATACTAATCAACATCACTATGTTTATAGTAGGTAGTAAAGAGTACAGGCTCTGGAGTCAGCTGCCTGGGTTGAATTCCTGTTCCACTACTTGCCATTGCTGTATCTTTGGGGTGATTATTAATCTTCCTAAATCTCTCTCCCTCTCTCTGTCTCTTTTTTAAAAAAATTTTTTTAATTAATTTATTTTTATTTTTGGCTGCCTTGGGTTTTTGTTGCTGTATGCAGGCTTTCTCTAGTTGCGGCGAGCAGGGGCTACACTTATTGTGGTTCGCGGGCTTCTCATTGGGTGGCTTCTTGTTGCAGAGCATGGGCTCTAGGCGCATGGGCTTCAGTAGTTGTGGCACTCGGGCTCAGTAGTTGTGGCTCGCGGGCTCTAGAGCGCAGGCTCAGTAGTTGTGGTGCACGGGCTTAGTTGCTCCGCGGCATGTGAGATCTTCCTGGACCAGGGCTCGAACCTGTGTCACCTGCACTGGCAGGCGGATTCCTAACCACTGTGCCACCAGGGAAGTCCTGTCTCTCTCTCTTTTTTTTTTTTTTTTTGCGGTACGCGGGCCTCTCACTGCTGTGGCCTCTCCCATTGCGGAGCACAGGCTCCAGACGCGCAGGCTCAGCGGCCATGACTCACAGGCCCAGCCGCTCAGCGGCATGTGGGATCTTCCCGGACCGGGGCACGAACCCGTGTCCCCTGCATCGGCAGGTGGACTCTCAACCACTGCGCCACCAAGGAAGCCCTCTCTCTTTTTTTTTAACCTACAAAGTGGAAACAATAATACCACTTCTGGGTTTATGAGGATTAAATGAGACAGTGCACATAGGATACTTTCTTAGAGCTCAGATATCATTCAAGACTTTTTTTTCTTTTTTTTTTTAAGCAAGGGAGAGGTTAGGTTTAGTATTTGGTTTTGGTTTTTTAGCCAGGGTCAGCAAAACCGTTTAGCTGTTTTCTGTAATCAAGCTCATAAGAAGTAATAAGGACCATGAACTCCTAAGATAGTAGCATTGAGGTATTACTAGAATGAAGGGAGAAAGGGACCAGTGGTCTTACTGATAGATTAAATCATGATGGTGATAGATTTGATGGCAGGGTTGTGCTAAAATTCCTTCCACTGAATGGGAGAATCGTGACACTATTGAATGTGAGGGAGTCAGCAGAGGGAAAACCAGTTTGGTGTAGTGTTGAAATGTTCGAAGATCTGTAGAGTTTGGTATGTCCTCACAGCTTATCTGAGAGGAAATTCCTAATGGGCAGTTGGAATTGTGGCTAGGGAGTTTCGGAAAAGAGTCTGGAGCTGGAGGTACACATCTCTTGCGAATCATCTTTATAGCGTGGAGGGAAAAGAAAATGAAAAGCCATTAATAAGTAAGTTTTGTCAGGAACCAGAAAGAAAAAGAGGACATTGCAGTGGAGATGCAGGTGAGTGAAGGACTGGGGGTATGTCTGTGGCTATGGAGGTGCAAGGAAAGAAGCTTCAAGAAAGAATAGTCAGCACCATCAGATATCACAGCGTTATTGAGAAGTCCTTCATGGAATAAAGTTGCATGTGGCCCTCTTGTCAAGTACATGATCATAGTAATTTCTATTGTTATCCTAATTCTAGGCCTTAATATTTTAATGAAGTAGTAGAAGCAGAACAAAGCAATCTGGCCACAGTGAACAAGTGTTATATTATAAGCAGTGAGAATAATCCTGCCTCCCTAGTGGAGCCAACCATCATCACTTTTGTTTCCCTCCAGTCTTTATTCATATATATCTTTTTTTGTGGGAGTGTAATAATAGCAGAGATACAGTTTTCCATTCTCCTTCCTCCCAAGTTTCTGCTTAATTTTCATAGTTTTTAAGTGGCTGCCTAACCTACTGCTGCACCATAAGTTACTTGCTTGTTGGTTATGTAGGCTATTATAAATAAGGCTTCTGTTAATATATCCTTTTGTGTGTGGTTTTCCTTTCATAGTATTTTCTTTAGGATAAATTTGCAGCAGAAGCTTAACCAGAGTTAAAAGAAATGAAAATCCTAATGACTCCGGATTTGATATCACATGGCTTCCCAAAGCAATTTTCTTTATGAAGTTTATGCTAATTTGGACATCTGCAGCACATTTTCCGAGTCAGATAAATGGTACATTACAGTTGTGGACTTACCTTTTTGCCTACGTGTTTGGAATATAATGGACCCCTGCAGAAGCCAGGAACCACATCGATATGAATCTTGTACATGAAACATTTAAACCTTTTCCTCTTAGGTCTCATCGGTCAAGTCCTGGGTGTTCTTGGACATCATCTTCTGTCCTTCTCTGCCTTACCTTCTTCTCTGGCCACACTGACTCCTTTGCTATTCCTTGAGGTAAACTAAGGCTTCTCAGGGGCTTAGTACTTCCTTTTATCTAAAACCATCTTCCCCCAAATTTCTGAATGGACCACTCCTCTCTTCCCTTAGACAGACCTCTGCTCAAATGACACCTTCACAGGGAGACCTTTCTTGACTTCCTCATCTCACATAGCAGCCCCTCTACCCTCTTACTCTCTGTACCTCTTACCCTCATTTTATTTTTCCTCAAAGTACCTATTTTATCACAACCTGAAAAAAATTATATGTGTTTTTCTGCTTTCCAGATTGGAATGTAAGTTTTATGAGAACAGGGATTTTTATGTTTTGTTCACTGCTCTATACTCAGTACCTGCATCAACAGCTAGCCCTCAGATGTTTGTTAATGGATGAATTTTATCTTTGCAAATGATGAGCTCATTACTTGTAGAGTCCATCAAATTTTAGAGTTGCCCTAAAGATCGTCTCATTCTAATTCAACCTTTTTTTTTTTTTTTTTTTTTTTTTTTTTTGCGGTACGCGGGCCTCTCACTGTTGTGGCCTCTCCCGTTGCGTGTGCTCCGGACGCGCAGGCCCAGCGGCCATGGCTCACGGGCCCAGCCGCTTTGCGGTATGTGGGATCTTCCCGGACCGGGGCACGAACCCATGTCTCCTGCATCAGCAGGCGGACTCTCAACTACTGCGCCACCAGGGAAGCCCCAACCTTTATTTTAACCTAAGACTCAAAAGAGGTGATGTGTCTTTTCCTAGGAGCGCACAGCTCTTATTAGACAGACTTGAACTGGGAAGACTAATAGTTTATACTATTTTACCTGGTGAATTACCAAGAAAATAATTTTTGTTTTGCTAGGGTGTATAATTTGTGGGAAAGGAAGATAGGTTTAAACTATATAATCTGATAAATTATGCTGTTATTTACAGGGCTGGATTTTATTCAAAAATTAGCAACTTAAGCTATATGACCCATGGCACACTTTCATAGCTATTTAAAAATGAAAGTGATCCTTGGCTTTTTCCTGAATTCTTCTATTCTGTTGGCCACACTGACATAGCTGGGGTATTTCCAAAGAGCTGGTTTAGGCTGAGGCTATAGGTCTGAGCTGCCCTTTAGCTATAGCTTAACCATGGGATTTTGCCTCTGGGGTGATACCACACCATTTCTGGACATGAGGATCAGAGGGTTCTCTTGTGCTCCTTCAAATTGGGGAAGTAGTTATGAGTGACAAGGAAAGCCCAAAAATAGGAGCTGTGACACAACCAGGTGTCATGGAGACTGTGCTAGGGGGTGGCAGGCTGCGAGGATTTGAACAGCGGGAGCTATTAATTCTTCATTGTAATGTTCCACATTATCATGATTCAGCTCTTCTCTGCATGTGTGCTCCTCTCTGTTTGTGCTTCCAGTGGGCGAATTGTTTTCATATTTCTAGTTGGAGTCCAGAGAGAGGAAATCTGATTGGTTCCGTTCATCTTTTAACCCCTTGCTGTGACATAGGCCATCCTAATGGTAGTGGCCTTAGAATCCCTGACTGCTTAATAAAAAATAAAAGAAGCAAATGGTTTAGCTCTGCTTCCTCGAGCATGGGACTGGGAATGTGGCAGCTAGGAAGGTAAGTTGGGCAGGGCAAACTTTTATGATGGTAGATGTGCTTAGCATCACCTCCTTCATTGCCTCCTGGGAGAATAGCCCATGTCCAAAGTTGCTGTTACTGGAGCTACAAAAAAAAATGTCTACCTACCCTGAGCCTTCTACCCCTGCCTGGTTCTGAACCAAGCAGCTGCTCCTGATACTGCCAACAAACAGTCTTACCTCTTGTGGTGGGGCTGGGGCCAGGGAGAGGAGCTGGCATCTCCTGGGCAGTGAGCGCAGCTACACTATACCACTGTTGGCAGAGACCTCTGGGGCAAAGGCAGGGACAGCAGCCAGCTGCAGATGTTGGACAGGCGATTGGCCACATGGCTCTGAAGCTGTGTTAAGTCGATGGTGCTGGCATCCTCAGCCCATATGGAAGCCAGCTTCAGCCCTAGCAATTCAGGTGCATAGCCAGGTGGATCGAACAGTAACAGTCATGCATATTTATGCGAGAGTGACCCATGCCTTGCGCTCTGATGATTCCCTCCCACCTTGAGTAAAGTGTGTACTTTTAAGTGGCTGTTTCTACTGGTGATCACGTATTTCCTGTACACTGGTCAGGCTGACTTGACTGCCAGTCCTTGTGACCAAGGTCATGCAGGCATGGAAGTTTATACAATACCAGCATGGTTTGTGAACCTGGCATAAGCCGGGCCACATGGGATTCAGACTGACTTTGATCTGACCAGCTAAGGAGATGCTGTTTGAAGAACAGGAAAGAGGACTCTACTTGAAATGGGCAAAACAGGTCATTGTGAAGCTACAGTGGGCTGGATTCACAGCATCTCTTTCCTTTTTCCTTCAGTTTGTCTAACTCTGGCTTTGGAAAGGAAAGTTTTCAAACTTCACATTTTTTTCCCTTGTAGCGTAACTTGGATGAAAATAAGTCAGTGTTGTTTTAGGCCCAGATTCCAAGTTTTTCCACCTTCTGAGTTATATAAACTGATCGAGTTGGGAACCTAATGGAGTTTTAGCGTGTACTTAACGTTTTTCAGTTTGTAAGCTTTTGAGTAATACTCGGCCTTTTTTTTTTTTTTAATGCAGGTCCTGGCTTATAGTACTCATACTCTTTGGTGAATTATGAATCCTGTATTTTAATATTTGACTGATTGAAGTTTTTGCTCTCCGGATGGATTTTCTCATAAAAACATGGAAAGTGTATTGCAGAGCAGCAAGAGTGGACTTTTTGTTCTGTTTTGTCCTGTTTTGAACAGATGGAGCAGCATTCTATTGTTGCTTTTAAAAGCTTAGCACACCCTCAGTTTAAACTGTTCTGTTAAACATTTCTCTCTTTTGCGTTATATTAAAGGGGAACTGTTAGAGTTAGTGTTTGATTTCAAAGCATTAATAGTTTGAGGGACTGTATAAAACGGAATGGGCAGAAGGAATGTACAGGCCACAGGACAAAGCTGAGCAGCACTTAAATAACATAGACATCTTGTACTGTGTCACAGCAGTACTTGTTGTGCTATCCCCAGGCAGAGGTGCTGGAAAGGGAGGGATGCTTGTTCAGTTCAGAGAAGCCAAAACCACCCCCGATGAGAACTTTCTTTTGAAGAGAGTAAAATTCAGGAACTGAAATGCCAGCTGCAAATTTGGTAGGCTGAGGCAGAGAGAATGTTTTAGAAGAGGGCGTAGCTTGGGGCAGGACTTGCTGACAGGAATTGGATAGGGCTAAGGCTATGAGCAAGAGAGACCAAGAGAGGATGTATCATTTGAAAGAGTTCAGAATGGGAAGCTGACTGAGAGGATCTGGTGAAACATTTTGAAAGCTGAGAGCAAAGACTTGGGTTGTCTTTCAAAATAGAACGGGATAGCCTTAATCTTGAGGAGAAATGGTGACGCCAAGAAAACCCATTGGCAGCAGCGTTAAGAACTCATCAGAGGAGCGTTGAAGTGCAAGGAGGAGAAATTAGATTGTCAGAGTTCAGGCAATCTACAAGCAGGGCTGGACTAAAGCTTCATCTTCAGGGAAGCGTCTACTGGGTTAAAATGTAGAATTTGCCAATTGTTTGATGCTGCGTGAGGCAGAGCAACAAGCAGTGGGGCAAGAACTAGATATTTGTGGACTCAGACATGGGTGCCAGCAGTTACCAGCTCGATGACCTTAAGCAAGTTATTTAATCCCTGAACCTCAGTTTACTCATCTGAGTTAATACTGCTCATTGTTATTAAAAGGGTTATGTGAGACAGTGTACATATGCAGCAGCACTTAGGCTTCATAGAGGTTAAATAATATTAGTGTCCTTCCCCCTGATGAAAATACGTTGTTCAGTAAAAATAAAACTGCCCAACTAGTTTGACCAGTTCCTTCCCACACCCCCAGTCTGATCTCAGTTTTCTTGGTCAGGTGCTTGTTAGAACTGACTGTGACTAGAACTGACAGATTTGGCAGACTTCACAAGGACCTCTTTATATAGGGAATGTGTGGTTACGTAAACAGAGCAGACTTTAAGCCCAAATGCCCCAGGTCACTGCCCTGGACTGCAGGACTTTACTAAAAACACAGGAAGTAGACTGCCAGTTTTCAACTCTGGGGTGGTTCTACCCATCAGACTTGTTTTCTTGTCCATTCTCACCTTCTCCCACCCCTGCCTGCCAAGCAACAAGCCCACCAAGAAACAGTCACTAGTGTAATAGAAAACATGAAACAGGCTTGAGCCAAAATGTTTGAGCCTCAGCTCTTTGTAGTAAATACAATCAAAGAAATATGTTTGGTTCTGAATCCAAGGGGAATGTTTAGGCATCCATGGACAGTACCTGCTGAGCCATCTCTACATCTTAATTAGGCTAAATTCTTCCCTTGAAATGTCCTTATCCAATTTTTCACCTAAGATCTGGCTCCTGTGCCACCACCAACAGAAAGTCTTCCCTGATTTCTCTATCCATGTCTTCTTCACTGAAAGATCTGTCTTCCTTCTATGAAATCCAACGTTTAAAAATACGCTTAGAAAATACTTCTAAGGGTCCTGAATGCATTGTTCCTAAATTAGAGTTCTCTTTATACTTATTCTTCATGACCTTCATGTACTGGTTTATAAATTTCTTGAGAACAAGGACTTGCTCATGTCAGAATTCCCCTGCATTGCCTAGGGTGCATAGTAAGTGTTCAGTCAGTCTTGGAGATCAGAGGTTCTCATCCAAGAGGAGAATGAATAAGGAATCCAGTTCAGAGACTTACTGTGTTCTCCAGGCAGCAGACGGGGTTGATGAGCTGCTTCATCTCTTCCCACCTGGTACCCCCAATCCTATACTCTTAACTAATGCACACTACTCACTGTTTTCCAAATAAGCCAATCTTTGGCCCTTTGAAGCCTTGGCCTGTGCTGTTTCATGAACTTGGATTGCCCTTGCTTCCTAGAAAAGCAGTTGTCCTCCAGCCCAGATGTGGCCTTTACTGTATGACTTTCCCTGATGTTTGGGCACCTCTGCTCCATTTGTCTCTCACCAGTGTTTTATAGGCTATAATCCCAACTAGCACTTTTCTTGTTGTTTCTCAGTCACTTATTTACAGGCTGAGTTTTTCCAGGGCAGGGTTCTTTCTTGACTTATTCATCTTTGTAGCTTCAGTGCCTAGTGTCCTGCCTTGTACCTCCTAAACATATTTGGTTCTATTGAATTGAATCCAAAGGCAAAGACTCCTGAGGCAAACCAGGTAGGTCCTCTGACCTGAAAGCCAAGGTCAGGGAGAATGTTTGGAACAGACTTCCTGTGCCAAAAATGTCTGAACTCATTCAGCTCTAGCTGGAGAGGTGCCCTTCAGGTCTCTCTAGGAAGGTCACAGGAAATCAGGGAGCCTGGATTCTGTGCAAGGAGCGATCTCTCTCTCTCTGTCCAGACCTTGGATCCTTCCTTCTGGGGCTGACCTCCTGTCATCAGAAACCAGTCCTCCCTTGTCAGTCACCATTTTATGAATGTAGCCATAGCTCAGGGCACAGCTCTACAAGTTGGAATTGTTTTTCCATTGTAGTTGCTACTTAAAACATATAAATCACTAAGAGCATTAGTTGATTTTAAGAACTATTAGGTCTTTCAGAAGACCACACACCTCTTTCAAGAATAAGAGAGTATATTACCCTCTTCTCCAGAGAGACCTGTGGTTTCGATTTTTTTCCACAAATTTTTCTTTTGAAAAATTTCAAGATGTACAGAAAAGTTGTAAGAATAGTACAGTGAATGCCTATACTGCCTTCCTCTAGGTTCACCAGTTGTTAGCATTTTGCCACATTTGCTTTCTGGTTTTTTTTTTGTCAGTATGTGTATATATACATACATATTTTTTGATGAATCGTTTGAGAGTAAATTGTAGACATTAAGACCCCTCACTCCTAAATGATTCACCATATGTCTTCTGAGAACAAGAAGTATCCAGATTATTCTAGTAATGTCCTTTAGAGCTTTTTTTGTTTTTAAATCCAAGATCCAGTCACAGTCTCGCCATACATTTAGTTGTCATGTCTCTTTAGTCTCCTTTACTTTAGATACTTTCCTAGGCTTTTTGTCTTTTGTATCATTTGAAGAGTTCCTGCCGGATGTTTTATAGACTGTCACTTAATTTGGAATGATAGGTTTGTTTCTTCATAATGAGATTCAGGGGAAACACTCTTAGCAGATGACGTGCTGCACCGAGAAGGACATAATACGAGAGGCACATGATGTCAGTTTGCCCTGTTGTTGGTGATGTTCGGAGCGATCATTTGGTTATGGTGCTGTCTGCCAGATTTCTCCACTGTGAAAGTACGTTTTTCTCCCTTTGCAAATACTTATTCATCTTCAAAGTGATACCTTAAGATAGCATGAGTATCTTGTATCCCCTCCCAGATTTACCCAATGGTTTTAGCATCCATTGAAGATACTTGCTTAAGCTGATGATTACTGTGATGGTGATGTTCATTTTATTAAAGTCTAATTTAGTGAGATCTGCTCTTTAACTCCCTCAAGAGCCTTCATTCTAAATATACAAGTTAAAAATACATTGAAAACAATAAGCATCTTTACTAAATATGATAATTCTATTGACCTAAATAAACTAAAACTAAACTTCTGATTATTTTGAAATTCATCATTTCAGCTCTTCTTAATATAGTTGTTTTTTTTTTTTGAGCTGAGATTATTTGGTTTTATAGCTCTTCTTAATATAGTTTTGGTGGGCTTTAGAGCAAATATATCTGCATAGACCTTAAATTGTAGGACTAAAGCACAGGTGACCACTTCATGCC
Source organism: Grampus griseus (assembly GCF_964374135.1). NCBI lineage: Eukaryota > Metazoa > Chordata > Mammalia > Artiodactyla > Delphinidae > Grampus > Grampus griseus. The sequence goes on along the minus strand of NC_139010.1, from coordinate 52,237,432 downwards.
ACTAAACCACTGTCAAATGATCACTGTCACAAAAGTGACAATAAATAATAAATAGGCAAGTATTTATTTGCTAGTGATATTGAAAACTTTATCTCATCATTTTTAGGTAAGACAGTATAAGTGGATAAAGAATGAGGGCTCTGGAAGCTGACCTAAATTTCAATCCCAAATTTAATCTCTAGGTTTTAATCTGAGGTATCCCTTAACCTGTCAGAGCTTCAGTTTCCTTATCTGTAAAATGGTAATAATAACAACTGTATTTACCGCATAGAATTACTGTGAGGTAAAGTGTTTATTATTGGCAAAGTGCGTCACACATTGTAAGCACTTAGTAACTGGTGTTTGTGGTGGTGAAGTTGGTGGTGACTGTGTTTTGTACTAGGGATCAAGTATAAAAAAATTATAACATGAAAACTTATGTATTTAAGAGCTCAGGAAGCTTTGTTTTTGAAAGGTAGCCAAGAACATTTTGGAGGTTGTTATACTCAATGTGTTTTGGGTATTAAGAGGAAAAAAATCTTTAATTAAATTTATCCTTCAAAAACTTGGTCAGATAAAATGGAATTATCCCAGTTAAGTCCCCTCTCTCACTCCATACCTCTTCACCCCAGAGAAGTACATTGGTCAGTTCAGGCTTGTCCAAAAATCCCTCACTGTTCTACCCTTCCTTCCCAATCAATTTGGCACCAGTGGGAAAGCAAGCAGCTTCCTGCTCTGCCCATAATCCAGGGTGGTGATGGTGACCATGCCAAGAGTTCCTACTGCTTCCCCAGAGCCCCTGTTTCCACCTACAGACTGGCTCTGAGTTGAGGGCCTCCCATAGCTCACCACACTTCTTAGGTACTTGGGTAAGAAGGTCACCATTTCTGAAACTTGAGTTTTTATAATCCTGTTATCTCTTGGCTGGCTCAGAGGGCAAGGGAAAACAGAGGGAGGTTCTAACTTTTGGGCCAAGTTTTTTTTATACCTTTCAAACTAACAGAAGAACCTGCCATCATAGTGACAGTTTGAGGAGCTTGATTTATAGGTATAATAGGCTTTTATTTAAAGAGTGTATGAAAATCAGCAAATAGTACCACATTGGATGATTCTCTCTCCTAATAGAACTTGCTAATGATATATGAAAGCAAATATTGTCACTTTATTGATTGTTTACAGTAATATTTATTTAGCCTGTCATTCAAAAACTGTTTTCCTTTAGTATCTAGATTACTTCCCTTTATTCACCAAATGCTCGCAAATGCAAAGAAGAAAGTATCTCATTAATCTGAACTCTTAATTTTTATAATGAGACCATATGCAAAATAATTTAATTTTACATTATCACAAAAATAACTGAAAATGCAGTAAAAGAAAAATTGACACTTGCACGATATCCTAGTTTTCAAAGCACTTTACGTATATTATCTCACAGCCTTCATCTCCATAGGATAATCTTCATTTTACAGGTAAAAGAGCCAAGACTCAGAAACTTTTTTTTTTTTAATTTTTATTGGAGTAGAGTTGACTTACAATGTTGTGTTAGTTTCTGCTGTACAGAAAAGTGAATCAGTTATACATATACATATATCCACTCCTTTTTACATTCTTTTCCCATGTAGGCCATTGAGACTCAGAAACTTTAACATTCAAGTCCATGATTCCACCACTTACTGGGTGATAGAACAATCACCATCAAACAAGTCGCTTAATCACTCTTGAAGTTTCTTTAACTGTAAAACAGAATTTAAAATAGTGACTATCTCAGAGTGTGTGTGAAGATGAAACGAGTTAATACACATAAGGCACTTAGAAACAGTGCCTGGTGCATAGTAGATGCTCAATAAATGTTACCTGTTAGCTGTTATTACTACACAGTCAATAAGTGTTAGGACTAGGACCCAAATCCAGGCATTTTGACTCCTAGTCCAGAACTCTTTCTGTAGGACCATGTGGAATTTGCCTTTTAGTAAATCATTGATTTAATGTCCATCTCACATTGACCTTGTTATTCTTTTTTTTTTTTTTTTGCGGTACGCGGGCCTCTTACTGTTGTGGCCTCTCCCATTGCGGAGCACAGGCTCCGGACGCGCAGGCTCAGTGGCCATGGCTCACGGGCCTAGCTGCTCCGCGGCATGTGGGATCTTCCCGGACCGGGGCACGAACCTGCGTCCCCTGCATCAGCAGGCGGACTCTCAACCACTGCGCCACCAGGGAAGCCCAGACCTTGTTATTCTTGAAGGGACCTTTTTCTACTTTGTTTACTTTGACCTCGAATTTCTGAAGATCAAAAGGGAAATGTGTTTGAAGTTTTCTTCCTTCCTGATTTTTTTTTTAATCCTCTGATTTCTGTTGTTATCTGGGTTTGGTTGACCTTGAGATATCAGAAGGTGTTTTAGTAGGTGAATGTATCATGAAGTTGTTTTCATGGGTGTGTTGGGGTCTCTGGTGAATTTTGTTTTGGTTGAAAGGCCTGAGGTAGGAGGCAGGGTTGAAGGAAATGGTTGGACGTGAGTTACACCCCTTATCTGTGGTGCTAAGAGAATGTTGTTGTTACTGAGAGTAGCAGCTTGCTGATCAGGGAGGAGAGATGATTTGTTGTAAAAGAGCCATTCTGAAGAAATTGGCCCATTCCCTGGGAAAGGAAAAGAAGTTGTAGGTATTTTCCTTGGTAATAATATTTGTAGCAGGCTTTTGCTTGTGACTCCCAGTTGTTTTTACTCTGTCTATTGCCAGTGTTGTCATTTATGGCTGTGAGACAGGCTGTGTGATTTTGTGGTAGCTACTCGCTGCTATGGGGAGACACCCTCCCTTTCCTCTGATGCCCAAGTTGAACACAGTGTGGGATTTGGTGTGGAAGATTGTAAGAGGTGGGCAGCAATGTGCAGGAAAGGTGCAGCCAGCTCGGTGGCCTTGCAGAGGCAAGGAGCTAGAGAGAACCCCAGCTCACTGAGCTGCCCCGTCCCCAGGCCTTTTTGATGTGCCTGCGCGTACTGTACACAGACAGGGTCCTCTCCAAGAGCAAGATATTCAGCACGCCTCTGAGGACCTTTGTGGAAGATTTGCACCAAGATTTAACTTGGTGAGGCAGGAGGTTTGAGAGGACATGCTGAGACCTCCTCTTTGTGATCTTTGCATTTTTTAACTCACTGACCTCTAATATTCTCTTTGGCAAGTGTAATTAATGTTCTCACATTAAATGAAAACATTGAACTTTTAATAGATTCGCTGGGGCTTGGTAATCGTTTGATACTATTTCGAAAAGAGAGGGGGTATGAAGAAATGATGTATTATCCTTTCTAGTTTTGCAGTTAAGTTTTATTGTTCTTGCCTGGCCATCTGCTGAATCCTTTGACCCATCTAGCCTGGGAGCAAAGCCCAGAAAACAGCTCTGGGTCCTGCCATGTAGGCAGCCTCCATCTTGTAGCTCCATACCCGTTCCTGTGGGCTCGGTGCTTTCCCCTTCGTATTGGCTTCTGCCTGTTGCATTGGCCACTCCTGGTGTGCTGCATAATGATTGATCTTTTTCCTACTCTGTTTGCTTGGATGCTCTGTATAGTAGATGAGGAGTTGGGGAAAAGGATAAAGAGTACCCATTATTCACTGTCCACTGCCACTGTCATCACGTGCTGCCCAGGACTTCAGAGAGCTTTGCTTCTAGGCCAGTTGATTAGCATCTTTGTTTGATGTGTGAGAAGCTTCTGAACACGGGGGTTCTTACCCTTCTTCACCACTCACATCTTTCTGGCACACAGTGCGCCAGAGGAGAGTCTTATTGGTGATGATTTCCTTTGAGGTCAGTAGCAGGACTGGGAGTGGAGGTGACAGCTGAGAGACTTAGCAAAGCTGAAGGGATTGTAGAGAGGTTGAACAGCTGAATACTCAGGTTTAGACTAGCTCATCATGGGCCTTTGCTCAGCTGCCATTCATGAATGCCAGTGTAGCAGCAAGTGCCACAGTTGGCCCCTTGAACATCTATTGTCCTCTTTGACGTCTTTGCTGATTCCCTCAAGTCAGATTCCTTGCTTGTCTGGGTTCCCATAGTACTTCTTATTTCCGTTTATCTCCCTCAGCTTTGTAGCAAGAAGTTAATTGTCTAAAAGCCTGTTTCTTCTATCATATAAGTCTCTGGACAGCTGGAACCTAGTCTCGTTCATCTCAATTTTCCTCATAATCCATAGATTGTGTCTCGTTTGTAACAGTTGCTCGGTAAATCTTACTGAATTGAACTGAACAAAGCTGGCTGTGTCCATGGACATCCTGCAGCTCGTGTCCACATTCACAGATCATGTATTCAGCCGTGAGACAGGAGAATATCCTTGAAGAAACAGAGCATCACCATCAGATATAACATATAAAGACACATTAGCCTATTGTTGAGCTTTTTTTTTGACAACTTTTGTTGAGATATAATTCACAGTTCACCCATTTAAAATGTACGGTTCAGTGGTTTCCAGTATGTTCACAGTTGTGCAATCACCACCACAATCAATTTTAGAAGATTTTCATCATCCCCAAAAGAAACACTGTACCTATTCCCTCCACTCCCCCAGCCCTAGGCAACCACTAATCTATTTTTTGTCTCTCTAGATTTGCCTATTCTGGACATTCCATAGAATATGCGGTATTTTGTGCCTGGCTCCTTTCAGTTAGCATAATGTTTTCAGGGTACATCCATGTTGCAGCATGTGTCAAGCCTAGAGCTTGGTGGAAGTTGGAGGGCAGGTGATGCTTGTTTCCTGAGCCGCTGTGGCTCAGGCCATTGGTGAGTCTGCCTGCTCTCATTAAAGATGACCAAACCTATTTAATGGAAATTCCATAGATGTGTTCTGAACTTGCCCCCCTGAGTAATTATGGAAATTAATCAAAGTAAAGTCTATGAGTACCTAATACAGTGCCTGTAATACCCAATACAAGGTAAAGTCTATGAGTACCTAACACATGAGGGTCTCAATGACTCTTACTTCCCTGTGTCCCACTTCAAGTTCTTAGATTTTAGTAAGAATTTGCCAAAGTGAAACAATAGGTAAATTTTTAATTGGTACTTTGAGTTTAATTTACTGATTCCTCCCCCCACCCTTTTGTTTTTGTTCTCCCCAAGGCTATGCCTTTCTGCTGTTCCAGGAGGAGAGCTCAGTGCAAGCTTTGATAGATGCCTGCCTAGAAGAAGATGGGAAACTGTACCTGTGCGTGTCAAGCCCCACCATCAAGGATAAACCGGTGAGTAATATGCAGCCAGCTGTTGCTTTTCCAGAGCACGTATGCAATTGGAATAGCTGATCGCCTTTTCCTTGTCATGGGAATGCTGAAACTAGGATCCTCTTACCCGGGGTGACCTTGCTATGCAATAGAGCTGGACTGCTGTTGATGGGAAGCTCATAACAAATTACTCAGTATTTTGCTTTATACCTTTGGGACCACATGTAAACAAATGTGCCCTTGTCTTTCACTTTACGGCTCTTTTATGCTAATTCCTATTCAGAAACTCTGAATTGAAGTAAATAATGCTCTTAGTGGTTTTGGCAGCTGGTTTCTGTCATTATTTCAGATCAAGGGCAGGAGTAATTTATTTATTTTTTTTTAAAAAAGATCATAATCATCAACGTTTATATGCCTTTGAATGCAAGGCATTGTGCTGGGTGGTACCCATAGCTGGCTAAATAGCGCCTTCTGGGCCAGGAGCTTATAATCTAAAATGGGATAGCTTCAAATAGGGCAGCGGAGGGGAAGGACAGAGAACATGGACCCAAAATCATAGATAATGTACACTTCTACAGAATTTGTGGTTAAGTTTGTAGTTTCTGAGCCAAAGAGTATAAGTCACTAGGTAACAGAAGGAAGACCGCTTCCTTTCTCCTGGCAGAGGGGCTATCAGTGGAGAAGGGGCAAGACTGTTTAGAGCAGAAGAAAAAACTTGGTTAACATGGCAGAAGTAAAGATCCTTAGGAGGTTGGGAGGGGGGTGAGTCTGTGTGTCAAGACTTGGTGCTAGGGGTGGGAAATAGAGTAAAAAATAGTGGTGTGGAATAAGGGACCAAGGCAGGTATCTGTCATGGGGCCGAAAGCATCCCCTTACACCAGAGGTGCTGGGCTTGCTTGACAGCCAGGTTTATTCTCAGAAATGTGTATGCGGAAAGAGTCGTGGTCAGATGTAAAGTTCCCAGTTTGAGTCTTGAATCTAGCATTTAAATATCTTCTTGACTCTGAATAAATCACATAATCCTTGCTGCAACTTGGCTTCCTCACCTATAAAATGAGAAGAAAAATGGTTCCTCTCTGGGATGTTGAGAGGCTCAGATAAGAACAAAATGAATGTGAAAGCGTTTGGTGAGGTCGGGTACTTGCACAAGCGGTGCTGTTAGTTCTACATAGTGCTAGAGGATTCAGGAGAGCAGGGTTAGAGCTTATCTACCTAGTAACATATTTTGAAAAGAATGGTGACATCTAGAACAGGGTTTACAATTGGTTGCAAAAAAATGATGCTGGGACTTGGCCACCCATAAGTGGGAGATTACAGTATGTAAAGCAGAAGAGGGAGTTACTAAAGAATGGGGATCCTGAGTTGTGGTACAATAATTGATGCAGAGGAAGAGGCAAGGATTTTAGCAAGTTTGAAAGTATCACTATAATTTTTCAATATCTGGGGCTATTGCCCAATTTTTATAACAACAGTTAACAGCATTGGATAGGGTAGCTATACAGGTAGCTGTATAGGAAAACAGTAGAAAATAGCCGGCTGGGAAAAAGAGTAAGGAGCCTTTGTTAACCTTCGTCTTAATTTAAACAATGTAGAGAGGCTGTGTGTTAAGAGGGAGACATGGGGACTGACTAGAATGGGAGTGTACAGTGTTTCCTCTGAAAAAATAATAAGAAAGCTGCAATAACTTCTAAATCTCTTTGGAGTAATATGAAATTAGACAGACTGAGCCCAGTTTGGCAGGGTCAGATGTCAGAGGAAAATGGTCAACCTCCAGAGAGTCTCTGCCACTGACACATCAGTGGGAGTGGGAGTGAGCTCAGAAGGGTTAAGGGGGGGGTTGGTCATGCACTGCAGGAGAGGATTTGAAATATGTTCGTATCTGTAAAACGACAGAGGGGTAGAGGTACATACTGAGACAGTTACACCCAGAGTAGATTAAGAAGCTGTTGAATTGAGGGGAGGAGTCTGGAGGTGAGCACATGGGGCTTGTGTACCTTGGAAGGGCCATGTCACTGGCTATGTGGGAGGAGGTGGGTCATATGTTCCGTCAGGGCAAGCTCACACCAGGGCTGGACGTCTTGTGAGAGGGGATGAGCAGTGGTGGTTGCAGGCAGAGGTGGTATGGAGGCAACACCATTACTGTTGAGTGTTTTCACTCCAAACATGTGTATTACCCTTGGCTTGAAGGACTTTTGAAATTAATTAGTGTAATTATCTGTTTTGGAAATGTTTATAGGGAAACTAACTTTCATTGTTTGTGTTTCTACAAATTTCTGCCTTATTCCAGTTTCCATTTTCTGAGCTCAAGTGAAGCAGTTTTATTGGAGCTTGGTGAATTCTGAATGGTGGCTGCTGATCACGTATTTCTTTGACCCAGGCATACTCAGAATTTCCAGCATAAACAATTGAAATAAAACTTAGGATGGGAAACATAGAAGTCCCCAAATACCTGTAATTCTAATGAACTGGATCCCATTTTGGGTTCTGGCTCTTTTGGCTCCATTTTTGAAACCTCTTTCTTGGCTTCAGCTCCACATCTTCCACTCCCAGCCTCATTTGGTCACACTTACCTACCAGGTTTCGGTACATTCCACCTCATTTTGGATGCTCCCACAGACAGTGAGAGCTGGGTTGAACATTTGGGAGTAAATGAGGACCTGGGCAATAGGTCAAGGTAAAGTCAGCCTCTAGAGCTCATTCACCAAACCTTCTGAGCTGTGGCTCTTTCTGGCTTTTTCTACTTCTTAGCTTGGCTACCTTTCAGGATCTTAGTGCCCTCGTTCTGTCGTTTAGTTCTCTCCAGTCCTCCCAGAATTCCTCCTTGGAAATATACACCATGTTCTAAAGTGACCTCACAGATTTTCTGTCCTTTGCCCTCTCCCTTTCCCCTAAATCAACCCCCTACTCCCTTTGTGTGGATTAGGTTAATCACATGGGTTTCCTAATACAGCGCCTGTAGAAAGGTTCCCTCTCACTTATCCTTTCTAAGATTATGTTTGTTTTTTAACTCAAATGAATCCATACTTAGTGGATTTCAGGTAGTTATATTTTTGGTCAGTGATTACCTTTCATTAGATGACTCCACTATTCTATATATAGGTCTGATCCTGAAAGATGGCAAAAGAAACTGTATTTATGGCCTGATTAATTGACCCCTGAGTCTTTTTTTTAATTTAATTTTTATTGATGTATAGTTGATTTACAATGTTGTATTGGTTTCAGATGTACAACAAAATGAATCAGTTATACATATACATATATCCACTCATTTTTAGATTCTTTTCCCATATAGGCCATTACAGGGTATTGAGTAGAGGACGCCTCAGTCTTAAAGAATGAAAGACAAATTGGCAAGAGTAGGAGTAATTGCAAAGCCTCTAGATCGGTGATTTTTTTTTCCCCTTCCTCCAGCAAGAGGAGTTCCATAGCTCAGATGTCCCAGCCTTCCCAGAGGATAGCTGTGTTCTTGTCCATGCTTCCAGTAAAGCAGGCAGCCATTGTGACAGTGGTCCCTCTTGTTAAGGGAACTCTACTTTTCGAATGTAGAAATAGGCTGAACCTGAAGGTTCAAGACAGCAGACTGATAGATGAGGAAACCTAAGAGGGTCTAACAGATTGAGGGGCTGAAAAGAGTAACCTTGAAAAGGAGGTGAGGAAGGAGATATTATGGTTCTTAACTTCTAGAACACTTTGGCCAGAGATGTGGGATAGCAAACACCTTGAAAGGAGTATCAGAAAAGTTTCCTAATTCTTCCTCCTTACAATTTATAGCACAATCACAATTTATAAATATTCTAAAACATGACAGATTGACTTTGCTATATATATATTTAAACTGTCTTACCAAACTGAAGTGTCTTATGTAAGGTGAATTCTTTAGGTTATTGCTCAGGTCATCCACTTAAAACTAGAAAGATAAAAATTAAAAAAAAAATGGTGGAAAAAAAAGGAAGCTGGAAATAGAGGCTGGTTTAATTATTTAATTTTTAAATCGGTCTAATCTGTCTGTCATTCCAGTGTCTCCTACCCCCATTTATAAATCAGAGGAATCTCTAGCATTTTTCATCACTTTTTTTAGTTACAAAAATAGGCCGATCGTTTTGCCTAGGATTTAAGCTGTCTCCAGCCCACATACAGCTTTTAAAAATGCTGTGCCTTCCTTTCTTCCTTCAAACCACATTTGAGTGCCTACTATGGGCAAGGCTTTAGTATTGGTTACTATGAATCAGAACTTATTTTGAATCAGACATAAAATCCTGTGTTCAAAAACTTAATAATATAATGAGTAGATAAAACAAGTGTATAAATAGACAAATCTGTAGAGCCTGGTGCATAAGAGGTTCTCAGATATTTGTCAAATTAAGAAAAATAATGAATACAGCGAGGTAAGATGTAGATCAAGCACTTTGGACAGTTTATACATACCAGGAGTGATGAAAGAAAGCTTCTTGGATGAAGTGTCATTTAAACGAGGTCTTGGAGGATGAAGAGAGTTTGGAGATTGGCCAGGAGAAGTATCGAGGTGTGGGGGAATAGACATTTTGGAGAAAGGCAACAGTGTGAACACAGAAATGAGAAATTGTGTGGTATGAATGCAGAACACTTAGGATGGAACACAAATATATGAAAGGGAGTAGAGGGAAATTAAATTGGGAAAAACAGGTAGGGGCTTGTAGGGCAGTCTTGATTGATGGCCTCAGTCCTTGGGTTTGTTTTATATTTACTCAAACTCTTTCATTCCCCACCTACTACCTCCTGAGACAATAACTATAATTTTATCTTGGCTCAGTCAAATCTGGTTTTGTGTCATATCCCACCTTGGAAATCTTTAGCACTTCTAATCTTCTTGATTTATTTATTTGTTCCTTGGTCTAAATTCATGCTTTGGACACCTCCCATCATAAGAATTTCTCCAAAGAAAGAATTCCTCCTTTAAAATGAGAAAAGTACCTCCTATTCATAATAAGTCTTATTTTTTTTTTCTCCATGCATCTCTGATTTTGCAAATGGGTCCAGAGTTTCTTAGTGCTTGAGTCTTTGGAAGCTGTTATTCCTTTCTAGGGAGGTCTAAAAGATGCTGCAGTTTCAGTGTACAAAATGGTAACCAGGGGGCAAAATAGCCAATACCATCCCCTAATGGATCATAGTCCGTGTTTTCCAAAGTGTGTTCTGAAGAATGCTTGTCTCATCAAACACTGGTCTCTTGAGAGGATCATTGACAGAACGTTTGCTCTTAATAATAATAGGTGTCCCTTATTGAGCACTTACTTTGTACATTTTATATCCACTTTCTCCTTTAATTAAAGATTCCATAGCCAAGAACATTTGAGAAACATTGATATATTAAAGTTCTGAGGAGTTTTGCAATAAATAAATGTGTGTAATATTGTTTAATCCAGCATATTATATACCTCTTTGGGGATTATACTTGTGAAGATTCTGGTAGAATTAGTATTTCATGAAGCTCACTCAAAGAATAGGCTTCTTCCCAGGAAAAACTTAGGTAACGTGAACTTTTATGTGTACATTCCTCTCAAGAGTTTGAGTGATCGGCATGCCAGTGACAACATCCTTGCCCTAGCGCCATGGAACTGAAAATACACATTTATGTAGACATTGGACAAAATTGTCTGGCTGCAACGCAAGAGTGCCTGAGGCTATGAACCTAGAAGTTAAAATAGCCAGTTTCATTGCCAAATCATATTTGAGCTTTTCTAACTGCTAGTTTTGTTTAGTAGCTTTGAGAAGAGTCTATGGGTCATTTCTTAATGTGTTGAAAATGGGCCAAATGAGATTGGAAAGAAGAGAGAGGTTAATCATTCACAAATAAAAATGCATTTTGACTTTTCCAGGAGACTCTTGAGAAGCAGAGCTGGTGGCCAGTAGCCTGGAGGACAGGGAGCCTTGCAGGCACACAGCATCATTGCAGTGGAAAGAGTGTCTATAGACTTGGGGTCAGATAAACCTGGGTTTCAGTCCTGAGTTGCTGTCACACTTCTGAGTCTGAGTTTCCTTGTTTTTAAAGTAGAGATAATTTTTACAGCATAACAGTTATGGTGAGTTTAAATGTGACAGTGTATGTAAAATGCCTAGCACAGTGGTGCAGTGTAGGTGCTCAAAACTGCTAGTTTCTTCTTTCTTTCAAAAGGGAATCATCTATCTCGCTTATACTTTCTAAGTGACGCGGGAATATCAGAAGTGATGACGAGCACTAGATGATTCTGATCACCGCGTGCGTCACCTAGTGGCATCAGAAATTTGCACTGATTAGGCCCAAGCCCTGGCGTACCCACTGGTGACCAGACAGTGTATTTCCATGCCTCTAGAAGGTAGCTTTCAGTGGAGTGAGGAGAGTGATTGGGGAGCTATAGAGGGGCAGCTGCTGGACAAGTTCTTACAGCAACACTGTCTGCCCCTCGGGAAAACCTTCGTTAATTCACCAGCATGCTGAGGAGCACAGAGCACTCATTAAGGGTTGAGTGCTGTGCTGGGCAGTTGGGACCCACACAGAGATATGGTCTCAGCCTTAGAGGCCCCCAGAGTCCAATGGAGGGAAATAGCCAAGTGAATAGTAAGTGGAGTAAGGAGTCACAGGTGCTATGATGGAAGCATTATAGACGGTAGTTGATGTGGGGTGGCTCAAAAGCAAAGTGGTCAGGTGTTCCTGAGGGAGTCTGGAAAGCCTTTGGAGGGAAGATGTTTCTTTGAATCTTACGGTTGTAAGTACGGGTATTAATCATAGCATCTAATTGATAATGGCTTTATTATATCAAGCATAGAGCAAGGATGTACATCACCATTTTTGGGGTACAGTTTATGCATGCTCTGTTTTTGTACTGGGTGCCCTTATGAAACAGTATACAGAGTGTTGTTTGAATTGTTCAACAGTAACTGAAGTTCCCAGTGGGGCTGTAAGCCTGTGGTTTCCATACATCAGGCTGTGTAGCCTGGTGCGGATGGCAGCAATTTCCTTTTTGTACCTGCACTGTTTCTTGATGCTGGTGGTGGGTGTGGAGCATCCTGGGAGAGTGTAAGAGAATTTCCCAGGGTTACTTTCGGCTTCCTGTCTAAGAAGAATCCAGGCTATTTTGCTGAGGTTCTTTGGGGCCTGTGATCTACTGGTATCTGAGGAATAGTCTTAGTGTGACAGTGAGAGCTTTTTGCTTTGAGTCCCAGTGGAGCTCTGCCTGGAGGCCCCAGAGCTGCCCAGGGTACAGAAGTCTCATCAAGGCCAGTGCCTCTGAGCAGCTGTTAAGTTTCTTTCTGGCCACTTACCGCAGAAGGTACAGGGAGGGCATCTTCTTATCCTCTCTATTGGGTGGAGGGCAGCATTTGAGAATCACAGGTAGCATCTAAACTCCACAAAGGTGGCTGAGCCGTTTGTTCGGGAGCTATGTGTTGAAAATTAGGTTGACATGAGATACCAAATGTGAATATACTTTGAAGAGTCCAAACCACAGTTATTGCTGTTACGGCTGTTAGTTTTGGTGGTTATAATAATAAAACAACCCCTTACACGTGGAAGAGATAAAGATGCCTCACAAACCACAAACTAGTTTATTTGTGATACTGTGGGGCACTCCAGTCATTCTGTGAGGTCTGTGATTCTTAAAATAGAATTGCTGACAGCTGGGGTGGGTCTGAGTTCATTACCACTGCAGCTGAGCTGTTGCAGCTGTATCAGCGGACCTAGGTTTAGCTGACTCATCCTGGTTGTCAGAAGAGCCGGGATGCTGCTGCTTACTGGGGAGAGCAGTCCTGATGGTTCTGCACTATTGTTTTTCTGATTCATGTACATTGAAAGGATTGTAGGATTAGGGAGAGAAAAATGGAGACTTTTTCCTGAAGAGCTTGAGTAGGAGTTTGAAGAGTGTTGAAAAGAGGAAAAAGGAAATGGGGTGGGGTTGGGACGATGCTGAGCTATGAGCTTTATGGATACTTTGTGGGAAAGAGATCAGATGGCAGGGAAGGGGGATTTGGTCAGGTGATTTCCTGAGCTAGCCACCAGATTGCACTGTTGACTCTGAACAGTTTGGTTGCTTTTTGGAGCTGCTTTGAGCCCAACAAATGAAAAGGAAGGCACTGTGCAGTAGACCCTTCACGTGGTAGATGTTTGTAACCTAAGGAGAGCACCAGACCGCATATAGGGTGAGATGTTTAAAATGAGCTCAAGATAACATTATTTACTGGTAGATAATGTCTAAATTCTAAATAGTGGTCTAAACTGAGAGAATGCTAGAGCTATAGGGAGATTTGGTCATGTTCAGAAACTTGAAGTCCTAAGGCTTGTGTTTAAAACTGTTCTTACTAAAACTGTATGTTTTCTCTTATGCTGTTATTAAAGATACAATAAAAATGCATTTTATATTTAATTTTAACTTAGAGGCTTTTGCAAATTTTCAGTGAAATTGTCTTTTTAGGAAATGATGTTATCTTGTAGCATCCTGTCAAAATAAGTGACCTCTATTGCATTTCTTAAATTTTTTTCCTAGAAATTAGCCTAATCCTATCCCTATCAATGACTTTCAGTTTTAACCAGGATGAAATTTTAGTTAACTCTTTGAGAGCAATAGCAGGAAATAAGTGAGGAAAAGGCCTTGATTGGAGTGAAGTTTCTATGATGTTTTGTTCAATTAGTTCAACCTTATTATTGCCATATTTTGATACATACTAAGAGTAAGATATAATAGGGCAGTATTACCCAAAGTGTGGGTATTAATAGGTGTTACGCAAAAAAATAGGTTCCATGGAAGTAATTTTGGAAATGCTGGCTTAAACAACATTCGAATAGATTCATTTCCTGTAGAACTTCTTAGAGCCTTTAATTAATATACACCAGTGTCTGCTGTGAAGCTCCAAGAAGGAAGTTTATAACTTTTTCCTAAACACTGCTTTTAGGAAACACAACCCTAGGGATCTACACTTCACAGAACACACTTTGGGAAACCTTGAAAAGGAAAATTAGTGCTTTTAGTACTAACTGTTGCTATTACATATTAATGTTATGTTCTTTTAGATTTCTTGACGGCTGTTCTTTTAGATTTCTTGATGGCTGTTGAAGTCACTTTATGGTATAAATTGGTATATTTATACTACCAAGCTTTATGTTTGGTTTTTGCCTTTATCCTTAAAGAGATTTTGCCTTTGGAGATAAGCAGTTGTACAAAGCCAATTATTAATTAAGGAGATAAAAATTTAGAAGACAAATAATTCAGCTAAAAGTAGGTTTATGGTCCTGACCAGAACTTCCACAGGAATACATGCTTAAAAAAGAAACTAAAGAAAAACCATTTTTTAATTTTGTCTCGTAAGTGTTTATGCAATAAAACATTCCATTGTGAGGAGCTGTATGGTAACTAAACCTTTCTAACCAGAAATCACAGACTGGGGCCCACAGGATAGATCTGGCCTGCAGATAGTTTTGTCTAGCGTGTACAAGTGACTTTATACATTTGAATTAGTTCCCAGCATTCAAAAATCTTGAAGTTTCATGTAAAAATCTGAATTTCTAGCTACTTTTGAGAAATGGAAAAGTCTGACAACACATTCACAAATGATAACTTCTAGCTGGAGCTGAGAGGTGTCTGCTTCCTTTAAAAAGAGTGGTTTAACACTGCTGTATTTAAAATAGGTAACCAACAAGAACCTGCTGTATAGCACAGGGAGCTCTGCTCAGTATTCTGTAATAACCTAAATGGGAAAAGAATTTGAAAAAGAATAGATACATGTATACGTGTAACTAAATCACTTTGCTGTACACCTGAAACTAACACAACATTGTTAATCAACTATGCTCCAATAGAAAATAAAAATTTAAAAAAATAAATAAAAGGAGTGGTTTACTCCATTGTGTCACTGCCTGCCTACTAACCAGTTGTCCTGGTAGCTTGACATGTTTATGCTGCCTGTCTGGCCCTACAGACATTTGTTTTTGTGTATCCGGTCATGGCATGGCCAAAGGGCTAGTGGGTGCCCCCTCCCAGATAGCCTCTTCCTAGGGTCACCTTTGTAATCAAATGTGGTCAGGTTTCTTCAGGAGGCAGTGTTGAAACCATGTCAGGCTCATTTAAGGTAATCTTCACCATTCTTCACCTTATCCTTGTCCTTAGGATGTTGTGGCTTTTACTGCCCAGTATAGCCTATTTGACAACATCCTGCAAGAGTTGTTACACACACACACACACACACACACACACACACACACAGAGTAATCCCTATGTATGTAAAAGCTGTTTTGCCAGGGGAAGTTTATGTTGAGTTAGGACAGAGATCTAATTTCATCCTTTCTCAAAAATTATTAAACAAATAAACATAATAAAAAAAACAGTTCTTTTACTTATATTCTACCCCTTCTACAAAATATCTGAGTCAGCTTATAAAGTATGGGATTAAAAGAGTAGAGAAACACGTATATATATTTTTTTCGAAGAGTAAGTCAGAAAGATAGAACATGGATATTAGACCCTGAGAATAAACCTTAGAAGATGGAGAACATGCCTGTATGAGAATGGTCTTATATTTCAGAGAGAAACCAGAGTGTGAATGGAACTTCTCAGTGCAAACAGTACCACAGTATTACTTTTTGCTTAGCTTTTAGAGTGTACTGATGTTGGCCTGTGTTGACATTTCTCTGAATCTGCAGTGGTGTGAGCTCTGAGGAGCTGTTCTGTGGTGGCAGCTGGGAAATGTGGGTTTTGTGAATAGGATTAATCATTACTGTCTCCCTAGTCCTCTTCCTGTATTTTTACCAAGAATAGGGTAAGGGAATGGGTTGTGTGTGATGTAATGAAGGGGGGTGGGGAGGGTGTCAGAGGGAAGAAGAGGCAGCAATGGAGACCCTCAACAGGCAGGTTTGAGATCGTCTGCAGAGTTCTTTTGAGCAGCAGTAACCTCCAGCTATCGTACAAGGCTGCATTTTCTGTACTTTTGATTAAATGAAACCAGAACACTATGGATACTACACAGGAATTGTTTTCATTTGTGAGCCATATGAGCAAACTCAGTTATCATAAAGTTAATGGAATTACCTGGTCCTGAAGCTGCCTTAACTGCTTAATAAAGGATGAGACTAGAAGAAGAGAGGGCTCTGTGTAGAAAAAGATTTGCCCTACTTCTTTTTTTTTTTTTTTTTTTGGTGACGTTAGAATCCTTTTTCTTAGTGTCAGGACATTGTGTTTTTAATTAAAAATTAATAATGGGCCCTCATGAAGGCATTTGAAAGTGGTGTTTTATGGTATTGGTGAATCTGCCTTTGTGGTAAATGTCAAGGGAACAATAATTTAGTCAAACAGACCAAATTTTACAAGGAAAGAACTGGATTTTTTTTTTAAGTGATAAAGGTAGAGCAGATGCCTGAGTGTTAACAGAATTACAAACAGGTCCAAGGTTTTAGGGTCTTGGGAAGAAGTGGAGATTTTATGGCTTCTGGCTAACTGGTGAAGGCAACTGTGTCATAAAAGCCCAAAAAGCTGCGGGGCGGGGGGGTACATTTTGTAACAATCATAAGGAACGTGTAGCCTGCTTCTAACTGAGCGATGCCAGTGTTAGAGATGACCCAAGATGTTTTGAAAGTGTAATTGACAGATCTACTACCTTTCAAATAGGAGTACTCCTGGATATAGCCAGGCCACATAAGAAATTATCGTATGTGTTTCCTTGCATTGTGTTGTTGATTGAGTAATGGGGCAAAAGAAGAATTTTGTTGATACTATGAAAATTCAGCTGTTTTGTTTCCTATCCTAATCAATGAGGGGAAAGGAGAGGGGTGTTCCTTAAAGACCGACACTATTTTCTCTGCTTCTATACCTGGCCTACTTCCCAGCGCGCATGGCCAGCTGAGCAACTGGTTGGTTTTCAGGCAGTGCTGAAACTGGCCTTTCGGTATGAGAGGGTTTTTTGTGCTTTTTTTGTTTTGTTTTGTTTGGTTATGGATTGAAAGGAATATGCTTTAAGGTTACGATTCTGATGGAATACCTTATTTTATATGATAATGGTAAAACAGTGTAAACTATGGGCAGGAAGTCAGAGTCCCAGTGAAGAGACATTACCAGTTAGAAATATGTCATAGAGATTTCTTTTTCTATTCTTTGAAAATTTGCTTCATTTCCTGGGCTTACCTTTATTTAACCAGACTTGTTTAGGAAAATCAGATCAACCAAAAGTCGATAAATCTGTGACCTTCAGGATTTGATATTGCTGGTAATTGTGTGCTAACTTGATAAGTGTTAAACTGTGTTAAATCATATTGCTGAAAGAGAAATGTTTTAATTTTAGGGGGTGATCATTTAAAATCCAGACATATGGATAATTTTTAGAAAATATTCCCAATGTTCCTGTCCCTCTTTAGGTGAGCTCTTAAAAAACTAAGTGCTGTAATGTGACAGGTTATAAACAGTCTAACATGTGTTAAAATTCAAAACCCAGACTCTATCTATAAAAGACTGCCCTTTTTTAAACCACAGGTGGTTTCTGAAGGTTTCATGGTATATGTCTAGAGTGTTGAGTCTAATACCTGTAAGTAGATTCCCCAAGAGTTCTATTGGAAGGCACTTAATGCAGATTACATTAACTAATAACTGGATTTTGTTTGGGTTGTATATGTTGTAAAATGCACAAATCAGTGGGTTTGTCTTTAGTCACCTTATTCTCATTTGGGGTTGATGGAAATGAAGTAAGGACCAAGTAAACGACTTTTTTTCAGGTGCAAATTCGACCATGGAACCTAAGTGACAGTGACTTTGTAATGGATGGTTCTCAGCCTTTGGACCCCAGAAAAACTATCTTTGTTGGGGGAGTTCCACGACCCCTTCGAGCTGGTGAGTGGAAATAGTAACACCACAACAACAAAACCAACAACAGAATCCCCAATGTGTTTAGTCTTCAATATTTTCTAGGTTTCTGGTCAGCTATGCACAATCTCCAAAAAGAAGGCTGTCAGGTCAGTTTCACTGAGCTGACCCTTAAATGTTTTCTCCCAAGACGTTGTATTTTCTTATGGTACAAGAGTGAATTTCATGAAATTGTTATTTCAGAGGGATGAATTCTAATTAGTGCCTCCCTGTTCAACCAATTATTTTTAAAATAATAACAATACATTTGGCAGTGTGCATTCTTATGCCAGTTAGCATTGTTACGTATGACAGAAAAAGAAGTCATCCTATCAGAAATCTGTCCAGTGCAGCTGTGTGCCCACTTAGTCAGTGAGGAACCAAACCACTGCTAGAAATTGTGTCACTGGGAATCAAACTGAACTTTTCCCAAGTGAAACAGGTTCCTATTTTTTCTCATGTACTTTGAAAAGTGAGGTATGTATTTGAGCATCTTTATTTTGACTTCTTGAAAGCTCCCCTGTTTTTTGTTTTTTAAGTACCTTTCCAACGATGAAATAATTGTGCCTGCTGGGTTGGGCAGAATCATTATTGACTGGGGCATTTGAAGTGATGCTGTGCTGATGACTTCAATATTTAAATCCAAAGACAAATCTAATTGGTTGTGGATTAGTGTGATTGCCTGTGGAATATAATAAAATTATTTGTAAGAACAGAGTTTTCAAAATGCTTAAAATAGTTGAGTTTATTTTTTTTTAAATAAGATGAAAAAATAAGGTAGCTGTTGCCGCTGTAGTAGCAAAAAGGACAGTGTTATCTCTACGTTAGTGCAAGCAAGTAGACTTAGTTCTACTTAAAAAGTAAAAGAAGAAGCAGAGGTCATTAAAATCAAGTTGTGAAACAGAATTGTAAAATGTACCTACAGCTCTTTGGCTCTATGACTTTGGGGACTTCTTAATTCTGAATGTTCCTCAACATTTCTAACATATTTATTCAAATCTCAACTCCAGTCTACTCCTGAAAGATAAGTTTTAGGTCTGTATAAAGATGTATTCGTAATTCCATTTTGAAGGACTTTAAAACATATTAATCATGACTGTGGAGTTTGTAATCTTATGGTACTTCAGAAAGTCAAGCATCACTGGGTCTTTTTCTCATTCTCATGGAAAACCTGCCCAGAGAAGGAAAGCAAAACAGCAGAGATGCTTCCCCCTTCATCTGCTGTCAGAAAATAAAGTCTAAGCAGGGCTAACTCGCACGTGAACAGCATTATGAGATGAGGGCCAATGCAGCCCTTTGTTTCTAAACAGCTTGTGCTTTAAAAAAAAAAAAAATGTGGGTGGGGGCACTGTGTAATATTCCTGGCTTTTTCTAACTGGTGGTGTGTTTAGGAGTGGAGAGGGAGAAAAGTCCCCTTTGATAGTGTTTCAGCTGCAAATGGATTCTACAAAAATGGACATTCATTGCTAGTATTCTAGCTGTTCTTTTCTGCAACTAAATACAAGCACAAATTAGTTTTAATATCTCAGCCCCTCTCCTTTTTTCTTATCTGGGAATCTGAAAAAAAAAATTTCTGAAAGAAAAGTTCCCACAGTTGTAAAGATAACAGAACTGGCTTTAACCTCTTATGTCTGTTTTTAAGTCACAGACACAATAGTTTATAAACTAAATTCCCTTTTTTATTAGCCACTCTTCATTCTTTCTGTTTAAATCATTTGAAAGGATAGGTGTGGGCCTCTATATCTTTTTCTCTCTATAAATCTTGTGATGATATGTTTTTCACACTGTTCTTATGATCGCACTGACACTGCAAGACAGGAAACCCAAGATGCTAAATTATATTCTTTCTTTAACATTCTGTGTCTATAAGATGCTGCAAGTTCTACGGTTAAACAAGAATTATGTTTAGTTATCTAGTCAGAAATGGGATTTTGTGTTCCCTGCCTAGATAGTACATAATTTGTAAATTTCAAAGTTCTTTTTTCTCTAACGTAAGCTAAATTTTTTTGTTTTAAAATTTTGTTTTTGCCGTTATTGGCTAGTAATCTACAGTCACTTGGTCTAATGGCAGTGTTCCCCCATGCCAGCACCTCCTATAAGTGTAGCTAGTTTCTAGAAGGCTAAACAATCTACATTAGCATCTTAGAATTTTACTCTATCCATCCAAGACTTCCAGATTGGAGGCCACGTAATCTAGATGAAAAGAGTTAACATCTGCAGCTTTTATCCCTGTGCATAGAATTAGTTTTCTTTGGAACACACTGAGCTTTGTGGATTGGTGTGTGTCTTGGAATAGAAGACTGTTTTTAAAAGAATTCATTTTGACTTTGCTAGACAATCTTAAATTGAATACAGTGCAGTTCACTTGAATAATAAACGTATTGAGCACGCACTGGGTTACTGGCACTGAGAAAGTGCACATCACGCCACACTGAATGGACATCCCACTATCATGTTGAACAAGTCGTCATCTACAGAATCAAAGATTTCAGAACAGAAGAAAATGAGAAATGTATGAATAGAATACTAACTCAGTTAATTGGATGCTAAATTATACTCCTTAACATAATGATTCTCAAATTTTGGTTTTTAAATACTTCAGGGCATTTTTTATTATTTCCAGGGGTGTCGTGGTTATGAATTCTGAAAAGTCTTAAAACTATTTCAGGCACTATATACAAGGTGATCCTAGACTAGATATCAGTGATGAGACTCAACAGGTGACATTTTATGTGTCCAGATTGATTTTCACCTTATCCTGGGCCAAAAATGGTCCTTCAGCACTTTACAGTGACTAAAATGTTATCACTCAAGAATTATTCCTTTGGATCTTGTGAGGCTTTTTATCTTTGACATTTTCCCATTGTAAGACAGGGACCATTATCACTAATAAGTTATTCTAAATATAGTTATCCCACCGAATAGAAGTGCAGAAACACTTCTAAAGAAACAAGGCAACTTGTTTTAAGTGGTATTGTCTTGACTGAGGAGTTTAGGTTGCTCCTTCTGACCTTTTGACAAGCGTGACTTTTAAAACTTCAGGTTGGAAAAAATCAGGGGCCTAGAAAAATTAGCCTGAAAATGGGAAAATATCAGTGGAAAATCTAGATGAGTTTCCCCGAAGTTGGACTGCCTGACTGTTGCCTTCTCTAAGTCAAATAATACACATTTCTACGTCTCTTGTCTCTCCCTTCCATCACTCCTGTCAGTGACAGTGGCAAGCCGAGGATGGTTTGCCTGAAGTCTCCTGGTGTTTCTCCATCTTGCTTTCCTTCCACTCCCCACTTCTCCCCACCCCGACGCTAGGAAAGGCCGTGGGTGGACTCGCCATGCCACCGTGTGGCTAAAGAGTACATATTCTTCGGAGAAGTCAGTACAGGGAAAGGGGTGGTCTGTCTGTCTGGTCTGTCTCTCCTCCCGCTACTACCTGGACGTGCAACAGCATGTTGCCACTCTTCATTCAAGTGTTGTAAGCAGCATGTCTTCCTAAATCTCAGTATGGAGATATCGCTGTTGCGTATCCCTATGACATTGGAACCTCTCCAGACCACATCTCTTTGCTCTGAGAGCAACTAAGTGCCAGCTAAGGGCTTGGGGGTTATGAGGAGACCACCAGGAAAAAGTGGAAAATGAAGGATCTGGTCCCTGTGTTCTTCCCTGGTTTGTAAACGTGAGTGTTCTCTGACTCTAGCTTCTTGGCTTAGACATCTCATTCGGGGGCTGCCTCAGTGATCAAGCTTTGGGACCCATCCACTTCCAATTTTGATCAGGCTTGAAAAACCCTCAGTCTTCCTCTCTAATTAGAGGCATCTGTGAGCTGTTCCTCCACTTTATGACTTCCTTCTGACAGTTTATCTGACCAGGTCCTGCAGAACAGATCAGTCTTGAGTTCCTAGAGCCTACCATTTGCCCATCATCTTTGGGTCTCCCATCTTCCTAACTATTGCTCTGATGATTCTTCCTGTCTTTTTCTCCCCTGCTAATATTCTGTGATGGATCCTGAAATTTCCTTCTCCACCTTCCCCCCTCCCAACTCCCCCCACCTCACTGTTGTGAGGATGGCTTTCTATGGAAATTCTAGGGAAAAAAATTTTTGAGGTAAATATTCAGTAAGGTATGACATACATCTAGAGAACATACATGATGAATTTTTCTAAGAGCATTTATTTCAGACATTCTGCAAACATCCTGGTAGTCCACATGTATTAGGAATCACATCCTGATTTATGATTAAGGAAATAGGAGTATTATAACCATAGCCTTTTTGTTCAGTGAAGTGGTAGCAGGCAGAAATCATCTGTATGTCAAGTTTGTCAGCACTAGAAGCTTTTTCTTTTTTTTTCTTTCTGTCTCTCTTTTTTTTTTTGACTGCACCATGCAGCATGTAGTATCTTAGTTCCCAGACCAGGGATGGAACTCGCACCCCCTGCGGTGGAAGCACAGAGTCTTAACCGCTGGACCTCCAGGGAAGTCCCCCTGCCAACACCTTTTTTTTTTTTTTTAACATCTTTATTGGAGTATAGTTGCTTTAGAATGTTGTGTTAGTTTCTGCCGTATAACAAAGTGAACCAGCTATATGTATACATCTATCCCCATATCCACTCCCTCTTGCGTCTTCCTCCCACCCTCCCTATCCCACCCCTCTAGGTCTCACAAAGCACAGAGCTGATCTCCCTGTGCTATGCAGCTGCTTCCCACTAGCTATCTGTTTTACATTTGGTAGTGTATATATGTCAATGCTACTCTCTCACTTCGTCCCAGCTTACCCTTCCCCCTTCCCTTGTCCTCAAGTGCATTCTCTACGTCTGCATCTTTATTCCTGTCCTGCCCCTAGGTTCATGAGAACCTTTTTTTTTTTTTTTTTAAGATTCCATTAGATGTGTTAGCATACGGTATTTGTTTTTCTCTTTCTGACTTATTTCACTCTGTATGACAGACCCTAGGTCCATCCACCTCATTACAAATAACTCAATTTCATTTCTTTTTGTGGCTGAGTAATATTCCATTGTATATATGTGCCACATCTTCTTTAGCCATTCATCTGTCAGTGAACACTTAGGTTGCTTCCATGTCCTGGCTATTGTAAATAGTGCTGCAATGAACATTGTGGACACCTTTTTTTTTTTTGTAGAATCTTTTTCTTTCACCAAGTCCCAAGTTCAGAATGAGTTGTCTCAGATAAACTCCAGAATTGGCATACTGACTTGATTAACTGCATTGCCCTTAGGCTTAAGGATTTTATAATGTCTGTGTTTGTTTGCTCCTCCTCCAAAAGAGCAAACTCTCACCCACAGCCGATGTCAAAGTTTGCCATATCAGTGGCAGTTTGAGCAACATTAGCATAAAGCCAAAGTAAGACTGGGATGAACTGGTGCTTATGGAGCAGAAACCAGGCCAAGTAAATGTTAAGCAAAGATTTATGAGTGGAGGGAAAAACAACTGCTGGACAAAACTAAACATTTGAGCACTGCTCTTTGCCCAGCAGTGTGCTCAGAGCTCTCATGTATGTTTAATCCTCATGATAACCCTGTGAGGTTATAAGTGGTAGACTTTTCATTGTAGAGATAAGGGAGCAGAGTTCAAAGGGGGTGTAGTCAAGACCACAACAAGTGAAAAAATCAAGGTTCAAACTCAGATCTCCAGACTTCAAGTTTGGGGCTCTTTGCACAGAAGGAAGCTGCTTTATCAAGCTGAGATCTGAGATCTGTTGTCTCAGTAACAGCAATAACAGTCAATCTGGTACCAGCTCGATTTAATCAAGTTAAAACTCTTATCCTTCTTACTTAGTTGGTTGTTCATATCATTTATTTGAAAATATTCTTAACTTCCCAACGTCTCATGCAGGGTGGAAGCTAATGAGCACATTTCCTCCACTAAAGATGTGTGAACTGCTCTCATGAACCAACTCAGCAATCGTAAACCCAAAAAGTCCACCTTCAAGTTGAATTTTCCTTTCTTTCAGAAGTCCAGACCCCTTGTAATCCTGAGGTGCCTTATGCCTCTTTCCTGTCTGCTTTGTTATTTCCAAAGAGGAGAAATGTAGCTTCTAGATTCACAATTTAGAATTGTGTGTAGTATTTCCCTCAGGAATCCTCATTCCTGCTCTACCCAGTTTGGCTCTCATAGTGTCTCAGACTTATACATTGCCTTAGGCTAGCTTTGAAATCTAATTAAATGACAGGAACAGGATCCTGGGGTGGGGCAGGATGGGGAGTCATCATGATTTTCTTTCTGATGAACTGAAGTCCCTTTCAGATCTCTGTGAAGAATTAGGAGCAAAACAAGGAACCACAGTTGGGGTTCAGATTCACCTTCAGGGCATAGTCACCACAACCCAGAGGAATTCATGGAAACGCTATACACTACCTACAACTGCAACATTCTTGTTTCCTTCTCCAGTCTGGGACATGGTGAAGCTCATCACAAGAGCCAGTGTGTGGGTTATACTCATAGAAGTGTACTGTTACCATGGAACAGTTGTTTATGAGATGACTTGAGTTGTCTTAAGAGCACAGAACATCTTATCCAAAGTACAGAATACCCTTGGATATAGCTATCAGAACTCCTAATTTCCCACCCCTGTGGTGACCAGACAGACGCCGTGAACACTGTCTGGATGGGAAGGAAAAAATAGAAGTGGTTTGGAGCTTCCTGACTTCCTCATGGACTCTATGCCTGCTGTCACCTCCATCTGTCTGAATTTCAGCCTCTACCTGTATGTCCTGCTCCGGTAGCCTCATCTTCCTCAGGTTAAATGTTAAGAACGTGCTCTGGGGAGCTACGCTGTCGTTGTCCTCTGCAGAGGATGGTTTAGAATGAGGATTCACTGTCACAGGTTTAGTAGGTGGTTTGACTACATTTTCCAGATAAGACACTTCCTTGATCAAGGACTCACATTTCTTTTTTTAATTTAATTTTATTTATTTATTTATTTTTGCGGTACGCGGGCCTCTCACTGTTGTGGCTTCTCCCGTTGCGGAGCACAGGCTCTGGACGCGCAGGCTCAGCGGCCATGGCTCACAGAACCAGCCGCTCCGCGGCATGTGGGATCTTCCCAGACCGGGGCACGAACCCGTGTCCCCTGCATCGGCAGGCAGACTCTCAACCACTCCGCCACCAGGGAAGCCCAAGGACTCACGTTTCTTGAGCAGGATTGAGATCATAAGGTATAGATAGACCCACGAAGGTTTTAGTTGATTTCTACCTGATCCTTACTGCTTTTTTTCTCTCTTCCTCCCAAGTAGTCAAAATGGTAGCCCTCTTCTTGGCTCAGCTCCCCCCTAATCAGAGGAAGGGAATTTATATGGGACTTTCCTACATTAACTGATAATACTCACTCTAAAGAACCCTTTAAAACCTAGCCTCTAAAAGTAGTGGTACATTATGACATCTGTAGGTGAATTTGTATCTTCCATATTAAAAATATTTTCGGATTGGGAATTTGTAGGATTTGAGGAGAGCTTGCTCTGTGTTTGTTAGTTACCTGTATAGTGGATGAATTGTTAGTATTTTTTTTTAATGCTGTTTTAACCAACTGGTTACTTTTCTCAATAATTAAAAACTCTGTTTAGTACTTAGGTGACATACCTATTGTGTTTGAGCCCAGCATGAGTTTAGCCTGCAAGAAGTATTCACTAAAGTGAAGACTTGCTGATTGAGTAAAGGACCAAACAGCAGTTGTTTGGTCATTATTTACTTTCCTTCAAGGGTCATCACAGTATTAGAACTTTTGTAGTTAAAATACAGATTAAGGTAGAGAGATGGGTAATCTTCATGTTCTTCCCCCCCAGAAAACTTTCTTCAGTCACCTTGGTTTCTTTCTTGTAGCTTCTCAACAAATTGCCCTTCACTTGAGTGAGACTTCATTGGCTCAAATGCCTGCAGAGTTTTGGGTGGCCAAGAAAATGACTGTATATAAGCTTTTAAGTGGAAATTATTTATTTATATAGTTTTCATAAAAACAGAAGTGAATGAGGGTTTCTTTTTCCTATCAAAAGTACGTAACTGCCAGCAGCAGCAGCCATGACCTAATCTTTGGCACGTGAAGATGATTTTCCAGCAGCCAGATCCACAAAGTGCTTGTGGAAGGTGCCATCTCTGGCATCTGAGGATCCCTAAGGTTCCTTTGGAGACCAAGATGCAGTAGAAGAACCTGTGGTTACGGTAACTCTTGTCTTCAGCTGGAGCTTCAGGCTCGCAGCTGGTATGTATACCTTCTTCGTGAATTAGATATTTTCTTGAATCCTTCCTAAGGGTGGAAGACAAGTGTATTCAGTCCCTTGACAACATTCTTTTCCTGGCCATTCACCAGGCTGAGGGAGTTTTCACTGTCTTATTCCATTCCAGAGGAAGCCAGGTCTTTGGAAAATTAGTGTTTAATTTCCAGGCCCTGAGGTTACATATTTTACTAAGCCCACTTGACTAATAAAGGAAATTCATTAATGACTGCAGTGAATTAATCCCACGTTCAGTTTCTTGTTCTCTGTAACTGGAATAATGTTAGCTATGTGAGGAAGTCCCCAAGCCATCAGAAGTTGTTGGGGTGAAGTATGAGGACCCACTGAACTCTGATATTTAGGGTACACACATGATTCTTATTGCATTGTTTGAATGAGTGTGATTCCTGGATCCTGCCCCAAGACTGCAGTCAGGGTTCACTTGGGCTCTAACCAGCAGTGTTCCCTTGGCTGATGTGACTCAGTAATTCTGATCATAATGGGATCATTGGGATAGCTTTCTGCTGTTCTGTCTTTAAAATCACTTATTCTCTGGCTTAATTATTGCTAGTTTATTTTCTCACCTTCTGAAAATTACCTGTTGGTTGGAAGTCATTCTTCCAGTTAGAAACAGGCACTTAGAAAACAATTACCAGTATTAGGCAGTCTGGTTTGGGGATAAATTTTGAAGAAGTTGAATAGAAAGACAGCCTTTCTGTCTGGCGATACAGCTTTCTTACTGCCTCAGCAGCTTCCTATTACAGGAACCAGTAGTACTTGGCTTTCCTTCTGTTTGTAGAAATCTTACACCGTTCAGCCCTTCAGCCCTTGTACCCGCTGCAGAGTTCTTCCCCTACCCCTCCAGGTTGTGCTGCTTTCCTTCTCCCCAGATACTGATTCCTGTGGAGCTCTACTGTCTGATGGTCTTTGCACACTGGCTGTGTCCGAGGTCATCATCTGTCTTCCCTGTCTGCTCCTTTCCAAATGCCATGTGTAGGTGTTTGAGGGAAGTGGATTCTTGGGTCGTTCGCCAGGGGTAGGACTAAGTCTTTTGGACTTAAACCGTGTGAGTGGCCTGAAAGGAATGGTCATACCTGGAGGAGGTGCCATCCAGTATCAAGTAAACAATTACCTTCAGGCAATTTGGATCCAGGTAAGTAACTGCTATGTGTCTCTCCATGGTACCTTTTGATGAGGACAATTTTAGAATATCAGACCTTTGGAATGGTCCAATTTCCAAGTGCCTTCTGTACAGGTGTTTTGCAAATATACCAATATAAAGGTATACTTAGAAGAAATATGGTGAGGTGTGCAGACCAGACCTCTGGATTTATAGCAGGGTGTAGGATGGGTATGTTTTTACTGCCTTTGTAGCAGCTTAGTGTTTCCTGGCACATTGTAAGTGCTCAATAAACCATTGCTGCTGTGATCATTTTTAGTACTATTATTTAAGAATTCAGTGTGAGAAGTTAGTATGGAGAGTTCTCAATTGGGATAGTATATACTCTTAAAATCTTTATTTTTTTTAATTGTAGAGATTTACTTTAAGCCTGTAAACATATTGCCTCTAGTTAAAATGAATTAAATTCTTTTTTTAATTAAATTCTTCCATAGCTTGAGCTTAATATAGTAGTGTGACTTTAGTAATTGCTTTCAGTCCTAGAGGTCAGTAAGTAGAGCTGTTTCTTATTAACTTGTTAGGGTACCTGAAATGCTTTGCCTACCCAGGGCCCACTCCAGTGGACTAAGCAGTTAGAAATTAGAACAGGAGGATTGCTGATAGATCACTTCTTTTATACTGTTGCTGAAATTCTGATTATGTAAACTCTTAAAATTTTTTTTTCATTTTGTTCTCAAATATCCTATGAGGAGCTCCCCTGCTTGAGTTGTAAGACTGGTGTAGACACTCTTCATGAGACTTAACATGGCTTTTCCGTTTCTTAATTACACTGCATGATCCTTACATAGTCCTTCCTTCTCCTGGGCAAGAGTACCTTCTAAACATTTATAACGAACAGTGTTTATTTTCTTGCAGTTGAACTGGCAATGATCATGGACCGTTTGTATGGCGGTGTCTGCTATGCTGGCATTGATACAGACCCAGAGCTGAAGTACCCCAAAGGTGCTGGCCGCGTGGCATTCTCCAATCAGCAGAGTTACATTGCAGCCATCAGCGCTCGCTTTGTGCAGCTCCAACACAATGACATTGACAAACGGGTAAGCAACTGCTCAGGGTATAATTGCTATGGGAAAGAAATGAAATTTATTCTGTGGGCCCCTGGGGAGAAAAGCACCTTGTGATCAAAGTGAGCAGCTCTGCCTTACATGACATTAGTCCATGAGTCCATCTAGGCTGCCTGAAAAAGAGAGTGCCCTTTGTATTTAAGGCGTTAATGAACTTTCTGCCTCACGCATCCCCAGGGTGATGTTACACTTACGAAAATAACACTGCAGAATTTAGCAAAGCAAACCAGTGCTGTTCAAAATATGATGCCAACAGCACGTTAACGAAGATTGAGAACTGGTAATCTGCTTGACCCATGTGGTACTCTTAAAACAAACAAACTTGAACTAACATTTAATGTTAATATTCAGGAGTATACATAAAATTTTGAAGTTCTGGTTTCTTTTAAAATTGCAAGAACATAGGGACTTCCCTGGCATTCCAGTGGTTAAGACTCCGTGCTTCCACTGCAGGGGGCACGGGTTCAATTCCTGGTTGGGGAACTAAGATCCTACATGCCACGCAGCATTGCCAAAAAAAAGTGCAAGAGCATACGTGGTAGCAGTCATTGGAGCCAAATAGCTGCTGTCCCCTCCAGTCCCCTCTCCAACTCCCATAGTTCTCCTGCTCATACCAAATATGCATATCCATTACCTGCCTCTTTGCTCATTGGTGTTACCTACCTGACCAGTAGAGGCACTCAGATTTGCTAACTCTCATCTAAACAGGGGGCAGTAGAGCTCTAGGGCATTGGTGTGTTCAGTTGGGTTTGGAGACAGACACAGGTTTAAATCCCTTAAATTCCAGCTCTGCTGCTGTTTGGAAGCTTGGGGGGAATAGAAGGTGTTAGTAGCTAATCTGGGACCTGTATTGATAGATTAAAAGATCAAGTGGGAGAACATCAAGTCTAAACACCTCCCTATGCAATTGTACAGTGGTTGTTAATGCTTCCAGCAAAGGCTGTTCTTGGGGCATACACTGGACTAGAATAAGTAAAGTAGTAAATATGTTGTGTTACAAAGTTTCACCTATACTCTCTATGGTTGACTGACTAATTTTGCGTAGTAGACCTAAGTTTCTTAGGAGGTGAAAGTTTCAATTGGTGATGAATTTTTTTTATAGTCAACAAGATTACATTTTCTTTAAGACATAGATCAAATTACAAAAGCCAGTGCTTAAAATAAATAGTCTATTTGCTGCATCTACTGGGATCCTTAAAAGTAAGTAGTGGTGGTTTGTTTTTTAATTAAAATGAATGAAGTTTTACAGAATTTTGAAACACTCTGAATCAGTGGAAACTCAGGGGTGATAAACATTCAGCTCCATTCCTAGTTTTCAAGTGCCCACAGCACCCCTTCTGTATCAGTAATTCCCCTACAGACTGTAAGCTCCACAGAGCTTACCCATTGCTTGATGTACAGACACAGTAGATGCTTGATAAACCTTTGTTGAATTGACAAATGGTGTTATGTGGAGTGTTCTCTTAACTACTGCTGCTGGTGGACTTGCTAGTGCCTATACATTTGTGAGTCTGAAGCCCCAGATTCCATTACATTTAGACCGCTCTTGCCCCCATCACTGGTGATCCCAGGAAATAAACTTAACCTGAAGAGCGCTTATGTTCTCATCTCTATCAAAGTAGCTTTCTTTGTTCCCCTCTGAAGCCAGAACTAATGAGACTTCTCAGGAGGTAGGTCCTAGAGATGATAAAAGAAGGTTCCACTTGCTCCTGCTTATACCTTTCCTTTGCTCTCACCCTGACAACCTCCTGGCCTATTCCTTAGTTAGAAGGAAACACACTTATCCCAGGGATTACAGTAATCTTTGAACCCCTTTAAGCATCATAGAAAATTCAGGCACTATTTGTTTTATTGCCTACCTCTACTCTCACCCCTGCTATGCTCATGCCCTCAGCATTGATTCCCATACGACTTTGACGTAGGTAAAAAAGAAAGAAGTGGGTTTTCTTTTGTTAGCGTAATCATAGGCCATGCTATAGAAATGTATTTGGCACATCAAACTTCTCAAGACTCAGGAAAGCCATTGACTGTTTTCTGCTCATTGTATTTGGGTTAACCATACCCTCCATATCTTAGAGTAGTTCTTGATAAACATTTAGGGTAACAGTCAGTTGTAATGGAAGGAGTATGGAGTTTGAAGCTAGAACAGATTCCACTACAGTTAAACCTTTGCTGCACCAGTCACTGGTGACTCAAGCAAGTTACTCAGTGCCGGGAGCCTTGGGTCCTCATCTGCAACTCCCTCCTGGGGGTCGTGTGAAGATTAAATGAGATTTGAAGATTGAACAGCCAGAGTCATATGGCAGTTAATAGATGCTTAACTGGCACTTGCTGGTTAACAGTATTCATCTTGCTGGAAGTATACTTACACTGTTGTTAATATTACGTAGCTTGAACTTTATCAGTTGCTCTGCTGAAGATGCAGTGAAAAGATACACTGGTTAGTGAAAAGGGCACTGGCTAGAGTCAGATGACCAGGTTTAGATCTGGTCCTGTTCCTGGTGGGCTGTGTGATTTTGAGGTCACTTTTACATTCTGAGTTTCAGTGTATAATGAGGGCAGTAGTGATAGCTTTGTGTATCCGACTAGATTGTTGAGAAGCCCAGAAGAGATACTGGGCAAGAAAGTAATATATACAGTGTAGACACATGTAGAGTGGGACTCACTGGACACATGTAGAGTGGGACTGTTGTGGGCAAAAGAATGCCATCTCCATCCACATGGTGTCAAAAGGGACCTATCAGTTTCTTCAGTGCCCTAGGATGAGAGTCATGTAAGTGGGAGAACTGGAAATCATTGAAAGTGATGGATTCCTTTCTCTCCCTGTCTCCCAGCTCCATCTTCATGCTCTTTGTTTGCCCTGACCAAGGTGCAGACCATTTTCTTTATTATAAGAGAAGGAAGTCAGCTTCCATCTTGAGTGGGGCTCCTTTTTCACCAGTCTTCTGTGAATATTACACTCCTCTCTCCCAAACTGTTACTCTATCCTCTTGTTTTCTTCTTGCTTTGAACATGGCCAGCAATACCTTATTTTGTTGTCTCTGGCATTCTGAGCCTCTGTTAACTGCACCGTTTGCTGTAGATGCTTTTTTAGGTTGATTCTACTTTTATATTTATGTGTCTTTCTTCTAAAGCTTAAGTTTGAGCTTTCCAGAGAGCTCCCATTATATGTAAGCATATTAGTATTTCCTTAGGTAATGCCCTTTTTCTTTCTCAGGGGCTCTGTTCTTGATTGACCATGGAGAATTTCTGTCGTCGGGCACACCCTTCTTTCCTGAATAACCCTTCCAGGTTTTTAGCAATAATCTCATAGCTAAGGTTTTGAAGCTTTGAAAGTCAGTGGCAGGTGTCTACCTGTGCCCACAATCCCTTTTCCTTGCTATTGCAAATTCCAAGATGCTATAGTCTTTTTCTCCTTCATTCTAATGTTAGCCTAAAGTTGCTTTTAAACCGAGGCCTTGACTATTTTGAATAGCTTCAGCCTTTATTATCCTCCTGGTCAAAGGAATCTCTTTTGCTTTCTGTATCATTATAAATGCAGATTCAGTGGAATCAGCAGATTTAAAAAACAAAAACAAGTATAGATGGCATTTTACAGGCCACTTGCTTCGTGTTTGCAGCCCTTTCCTCTTTCACTGTTTGCCCCATACGGAGAGTGGGAGAGGGCCTCCTGCAGAGCAGCAATGTCTGGAATCATGGAAGTTCTAGCACTGTTTAAGGTGTATGTTCTCAGGCTGCACCTTTCCTAGGTAAACTGTGGGAGGTAAATGAAGAAGGATCTGATTGGTATATTTCATTAACCTCTTTTATATCCAACCACCGTTTTTGAAAAAAGACATCTCTTTTGAGAGTTTATATGTTTATGTATCGTCGTCGTTGTTGTTGTTGCTGCTCTTTGGCTAAGCTTTTAGTTGGAGTGATTTATGGGGAAAATACAACCTTTATAGATTTGATTTCTTCTCATCATCGTAGAGACTTCTGGCTTGCTGTGAATATAAAATATGCCAATATGCAACAGTTACAGAAACAGCTGCACGTATGGCTTTGGCACTTTTATCTCTGCTGTCATCTCACTCATCCGTGTCATCATCTTTAAAGAAGAGGTGATTTAAAAAATTTTTGTTTTGGTAACAACTTTATTGAGGTATAATTCATATACCCTACAAATCAACAATTTAAAGTATTCAATTCAGTTTTTAATATATTTACATAGTTGTACAATCATCACCACAGTCAATTTTAGAACACAGGGAAAAGTATTTGAATGTGCATCCTTCAAGTCTGCAATCAAAGGATCAGTTGAATAATGACCCCAGTGAGGACACAGGGAGTTGGGGGATAGTGCATTTATCCTGTATGATTTTACTCAGCTCATTAGAGGGAGGGGATCCTACTTATTAACTTGTGCTCTTTGAAGTCACAGGAACAAGGCAGCCCAGGCTGTTGGGGCAAATTTCTGCCCCCTGCTATGGCAGTAATTAGGCTTCCCCGAGAATATGTGACTTGTTGGAGTGGGCTGATAAATCTACGCATCAACACGCTTTTCGCCATAGTATGCGTAGCAATGGGAGGACTAGCAGAGGTGGAAGAGGCTTCTAATGGTAGTTCCTTACGCAGCTGCCATGATCTTGACTCTGCCACCTGTGCCCAGAGGTCTGAATGGGAGTGCTTGGCACTTGGCTGACACTCAGTAAGTGTGTAGAATAAACTAGGATGGTGTATGGGAGAGCAAGGACTAGAAGCAACTCCAATTTCAACTTTTGCCCAACTCCAATTCATTCTTTACATTAAAAAACTAAAGCGATCTTTTAAAATCATGATTTGAATCACATCTTTCCCTCCTTTAAACCTTTTGATTATGTTCTACTGCTCTTTGGTTAAAGGTCAAAGTCCTTAATTAACACTGCCTACATGACCCTTCGTGTACTACATACTACCTCTGCCTCAGCTCCCATTTCCTCATCTTGAGCCAATCACAACTGGCCTTTTTCTCTGTTTTACAGGGTGATTATGGATACTGTTTCCTCTGCCTGCCTAAAGCTCACTTTTCCTTCAGGTCTCATCTTAATTGTGAAAATTTTAGGAATCCTTTCTTCAGTGGATCTTACATCTTCCCCATAGATCATTGTCATAATACCATCTATTATTCCTTTGTGGCATTAAATACCTCTGTAATGAAGCAATGCTTTAATGTCCACCTATGCTTCTAGACTGCAGTCGATGAGGGCAGTCAATGACTGTGTGTCTCTCGTGTTAGCTACTGTATACTCACTAATTGACACACAGTGGACACACATTATTTAATTATATTTGAATGAATGAATGAGTTGTTGAATGAATGCTGATTGAGAGCTTCCAGATGGGAAGCCTTTTGGCATGTCCAACTGTCCACCAGAGGGCACTCTGCACAGCTTTCTTTTTTTAGTTAAGCACGCACTTGAGTAACAAAGAAGTTTAGGTTTTGCTGTTTAGCATATCAAAAAGTATTCTTTGACACTTATAGTACATTAAAGCTAGACTTTAACTTGGGTATGACCTCATCCAACCCCCTTTATTTGCAACAGAGAAGAATCTAGGAGAGGCTTGGAGACTCTCAAGACACCTGTAATTGACATGAGAGCTGCCTCTGCTTATGGAACTCCCTTCCCGAACACTGCTGCTCATCCAGGGTCTAATGTTTCTTTAAACCCACTTTTTCTATGAAGTCATTTTTCCACGGACCTGGGTAGGAACCCCTGAGTTGTATTATAGGTCCTTTAGTTAGTTTTATACATGTTTCCATATTTCATGTAACTTTTCAGGTGAACATATACTGCACAGAGCAGGGCACATCTGGAGTTTGATATCAGAATTTGTCAGTATGTCTATAGGTCATTTTGAATATTAACAAAATGAATTTGAAATTTTGTTTTGCAGTTGTTTCGCATTTGATTTTAATTTTTATGTCTTCATGTAAACCCCTTTTTAAGTCAGTGTGAGCCAATGCAAGTCCACTGGATTATAACGTTCAGTGAAACTGGCATTTTTGCTGTCATAAGGACCCTTGTTATTGAACATTATTATAAATGAGACAAATACAATTCATGCCTCAGTTTTTACTTCAAAAGAAAAGTTATTAACATCTTGAAATAAATCCTTTAAGGCTTACATTTATGCATATTTTATGGCTAATGTTCAACAGTTACTGGCCAACTGGTTATTCATCCCTATGATGACAATATCGAAGTTGTATGATACCCAGCACAGGGTTCTCAGCATTTCTTCTGCCTTGGCATACACTCTCATGGGTAACAGAGGCTCCCTAGAACACTAATGCGGGGGGGGGGTGTTTATGTATCTAAGGGTCCCACACCCACTCCTGCCATCATCACCCACAGAACCATGGCTGTAGTAAAAAAAAAAAAAAAAAAAGTGTCCTGGCTTAGGAACTGAGAGATCTGAGTTTATACTCCTAGCTCTTATCCCAGCCATGATGTGACCTTGGGCAAGTTACTTAACCTTTTGAGGCTTGATTTTATTGTCCCAGAGTAATAAGAACACTAGCCTAACAATCTTAAGGTTTATTACACAGATAAACAATGAAGGTGAAGAAGTGCTCTGGAAAGTTATTAGGCTGTACAGATGTTGATTTGTATCATTGCTGAACTTGGCCTATTTAAACTGTGCTGTTGGTTCCTAACCATATGTCCAAGACTAATAGTTGATTCGCTCTCTTTTTTTTTTTTGTCTTTTAAAGTGCCTACTCAGTTTCACTCAGAATCTTTAATATAAGGATAATGAAATAGTTGAAGTTGACACTAAAAAAAATAAAAAGAAAAAAGAAAATTTAACATAAGTGCCCATCTGTCAACATGCAAGTTGGATGTTAGTCAAGACATGTATGTAGAGACTCAAGTGTCCTTTAAAGGTGTAAACACCTGGATGCATTTCTATTTAAAGGATTGAAGGTGTTTCTCTCTTTAGTCTAGAAAGAGGTGTTTTTACCATTACCTTCTCTGATAATGAAACGATTTTGAACCTGAAATTGAGTAAAAGGTTAGGATTAAATTTTACTTATATTCTTTTGAACAGTGTTTCTGTGAAAAACTGGAACAGTTTAAAGTATTTAAGTACAATAAGGGCAAAAGAGGGCACCTGTACTCATTCTGTCTGTTTTAATGGTATTTTTAGAAGTGATGCCAAGTGAACACTTAAGGTATGAAAGCTCTGCTAAATCCAGTTTTCTTTATAACTCGTCTAGGTCACTTACATATGAAAGATTTTTGTAGTGTGAAAAATGAGATCATTAGAAAATGGGTAATCTTTTTAAAACATGGCCATTTTTCTGCTCTTCTGTCTACTCTCCATGGTCCTGAGAAAATTTGTAAGGGTAGAATCAGTTGAGTCTCCCTTAATCTAAAAAAAGCCATATGATTTGATTTATGTGAACTATTTCTTTATAAAAGTCTCAGGGATCCCTCCCACAGCTATTGTTTAGCACAGATATTGTTCTAGTAGAAAGGATATTAGACTAGAATCAGCCAATCTTGGGTTTAGTCTTAACTATACCTACTAATTGTGTAGCTTGAAGGAAGGACGTGTGTATGTGTGTTAAAGTGGTTTTGAAAACTATAAAATACTCTGTCAATACACAGTGACACTGACAACACATTAATTTACATGAAATCATAAATGACTAATATTTGAGCTCTTCTGGAAGATGTTTATTAGACAGTCTAATTGGAATTTCACATTATAAAAGGAGTTAAATATTTCAGGCAAGATAGGGATAATGTTGGTTGGTTATTTGGGTTTGTGAAACAGGAGGAGGAACTCTCAGTAGGCAGGTCTGCCCTGCCCAGGAATCTGTCCCTAAAATTAGTTCCCCAAATCATCATTTCCTACATTGTTCTCCATGAAACATGAATCCCTTGGGATTTTAATATTTATTTTATAAAAGAAAATCTTTTTCTGAGTCAAATGAGTTTAGAAATGCTTTCTTGAAGAAAGTTAAATAGGCTAGTTTATTCTAGGACTTCTTAGAAGCTTTTATATACTAATCTCATTGTGAACATCCAAGAAGGAAACAATATGCAATTTTTCACAAATTTTTTGGTCATGGAACTCTTTTAAAATGTACCATCTCTTGGGAATAGTGTTCCAGGGAACCCAGTTGAGTAATTAGTGTTTTCAGCTTCTTTTCTTCTTTAATGCTCAAAATCAAAAGTTTAGTAAGCAGTTGATTGTTTTTCCCTTCCTCGGTCCTTTTTCCAAGTTTGTCCCGCCCACCATATAGTCTCTCTCTTTTTTTTGTTGTTTTCTTATTGTGTTGAAAAAAACACATGAGATCTACCCTCTTAACAAATTAAGTGTACAGTACAGTATTGTTAACCGTAAGTCCAATGTTATACTGCAGGTCGCTAGAACTTTTTCATCTTGCGTAATCAAAACTTTATACCCTTTGAACAGCAACTGCCCACTTCCGCCTGCCCCCAACCCCTGGCAATCACCATTCTACTTTCTGCTTTCTATGAGTTTGACTACTTTAGATTCCTCATATGGAATCATGTGGTGATTGTCCTCTTGTGAATGGCTTATTTCATTTAGCATAATGTCCTTAAAGTTCATCCATGTTGTCACATGTGACAGGATTTCCGTCCTTATTACTTCTGGATAATATACTGTTTTATGTATATACTACATTTTCTTTGTCCATTCATCTGTCAGTGGGCATTTAAGTTGCTCCCACACCTTGGTTATTGTGAATAGTGCTGCAGTGAGCATAATAGTGCAAATATCTCTTCAAGATCCTGCTTTCAGTTCTTTTGACTACCCAGAAATGGAATTATTGGACATGAGTCTTCTGTCTACAAAGGGTTGGGGTGGGGTAGCTGCATATTCAGAATGCTGGGAAGGGCACTGAAAGTGTGGTTGCTATTCTCTTTAGTATTTGTAGTCCTTCATGTCTTGATTTCTTGAGATTATCTATTGTATCTTTCTAACATCAGTCTCTATATAAGAAGGGAAAATAGTTTTGAAATCAATATACCATTGGGAAATAATGTTCTCTTGACTCTATTTTAGCTTAGTGTAGAAGACCTGAGAGTCTGACTTTGTTAGCTAATTTGGAGCTTTCTGATACTTTTATTTAAGGAACATTGTGATAGTTAAGCCATAGCACATCGTATTTGCTTTGAATAGCACTTTTTAGAATAACCCATTTTTTATTTAGTGAGATGTTATCCACTGCACCTTTCTTTGCAAGCACTTCAAGTACTTCACACATTTAATCTTTTTTTCTCTCTTCACTAAAACATGCTGGGCCCGAATTTTAGCTGAAGATTATCAAAGGCTTTATATTTTTAGCCTACATGAAGATTAATATGAACTAGTAACCATACTAACAGAAGTGCTGATAATACTACTCTTTGTCCCTGGCCACAGCTAGAATATATGAGATGACTCAATAGCAAAAGAAGTGAGGGTTCTGATGACCTGTTCCCAGACTATTTCTGCTCCTAGCCTTAGTCTGGGACTCCGACAACCCAGCCTTTAACTTGCTGCTGTTACTGGCCCTGGCCTTGAGCTGGCTTGAAAGTTTCCCAGCTGTAGCTATAGCTATGTTTGGTTTGACCCTTCGAGAGGAAGCAACACCCAGAAGTGAGTTCAGATATTTTCTGAATACCACATGGGCTTATTTTGAAGCCCTGGGAGTCTCAGAGTCTTTGACTAGAAATAGCTTTTAAAATAGAGTTTGGGTCATCTTAAGAAAGAGAGAAAAATATTTCTCTTCTCTGAATGGCATGGGACCTTTTTGTCTTGTCTCTCCTTCCTGGTCTTGACCCCTCATCTCTTCCGTCCTTTGCTCTCTTTTTATGTCTTCTCCTGTGGAATTGTGATAATTTTTAATATGAAAACTCTTTAGAGTGATTAAGTGTTCTTCTTTCCTTCTCATATTTGAGTTTAGATGCTGGTTATGAGATTATTAATGGGAAAAAGACAACCACAGTTTTTTAAAGTAGTTATCTCAGTAGGATATTCAAGTTCTTTGACCCCAGAAGGCAGGGGTATCAGTCAGTTAGCAATTTCTTGGTGAGTGCTTATTTTTACTTGGAAGAGCTGGTCCAAACCTCTAATATAGTAGAGGAAGCTGTGGCCTGCAAGGTTATGATGTAGCCAGTTAAATGGATAGAGCCAGAGGGCTCTGCACGTCTGCATCCTGGGGGGTTGGGGAGTGATGATGCCATGGCAGTCATGCATTTTATAGGTTTTAAATGACTTTCTTACCCATTGTTCTCTATATGATATACTCTTCTACTACTAGAAATTGATTTGGGGCTGATTTATACCCTCACCTCCAGCCCCACTCCCAAGCAGCATGGAAGGAAACGAGATTAGAGAGTGAATGTATGGAGTATGCAGGATTCTGTCAGCTGGACCTTCTTCGTTTCATGAAAAAGTAATCTTAAGACCAAACAGAGCACTCACAGATCTCTCTCTGTTCTATAGACATATAGCAAAGGTGTCAACATTAGCACACATAAGTACGTTTCCTTGTGGGAAAGGCATAAGGGTGATTTTAAAACCTTTCTTCCCCTAGCACTTGAAAATATGAAAAATGGTCAATCCCATCCTTTGAAAGGTAAAAAGAAAATAAAATTCAACCATTTTCGCTGTGTTTATCTTAATCTACCCCAGATTTCTTCTAAAATTAATAACTGCGAATTTGCTATAACTGGAAGGTTGTGGATAACTTTGTTGCTAAGGAAAAGCTATTTTCACGTTGCTGCTTTAATTTCCTAGGCATCTGTCATCTACTTTCTAAACAGCAGGATTCCAGCTCATAGTTGAAAAACTAAAAATTTATGTTTAAACATTCTTTGTATTGCCTGCCGGTGGAGGACTTGCTTTAGCAACTGTAAAGACACCGTGTTTAGTGGGAATGGTAATGAGGTTACTGTGGATTTTAGGCCTGGATAGATGTACTCTGTGACACATGCCAAGAAGATTAGGAATACGTTATGTTTAAAGCTTTGAGTACACCAAACAGATTGGTCTTTCCAGGAAGCATGTTGCTCCAGATGATAAGAAATGGCCTACCTGACTTCTGGGCAGGCCTTTCCAGACAGTTATCCTTGTTAAATTATACCTCTTCACTTGGCCTCTTTCTCCAGTTTGTCCACTCTGGCTCCATTATCTGAAATCATTGCTGCTACTCATCTTCCAGCCACCAGTAAACATGCCTTGGGACGGCTGGGTATCTGACAGACTTAATTTGTTTTTTTTCCTGTCACCAAAGGGCAGACTGCAGCAGGGGCCAGCTGTTCTTAATAATGACCTTTAGCACATAATTCAAGCTGAGCCTGACCTTGGCTAATGCCTCCTTTCTCATGTCTACAACCTTTCGGGTCCAAGGAGAGAGAACTCTGGACCTGTGAATAGTTTATGGTCTCCCTAGGTATCACCTCTGTGCCACCAAGAGCTGTTAGTCATTGCTTTATTTACTTTAGGAGGTCATTATGTTGACCAATATCAAAATGACTGCCAAGCAAAATATTTTCCCTAGCTTGTTAGAAACACAACAATGTCAACATTGAGATTAGTTTATTAAAGTATTGTTTTTTCTTCGCCTATATCATTCTACCTATATTATTCCCTTTTCCCTCTTTTTATAGCCACTTATCCAGCATTCCCCATCAGTCTTCCTTATCTTTAATAGTTATCCCTCATCAATAAGTTACACATGTTCTCAGCATCCTTGGGTATGATCACCTCCATACATTCACCTATGGTCACCATTAGGTGTGTAGTATGAATTCAAGCGTTTCTCTCTGTAGGAAGTTCTCATCTCCTGGTCCTGTAAATCTCTTTGAACCAGAAGGTCAGCTTGGTGATTTGATTGGCTCTGTGAAGGGCTCTAGCATTTGAACTTTAATGGTCATGTAGATCACTAATGTGATCCCAGTAGGTTGGTGTCTCCAAAGTCCTGTAGCTTAATGATACTCCAGGTGTTTTAGGTGGTTAACAGAGAAGCCTCTTTTTATTTTATGTTATTTTATTTTAATTTTATTTTTATTTTATTTGGGGGTATAGTTGATTTACAGTGTTAGTTTCAGGTGTACAGCAAAGTGATTCAGTTATACATACACATATATCTATTCTTTTTCTGTTTTTATTTTAATAATTATGTATATGTGTATTGGGAAAAATAGAATTAATCTGGATAGTTAGGTAAAACATCAAGTAATAGTACAGATGGCATTAGGATATGGCAAAAACTACAAATGGTGGGGAATGCCTTTAAGAAACTCTCAAATAGACCATAAATTATTTTAGGGAAGAACTATGTCTTGTTCTCCATTGTATTTCAGTTTTTAATACAGTGGCATACAAGGAATAGGCACTCCATAAATATCCATCAAATGAATGAATCCATTTGAGCCAAAATAATCACCCTTCTTTAGCATAAGGACCACCTAACTACCAGTGTCCTTCACAGTCTAATGCTCAAAAGACCCAAACTCCCTGATAGCTTCACAGAAGGGCTTTGAAAGGCGACATTTGAGGTGAGGGTTGCAGGGGGCATGACTTTCTTCTGTTTGGTTGGTGGTGAGGTAACAGGGTGGTGTTTCAGGAATCTTAACCATCAACCTTCTGATTCCAACCAGTCAGGGGTCTGTATGCTTATGGTCAGCATGTAGTCACCATCCTCCACCTGGGTGAGGGTCTTAGTTCCTGCAGAACAACTCAAAGATATGTGTCAGATTGTTATGTATTTCCCTTGAGGAGGAACTAGGACTGTGTTTTATCACTGAACTGTTGTTTCTTGACTATTTTTCCTTTGTTTCTGCATTTCTTCACTCCCCTAATTAGTAACTGCTTGAGTCTGCTCTTTGGAACTTAGGAAAAGCCCAGGAAACTAAAGCCTTTTTCTACAAACAAGAAATGGGGGACCCAAGGTGGGGGTTG
Organism: Grampus griseus; assembly: GCF_964374135.1. Taxonomy (NCBI): domain Eukaryota; kingdom Metazoa; phylum Chordata; class Mammalia; order Artiodactyla; family Delphinidae; genus Grampus; species Grampus griseus. The sequence continues at coordinate 52,196,019 of NC_139010.1, read as the reverse complement.
TATCCAGGAGGGCCCCACTCCATCCTGCTCCTTTTCAATCCCCTCCCCTTTTAAAAATGTATTTATTTATTTTTAATAAATTTATTTATTTTTGTCTGCATTGGGTCTTTGTTGCTGGCCGCGGGCTTCTCATTGTGGTGGCTTCTCTTGTTGCGGAGCACCGGCTCTAGGTATGTGGGCTTCAGTAGTTGTGGCACGTGGGCTCAGTAGTTGTGGCTCGTGGGCTTAGTTGCTCCACGGCATGTGAGATGTTCCCAGACAAGGGATCGAACCCACGTCCCCTGCATTGGCAGGCAGATTCTTAAACTGCGCCACCAGGGAAGTCCCTGTTCACTTTAAAATGGTTAATTCTTTATGACTTTAACCTCAATTTAAAAAATTAATTTAAGTTCTCAAAAAAAACTGAGGGACAAAATCCCCCACATAAACACAATGCCACTTTTACACCTAAACAAAAGTGACATTAAAAAATATATATATATATATTACTGGAAAGTGCCCTTTGTGCTAGGCTTGAATATCCTTAAGTACTCTTTTCACATGTGTATATATTACAAAGGGCTATTGTCTTTCTCCTCTGGCAGCTTTCTTTTGCTGTATGTAAAAGACCAGTCCTCTCTCTCACTGCTGGATCCCCTTTTCTGAGCTTTTTGGGACTCAGATCTGGTTGCTGGAGCACCCTGAGTATAGGCATCTACCTGGTGGTAGAAGCAAAGCAGTCCTCAGCTCATGGACCGAAGGTGGAAAAGCTGGCTGCTCCTAGTTCCCCACAAACCCTGCCTCTACCAGTAGTCCTCCCACCTCAGGGCAGAGGAGACTTAGTCCACCACTTCGCTCCTTCTTGGCCTTCAAGTACAGGGAGTTCAGGCCAGGTTATATACACTTTCATGAGCCTACAGCTCCCTCCTCCCAGGAGCCCACAATCTCTGCAGATCACATTCTTCCCCAGATCTATTCTGTCCTCAAATTGCTTGAAGATAAGGAGAGATGCTGACCAAGGCAGAACTATCGATAGGAAATGCCAGAGGAGCAAAGTGGAGTATTAAGTTCAAAGGAGAAAGGAATAGTTCCCCGTGGGACTGAAAGGCTGGGCCTATAGTTAATTTTCGACAAGGTTGGTGAGACCATTCAATGGGTAAAGAATAGTCTCTTCAACAAATGGTCCTGGGGCAACTGGATATCCACATGCTAAAGAATGAAGTTGGACCCCTGTTTCACACTATATACAAAATTAACTTGAAATCAGTTAACCTAACTATAGGAGTTAAAACCATAAAATTCTTAGAAGAAAACATAGGGGCAAGTCTTTTTCTTTTTTTTTTTTAAATAAATTTATTTATTTTATTTATTTATTTTTGGCTGTGTTGGGTCTTCATTGCTGCACGTGGGCTTTCTCTAGTTGTGGCTAGCGGGGGCTACTCTTTGTTGTGGTGTGTGTGCTTCTCATTGCGGTGGCTTCTCTTGTTGTGGAGCATAAGTCCTAGAGCACGTGGGCTTCAGTAGTTGTGGCATGCGGGCTCAGTAGTTGTGGCGCGTAGGCTCAGTAGTTGTGGCGCATGGGCTTAGTTGTTCCGCGGCATGTGGGATCTTCCCGGACCAGGGCTTGAACCCGTGTCCCCTGCATTAGCAGGCGGATTCTTAACCACTGCACCACCAGGGAAGTCCAGGGAGTGAACCTTCTTGACCTTGAATTTGGCAGTGGATTCTTAGCTATAACATCAAAAGGAAGAACGGCAAAAGAAAAAAATAGATAAATTGGACTTGCTCAAAATTAAAAACTTTTGTGCATCAAAGAACATTTTCAAGAAAGTGAAACACAACCTACAAAATAAGAGAAAATATTTGCAAATCATATATCTGATAAAAGTCTAGTGTCTAGCATACATAAAGAAGTCTACAACTCAACAACAGAAAACAATCCAATTTTTAAAATGGGCAAAGGGCTTGAATAGACCTTTCTCCAAAGAAGGTATACAAATGCCAACAAGTATATGAAAAGATGCTCAATGTTGTCAGTAGGGAATTGCAAATCAGAACCACAATGAGACATCTCTTCATACCTATTGGGATGACTATAATCACAGAAATGGAGAACAAGTGTTGGTGAGTATATGGAAAAATTGAAACCTTTTTACATTGCTGGTGGGAATGCAAAATGGTACAGCCGCTGTGAAAACAATTTGGCAGTTCCTCAGAAAGTTAATTATAGAATTGTCATCCCAGCAAGTCTACTCCTAGGTATGTAGTGAGAAGAATTGAAAACAAATATTCAAACAAACATATGTACATACATGTTCATAGCTGCACCATTCACAATGGCCAAAAGGTCGAAATAACCCAAATGTCCATTAATGAATGAATACATAAACAAAATACCATATATATACATGCATATACATACACAAACAATGGAATACTATTCAGTCATACAAAGGAATCAAATATTGCCATATGCGACATGGATGAACCCCAAAACATTATGATAAGTGAAAGAAGCCAGACACAAAAGGTCACAATTAGGTGACTACATTTATGTAAAATATCCAGAATAGGTAGATCCATAGAGACAGAAAGCAGATAGGTTGTTGCCAGGGCTGGGGAGGGAGAGAAGGTAGGGAAAACTGCTTAGTGGCTACAGGGTTTCCTTTTGGGGTGAAGAAAATGTTTTGGAACTAAATAGAGGTAGTGGTTGTACAACATTGTGAATATATTCAACGCCACTGAATTGTTCACTTTAAGATTGTTAATTTTATGCTAAGAAGGAAAGAGAAAAGAAAGACGGAGCCTTACCGGGTACAGGAAATTGTTGGGTGGGCTGAGTATGTAGGGTGGGAAGAAAGTGCGGGTAAGTTAGAGACCAGGTCGCGTTTGAGTTGGGGACTAGATGGGAGAGAGATTGGGGCAAATCCTGAAGGCTCTGGCTTACATTTGAGTCGCAGGGGACAGGGAGTAAGTACCCCGTTATACTGAGGCAGCTGGGCTTACTCCTGAAGGTAGGGGAGAGCCTGAAGGGCTTTTGACCAGGCAAGAAACATTGAGAAGGCAGATGATTGAAACATCTACCTGGACATAGGAGAATTGACCCAGGGAAGGCCTGGAGCTTGGTGGCCAGTGCAGAGGCCATCAGTATTGGCCAGGTGTGGATGCACGTTGTGGTGGCCTGGACTAGAGAGGAAGCAGGGGGAGTGATAACTACACTTAATGAGGGCATCTGATGTGCCAGGCACTGTTCTGTGTGCTTTATGTGATTTAACTCATTTGCTCCTCATAGGAACCCTATAAAGTACGAACTGTTCTTTTCCCCCAGTGTACAGATGAGGAAACAGAGGCTCAGAGTACCTGAGAAATTTGCCTAAGGTTGTACAGCTAGTAATGTGGCTGGGATTTGAACCTAGGCAGATGACCCGAGAGCCACTACAGTTTTAATTATGATGCAGAGATGAATGTGGGATTTTTTTTTTTTTTGAAGCCCACTCTCTAACCTGTTAGATCGAGGAGGGAAAAATAGGAGGAAGAACTAGAGCCACAGAGCAAAGACATTTTCCCCCTTGGGTAAGCAAGGGCTGGGACAGGTCATCTCCAGTGGGTCTTCCAAGCAGAGACAGAACTCCAGAGGAGGCCGGCGAAGGGGCCTTCAGAAGGGAAGGTCCAGGAATGCCAGAGCCCAATCCCAGGCATTCCCTGTGTCCCTGCTCACCCCACGCTGTCCCCCATCAGCCCCTTGGTACCCTGCCCCGTGCCCTGCTGGAACCTCCGGGCTGCGTCCAGAGGCAGCCCAAACTGGTCAGGCAGTTGGCTCATGTCAAAAAAAACGTGGGTCCCCATCTCCATAGCCCCAGCGGCCACAGTGCTTGCTCTTCCCCAGAACAGCTCTAGAGGTCAGCGTGGGAAGGAGCCTGATCACAGAGACTTGCCACCTTCCTGCTAATTTCTAACATTTGGGATGAAAACATTAATGATAGTCCGTTTCTGAGGTTCTTGGAAGCGGACATGGGGGAAAACTGTGGTAACTTTTGTTCTTCCTTGCTTCTGGTTTTCCTCTAACATAGCCTGCAGGGCTGTGATGAAAAAGTTCTCTATTGAAGCTTCCAGTCTTGGAGGGAGATTAAGGCAATAAAATCTAAAAAATAAAAAAGCCTCAATTGTTAGAGTAGCTTAACATCCCCCTAGTCCCCCTTTCCCTGCCATCCATTGTGAACAGTACTGGGAGGTTAGTCTTTTGAAAGCCTTGTGCTTAAAACATTGAAGCCCAGAGCCTCACGGTCACCCTTCAGCTAGGCTTGCCAGCCTCAGTGGGACTTGCCCTTTGGCCCAGCTCCTGCCAAACTTCCCCAAGTACGTGCTCTGCCTTTGCCTACTTTTGGGCTTTGTCCTCGCTGGTTCCTCTCCCTGAAATGCTGTTCGTGCATAGCCGGGTGCTTCCAGCCTTCAGAATTCAGCTCATGTGCTTTAACCTGTGCTGCCTCTCTTAATCCTCACCAGCACCCTTTGAGGTAGACCCTGCTATGCCCATCATATAGATATCCAGATACGTGTGTGTGTCCGTGTATCACCGTTACACCCACTTTACAGATCCACATATAGAGCAAACAGAAGCACAGAGAGAGGTTACTGCCATCACACAACTAGTAAGTAGTAAGTCAAGGAGCAGATCCCATGCTCTCAGCCACTGTCTGATACCAGCTGAGTTCAACACCGAGTCTGACTGGGACATATTAAGCTCCATTATAAACTCTTAAGAGGAAGAAATGTGAGGAAACTTTGCTAAAATCTTTTTTCCTGTCTTTCCTCTTTGGGTCCAGGTGGAAGTGAAGCCATATGTGCTGGATGATCAGATGTGTGATGAGTGCCAGGGCACACGCTGTGGTGGGAAGTTTGCCCCATTCTTCTGTGCCAACGTCACCTGTCTGCAGTATTACTGCGAATACTGCTGGGCGAGCATACATTCCCGCGCCGGGCGGGAGTTCCACAAACCGCTGGTGAAGGAGGGAGGTGACCGCCCTCGCCATGTCCCGTTCCGCTGGAGCTGAGCCCAGGGTATACCCAGCCACAAGTACTGGAGTAGATAACAAGGAGGGAAAAGAGAGGGCACTGCCTCAGGGCTTACAGTGTTCTGGAAATCTGTGCATTTGTTCTCGATTTTTAAAGAAGAAATGGGTCTTTTATTATTATTATTATTATTTACAGTCATATTACTGAACTCAGTGTCCAGTATAATGCAGAATTGCAGAGTGTATAACGGTACTGATTTGCACTTTGATTCACACCTTTGTCTGCTTGGTACCTTAATTTCTTACACCTGATTTGTCACTCGTAGACTGCCATTCTCATCAGCGGCCATCAGGTTGATGTCTGTGATTTTTTTGTTTGTTGTTGTTGTATTTGTTATTGTTTTGATCGTTTTTGAACTGGAGCATGCACTTATTTTCAGAAACTTAGAGAATCGCCCCTAGGAGAAGACTTACCAAAGGTAATACTCGTGAGTAGGTGGCAGATGTAGCAAAAACTTCACAACAATTCAGCAATCATTAGCTGGGGTCATTTAGAGTAAGGAAAACCCTTAATGAAAATAAGCCTTTAGTTGCTCTCTATTTTGACATGTAAGGATACCTCATAAGCTGAATCTTTATTTTTCCTTCATGTTTAATTTTTGTTTTGCTGAGGATTTTGGTTAGATCTTTTAGTGTTATGTAAATTTATGCTGCAATAGCTTTTGCTGCTATTAAAGTGGTATTATTAATACCATAATACTCTATTCAGGCTAAGGTATCAATTACAAAAAACCCAACAACATACTTTTGTGATTTAGGGATAGAATCAGCTGCCGAAAGGAGATCAGAATAGACTTGAGAAAGCTTCAACGGAAGGTCACTATTTCTGACTGCATGTTTACTTAATCAGGTTGCTGCATGCAATAAATTTTATATCTGATGTCTAGTATAAAACCTTCCCACAATGCACAAATTAAGAATCTATATAAGCTATAAAATACTGACTTTTTTAAAAAAAGATTTTTTTCATTCAAAGAAATGGTAATTGACTGGAGGAAGGCATGCCTCAATAAATGGAATGCTTCTGAAATTAGGAACAGCCCATAACAGAATGACCTATATTACAACCAATATAAAACCTAGGTGTAGGATATTCTTAAAGCAAATTTGTGGATGGTAGATGAAGTACTTTGCGGTGCTCTGTTATATATTGTGCAATTTATTTTATATAGTAAAGTGATTATGTCTAACTGTGATCAAACTTAACTGTTTAAAGCCTCTGTGTCAGACATTAACGAACTTGACAGTTCATAACTGGTATATTATTAACTAACACATGAGCTCTTAGTTACAATCTCCTAGTGCTTGCACCATTTTACATAGCTTCAGACCTTGTCCAGAAAACCAAAGAGCTCATCTTAGCTTACAAACACTAGGAATATATACAGTATATAGAGATAAGTTGTCAATTGACAAACTAGGCACATTTTAAGAAAGTTGCGTGATCGTGATGCTAAAGAAATGTCTGTACAAAATAAGATGGCCTGGGCAGGGTTGGTTGTCTGGGTGAGAAATTAACTACTTAATTCCCTGGATTTATCCTGTAAAGCTTGAATAGAATTCAGACCTGCTAGTACTACCATGGACATTTTTTTAGCATTCACTCTTGGGCTGCAGATAGTAATATATAAACACACACAATGATTATGAGACTATGTAAATCTTTTTTTAAATCTTCTTCCTATGTTTTGGAATTATGGGGACAATCTGACTGGATATGACACTGCAGAATAGATTTAAGTCGCTGTGTTTTATGTGCTGTGATGTCCTTGTACTGTCTTAAGTTAATATCGCTTGGTTTTGTTTTGTTTTGTTTCTCCAGTGTTTAGTTGCAATTAACAGCTCTCAAACTATAGTTTGTTTTCAAAAAGGAAAAAACAAAATAGTTTTTTACTGGGTTAAAAATGCTTATTAGAATTCTCCCCCTTTGAGGTTACCTCTGGGCTTTTTGGTAATAACTGCTTTTTTCCAGCCCAGCTGTGGTTTTCTGTTTGTTTTTTTCTATGTTTGTGGTTTTTTTCATCTGTACAAGAGATTTTGTTATGCACTACTACTTTTTGTATTCTAGACAGTTTTCAAAAGTTGGCTGAAGATTTTTTTGTTTGTTTGTTTTTAAGGAAAAAGGCATGCTTTCTGACTGACATGATCTTTTGCAATACCTCAATTTTGAAATATAGGAAAGAAAATGATATTTTCTAAGTAAGTTTATTCAGAAAAATATATATTAATTTAATTCTGCAAGAAAAATGATTTAACAGATGGGTAACTTTATTTTTTTCATGCTTATTTGTGTTTTTTGAAAATGAAGAAGTTAGAGCTTTATAACTATAATATTAAAGATCATATCTAACCTACAGAAATCTACCTAATTATGTGAAAGAAGCAAAACTTTTTGAAGAAGCACCCCTCTTTCATGTACTAAAATAATACTGAGATTTAAAAAAAAAAGCTGGAATATTGTACAGCATAAAGCTGAAGTGAAGGTGAAAAAGCATTGTCATAAAGAATAGGTTTCAAAAAATAAACTCCATTTGGTGCTGAAAGTTGTGAATAGGTGGTGGAAACTACTTTCCCTTAATTTGTATATTTATAATCAAGCGTTGATTGTGCACGACTGACCAGGATTGTGAAAGAGTTCTTCTGTTTGTATTTTTTTAAAGAGAACTTTTTTAGTTTATTAAATTATAACATGTTCCCTTTTGTTTTGTAAATAAATGTGCCCCCAAGTTGTTAATGTTATATTAAAAGAGAGGGTCCTTCAAAAAAAATTATTTTTTAAAACACAGAAGTGTTCTGACCTGCAACTTGATGGGAAGCCCCCGGGTATCACAGGTCCTGTTGTGGCCTTTCCTTGATGTGACACTTGAACTAGTCGATTTTTTGAAGGCTATAACCTAACCTCGACTATTTGTTGTTATGTGCAATACTGTTTGTACTGTTTGTATAAAAAATAGAAAAAAAAAGAAAAGAAAAAAGGCATAAATCTTTATTGCAGATTTATTTTCATTGCAAACTTTAGACATTGTGATTCACTGAAATCATTTTTCTACTGTCAAATATGTACCTTTTCTTCATGCTGGTATTTTTTCAATAGTAATGTAGCCTTTGTACTGAGACAAATTTTCATTGTTATTTTTAGAAAGATTTTTTGCTAAGAAAAAAATTAAACATATTTACATATTTTTCATTTTATTTCGTATTTTCTTTAAGGAGTGCTTTCTCAATCATTAATAGAGTTGTTTCTGGGAGGGACTTTCATATCTGGTCAATGTCATAATATTATTTTGTATTTTTACTTGGAATAAATTAATTTTATGATGCTAATTCTTTAAAAGTTTATTTTTTTCATTTTCAGTTATTTTTGAAGCTAAAACCTTTGTAATATTGTTACTAAAGTGTCTAGTTTTTTGAAATGCAAAGCTTTATGTATTAACTTGCTGATGTGGTTTACAATAGTGTGACAACGATGAAAATGGTTGGTTATGTAAAGTGATTGGAAAATGTAATGGATAATTGGGTAATAAAATGACAGAATGAGCAGAACATGTGAGATTTTGACAAGCCTTTTCCTTTATTACAGTGGTTTAGTGTAAGACTAGGGATGTCACAGTACAGTTCTCTAGGGATGTCACAGTGGATTTATACAACACCAGGTGCAGCCAACTCTGTGGCCCTGATGATGAAGTCACCCCTTACTGAGATACCACCAAGTTGAGAACCTGGCCGGGTTGACAGAGTGTTTTATTGCTTTTCCCCTCTAACTCTTCATTCTGTCGTGTGTGTGTGTGTGTGTGTGTGTGTGTGTGTGTGTGTGTGTGTGTGAATCTGCCACCGACTGCTGTCCACATGTGAGTGGGTACCTTTCGCCAGGCCGAATCTTTGCCCTGCATTTACAGTGGTGACGTCTGAGAGTGAAAGGAGGTCTCTGAGAGGACCAGCCCTCTGGGAGGTTAGACTTGGACCTCAGTGTCTCGCCCGAGTGACCTCCCCGAGCACATGGGTGGCCTGGCAAGGCGGCACGCTCCGAGGTCACCACTGTAAATGGACAGTCTCAGACTTCGTCTTACTCCACCCCCAGCCTGCTCCCTGGTATGGTGCCCCTTGTTTGTCCCTTATTGTGGCAACACATCTGGCCACTCCGAGCATGATCTGTCTGCCCTCCTGCTTCTTTTCCAACACCCAAACTCACCTTGAAGCTGTGCTGTTAAGGCAGCGTGTCATTGTCATGGCACCTAAAATTAAACAAAAATCATACAACTGCAAAACTGGTGTTGCGTAAACAGAACATCCAATGACTCGCTCTAGACAGATGGTGTGTTTCTCCCAGTCCTTGATGGCCTTTTCCAGGCCTCCTGCCACGGAGGCAAGGTTATCAATGACTCAGAGAAACACGTGTCCAGAGTTGGCTCTTGGGTATGCTCTATGTATTCAGTTTTGTAAATAATATATAGATTAGATCAAGTTGTGATGTAAAATTTTAACTCAAATTGGATATTACTGGTTGGAATTTTACATTAACTACAAATAAGTGATTAGGAACAGAAGAAAAGAAATTGGAAAATTTTTGCTTAGTGGTATAAAGATTATGCTTAGATTTCTGCCTATATCTTGTGTTTTATAGCTTGTTAGTGAGGCATGGGCTAATGCAGAATGTACTGCATTTATGCAATTAGCAAATAACTGCTAGTTTTCATTTTATCTATTATATTAGCAACAAAATGGCATTTAACTGGGTAAAGCTCCTACCTAAATATTTGAGTATTGTGACATCTCTACTTGCAAGGTTTGAGTGAAAGATTAGTCACAGATTAGTGAAAAAAAGTTATCTTTTTGTTAAAACTGGCTTATTTGTATGGATTGTTGCTTTTTCACCAGTTTGTGTGGTATGTCAGCTAACATTTTCTGTTGGTTTTTTTTTTATAATAACCAAACTTCTCTATCTCAGCTGCAATAGTGTTCCATTTTACCAGAGTATTTTATAATTAATGCTGTTGACTTTATACCCCAAAATGGGTCAAGAAATGGATATGTGATTTGGGGATGTTTAAATTTGTATGACAATGAAGTTAATCACAACAAGTAGAAAACCTGGGTGCTAATACAGGACAACTTCTGCTCTTTTTCTTTTCTGGATATAGTTCCGTTGGGGTATAAAGTATTAGGTATTTGTATTTTTGCTGTCAAAATAATGGACATAACTTTTAGAGTGTTCACAGCTAAGATCTCTGTATTTGTTTTTCAACTAACAACTAATTTTAAATGTATTGTATCTTTTATTACCTGTTCTCTTAGATTGTTTTTGCTAGTAACCCTTACTCAGCTTCCGCCTTTGGGGCTTGGACTGATATTGCTTGTGTGGAACTGCAGTACTGTGACTAACCATGGAGCTCAATGCAGCTATTGCTTACAACTGCTTAAACTTTGTAGTTTGGACTTCTTTTTTTTTTTCTGTAATAACAACTTATTAAATCTAGTTGTATGAAGTACTGACACTTGTCATCCTTTGCACTTGCCAAGGAGTATCTTGGAGTACATGGATTGCGTCTGGGAATATTTGTACACTCCAGCTTGCTTGATCAGCTTTTGGGCGGAGGGGGGACAAACTCCTTTAAGCAGGTTAAATACAGCAACATTCACCTTTTTTCTGACACGAATGACACTCGTTTAAAAAAAAACACGAGGGTATTTAAAACAGGAAGGTGTTTGTTGACACAATGTGTGTATGCAAGATTTTAAGGTGCACGTGGGCATGCCAGCACTTGCCACATGAAACCAATTTTCAAAATTAAAACCGAGAAAGTCAACGAAAACGTTAAGTACGCCCCCTTTCGTTTTATTTTTTACGCTAGGCTCTCTGGGATCCTCTCGGAAAATGGGTCCTTTTACAATCCCGTAGCGATTTTGGAGTGCTAGAAGCTCTCTTGTAGGCACTAACTTCAATCCTTGTAGAAAACGGACCACAAGCGGCCGCACCCAAGAATCCCCTGGCAGCTTTCATAACATGCAGGTGTCAGCGTCCCAACCCCGAGCGGTAATTCCGTGGTGTGGGAGCGGGGTTTGGCGCAGGTGTTTTCCACTCGGGGGCTCCAGCGTCGCCCGAGAGTCCGCTGGCGCCCGAGGGGGCGGGGCCGGCGCCGAGTAGCGCTCCGCCCCTCGGGGTCCCGACTCCGCCCTCCGGCCGCTCGGCTTTGCAGGGGAGCTGGCGGGGCTGCGCGGGGCGGCTGGGCTCCCTGCCGGGCTTTCGCGGCCCCCCTCCTGCCTGGCGCCCCTTCCCGCCGCTGGTCCCCAAATCCGGCCCCAGTCTGCCCTGCCCCAGGTGGCCCCGGCGCGTGGCCGCGGCCCACAGGTAAGCTATCCCGCGACCGGTGCGCGCGCGCCCACCCCGCCGCCTCCCGGGCTTCGGGCGCGGCCGCTGCAGCACCAGCCTCCCGAGATGCCATCGGGGTCCGGAGGCCTGAAGCTCGCGCGGGAGGCCCGGGGTTCAGCGCAGCCGTGTCACCGGACGGCATCGACCATTTGGAGCTCTGTGTCTATGCCTCGTGCAAAATGGGGAGAGGAATACTATGTTTCAGGTCCCTTTTACGTTTGATTTTCTAAAACTGCATCATGCACCAAGCACCAAATGGAACCCTGTTTTCAGAATGCTGGTCTGACTTGGGCCCCACGTTTGTCTCCTGGCAAAAGCGTTCTGGGATCCTAACTCGGAGGGGGCGTAGGTAAATGAGTGGTGCCGCGGTGACGAGCAGCTTGTTATTTCTAGGGAGTAAAAGCCGGGAGGCCTGGCGTTCCTGGGGCGTGAGGTTGGAAGCGGCGGTCCTGAAGCAGCCCCCTTGCTGGACGCTAAGCCCTCGCTGTGAGGGGATGTGCAGGACAGACCCTGACGGCTGAGAAGGCTGGGGTTAGGTCTAAGGTACCCGCTTTACAGAAAGAAAACTCATTACCCACAAACACTGATGAACACAGCTTAAAAATTGTAGTTGGGTGGTTTTTCACAAGACCCATGGCACATGGGTCACTTGGACACTTAAATTGGAAGACTTAAAGTCATGTATTTTAACTAGAACGGTTGTACTAGATAGGTTAATGATTGCTAATGAGATGAGAGGAGTCCAAAATTGAGGAGTCCTATTGCTATTCAAAGGCCTGTTGGGAAGAAAAACTTTGCTCTAATTTAGGCTCAGTGATTTAGAAGCCTGTGAGTTAACTGGCAAAAGACAGATTAACAGGAGCTTATTCATATGCACATGAATCCAGCAAAAGAAGTGGCCCCTCCATAATTAGAGGTAGGTGTCTATAACCTAATTTAATAGGGGAAAGGAAGGGGGGAGAAAGGAGCTTCTATGGGAAGATCAAATGGTTTCTTTTTTTTTTAGATCAATTTTCCAATGCAATTTTTTTAATTAGCAAATTTTTAAAAATTAAAGTATAGTTGATTTACATTATTCATTTCAGGTGTACAACATAGTGATTCAGTATTTTTATAGATTTAGGAAAGACGGTGGGTTTTTAGGGGAACAAATGGGAGATAAGAAAGTTTCTGATAATGTTTGTTTATGCAGGTGTGAGCGTTTTCTGTGTTTTTTTGGCCAGTGAAACTCCCCAGGAGAGGGCGTTCATTGATTGATTACAGCCTCGCTCTCAGAAGCTTCTGCCTTTAGTCAGATAAGGGAAGCTTTGAAAAAGCTTCTTTTGCATCTATTGAATTTCCAATGTCTTCAGTTTAAAATCATCTTAATATCAACTTTGGAGGTCCGAGGGGTCCCCACAGATAAATGGCTGGAATGACTCTATCACTGGAACAGAAAACTGAAAGTTATCTGTATTCTGTCCCGTTACGGAGTATTATGGAGGGAACAAATTCTTTGGTCATTGTTTGTGTTTAGTTAAAGGACTTGTCTGTAACTCCATGTACATTCACCTCAATATTTAATTCTGGCCCTGTAAGGGTCAGCCCAAGTTATGGAGTTTTCTTCTTTGCTGTTACTGGTCAAATCTTTGGTTAAGATGGTTTGAGCTGAACTGTTAAGTATAAGGGAAACATTCCAACTTGTCACCTTCAGTGCAGGCCTGAGCCAAGTGAGACTCTTTTTTTTGTAAATGGAAGAAAGACTCCCCGGGCAAGTTCTAGCCCCTAAGGTGGGGAGTTGTCTTGCGTGCCTGGTCTCTCCTTTCAAAAGGGTCCTTCTGCTCGATTTCATTACTCATTAAAAACAAACAAAAAAACGCAGTTCCAATACATACCCATAAGAAGGACTAAAATTTAGAAGGCGGGAAATACTGAGTATCAGGAAGAATCTAGATAAGTGCTGATAGAGGTGTCAGGTGGTGCAACCATACTAGAAAACTGTTTACAAGGGCTGAATGTGTATATCCTACGATTCCGCCTTTCCACTCACAGGCAGAAGCCCAACAGATGCGTAGCATGTTCCCAAAAGATACTACAAGAAGGATCACAGCAGCATATAGCCCCAATCTGGAAGCTATCCAAATGCCCTCCACCATTAGAATGGATACATTGTAGTGTATCCACAAATGGGACACTGTATAGCAATAAGAATGAAGATCTACAAGTATATGCCACATTATGGAAGGCCATCACAAACTTAGTGTTGATCAAAATCGCCAGAGTACATAATGTATGATTCCATTTGTATAAACAGGGAAGGAGTAACTGAAAGGGGGCATGGAGGCGGCTGCTGGGCTGCGGGTAACTCTTGATCTGGGTGTTGCATACAAGGTGTGTGCGGTTTGTGTAAATTCACTGAGCCATACACTGAGGTCTGTGCACTTTTCTATGTTTTAATGGAGCATTAAAACAACAAAAAAAGGGGGCTCTGTGAAAGGTAAAAAGCTGATGCTTGCCACAAATGCAGTTCTTTCCAGGCAGCCGCCATGCAATTCACTCTCATTCCTGAACCAGACCTCTTTTTCTGGCTGTCACTGCTAGCAGGCGCCCATCCAAACTGGCCTGCTTTCCCAATCACCCAAACCTCAGTCTCCCTGCTCCCCGTCTTCCCTGCTCCCGTGTCTAGGCTCCGTTCCACTCTTCCTTAAGCTTACCAACATCCAGGAGGATTTGTTTTGTTTTAGTCAATTTAGGAGGAGGGGTGGAATTGAGAAACAGTTTGAAAACCCTCCATCCACTAGTCTCTGCAGTTGATGGTAAAGCATCAAACATTGAAAGCCAGTTAATCTCACATGTGCATGTGCTGACTGGCTTATGTGATGTCTTGTTTAACATTTAACAGGATCTGTTGGCCCCCGCTTCCACATTTATAGCCTGATTGACTTTTTAACATTATACCTTTTTTATTTTTAGATAACGTGTAGATGCAGATACTGTTGTAAGAAATAAGACAGATTCCATGTATTCTTTACCCAGTTTCCCCCTAATATCTTGCAAAATTGTGTTAAATATTACACCCAGAATACTGACATTGATACAGACAAAATGAAAAGTATTTCCGTCACCATAAGAACACCCGCTACCCTCCCTTTGCCACCTCCCTAGAGCCATGGCAACGATGACTAATTTGTTCTCCAGTTCTATAACTTTCTCATTTCAAGAATGGAATATAGGGACTGCCCTGGCGGTCCAGTGGTTAAGATTCCACGCTTCCACTGCAGGGGGAATGGGTTCAGTCCCTGGTCAGGGAACTAAGATCACATATCCCGCATGCTCCGCAACCGAAAAAAAGAAGAATGGAAACATACAGTGTGTAACCTTTTGGGATTGGCTTTTTTCTTTTTATTTTATAAACTTGTTTATTTGTTTATTTTTGGCTGTGTTGGGTCTCCATTGCTGTGCGTGGGCTTTCTCTAGTTGTGGTGAGCGGGGGCTACTCGTCGTTGCAGTGCGTGGGCTTCTCATTGTGGTGGCTTCTCTTGTTGCAGAGCACGGGCTCTAGTTGCACGGGCTTCAGTAGTTGTGGCGAGCGGGCTCTAGAGCGCAGGCTCTGTAGTTGTGGCGCACGGGCTTAGTTGCTCTGCAGCATGTGGGATCTTCCCAGACCAGGGATCGTACCCATGTCCCCTGCATTGGCAGGCGGATTCTTAACCACTGTCCCACCAGGGAAGTCGAGGATTGGCTTTTTTCAATCATTATAATTCTCTAGAGATTCATCTTGGTTGTTTATCAATAGTTTGTGTTTTTTTTTTTTTTTTCTTTTTTTTGCGGTACGCGGGCCTCTCACTGTTGTGGCCTCTCCCGTTGCGGAGCACAGGCTCCGGACACGCAGGCTCAGCGGCCATGGCTCACGGGCCCAGCCGCTCCGTGGCACGTGGGATCTTCCCGGACCGGGGCACGAACCCATGTCCCCTGCATCGGCAGGCGGACTCTCAACCACTGCGCCACCAGGGAAGCCCAATAGTTTGTTCCTTTTGATTACCAAGTATTATTCCATGGCATGGATGCACCATGGTTTGTTTAGCCACTTGTTTGTAGGACATCTGGATTGTTTCTAGCTTGGCACTATTAGAAATAAAGCTGCTATAAACATTTGTGTACAGGTTTTTGTGTGAACATGTCTTCGTTTTCTCTGGGATAAATGCTCAGGAGTGCAATTGCAGAGTCGTATGATAGTTTCACGTTTAGTTTTTGAAGAAACTGCCGAAATGTTTTCTAGAGTCTGGTATACCTTTTTACATATTAACCAAAATGTATGCATGATCCAGTTTCTCTGTGTCCTCTCGGGCATTTGGTTTTGTCACTGCTTTTCAGCTTACCCACTCTGATATGTGTGCAGTCATATCCCATTGTGGTTTTAATTTGCATTTCTCTAATGGCTAATAATGTCGAACATTTTATCATGTTCATGTTTGTCATCTCTATACCCTCTTCAGTGAAATGTCTCTATTGTTGCCCATTTTCTAATTGGTTTGGGTTTTGGGTTTTTTTTTTTTATCGTGTGGCTCTTTTTTATTCACTTTATTTGATCAAATAGTACAGAGTTCCCATGCACCCCCGTCAGTCCTCTCCCCTCAAGTTCCCCCTATTAATGCCTTGCATTAGTGTGGTACATTTGTTACACTTGATAGCCAATATTGATAAATTATTAACTAAAGTCCACAGTTTAAATTAGGGTTTACTCTTTTTTTAATTTATTTTTTACTGAAGTATAGTTGAACTACAGTGTTGTGTTAATTACTGCTGTACAGCAAAGAGACTCAGTTATACATATATATATATATATATACACACACACACACATTCTTTTTCATATTCTTTTCCATTATGGTTTATCACAGGATATTGAATATAGTTCTCTGTGCTATGCAGTAGGACCTTGTTGTTTATCCATTCCATATATATAGAGTTTACTCTTTATGTTGTACATTTCCATGGGTTTTGACAAATGCATAATGTCATGTATCCACCATTATAGTATCATACAGAGTAGTTTCACTGCCCTAAAAATCCCATGTGCTCCCCCTTCCCCCTTGAAATCACTCTTCTTTTTACTCTATAGTTTGAGCCTTTTGCAAAATGTCATAGTTGGAATCATACATTATGTAGACTTTTCAGACTGGCTTCTTTCACTTAGTAATATGCATTTAAGTTCCTCGAAGTCTTCTCATGGCTTCACAGCTCATTTCTCTTTAGTGCTGAATAATATTCCATTGTCTGGAAGTACCATAGTTTACTTATTCATTCACCTACTAAAGAACGTCTTGGTTGCTTCCTGTTTCTGGCAATTATGAATAAGGCTGCTATAAACGTCCATGTGCAGGTGTTTGTGTGGACATAAGTATTCAACTCATTTGGGTAAACATCTGTGAGCACGATTGCTGGATCATATGGTAAACATGTTTAGCTTTGTAAGAGACTGCCAAGCTGTCTTCCAAAGCAACCGTACAATTTTGCTTTTCGTGTGCTTATTTGCCGTCTGTATTACTGTTGGTGAGAAGTCTGTTGAGTTCTTTAGCCTATTTTTTACATTGGATTGACTGCTTTCTTATTGTTGAGTTTTAAGAATTTTTTGTATACATTGGGTACAAGTCCTTTATATGTTTTAGAGATAAAGTTCAACTTATTAATTTTGTCTTTCATGAACCGTGCTTTTCATGTTGTACCTAAAATTCATTGCCAAACCCAGGGTCATCTGTGTTATTTTCTAGAAGTTTTATACTTTTGCATTTAACATTTAGGTCTGTGATCTACTTTGAGTTAATTTTTGTGAAAGGTGTAAGGTCTGTGTCTAGATTCACTTTTTTTGCATGTGGATGTCCAGTTGTTCCAGCACCATTTTTTGAAAAGATCATCTTTTCTCCATTGTATTACCTTTGCTCCTTTGTCGAAGATTGGTTTGACTACATTTGTGAGGGTCTGTTTTGGGGCTCTATATTCTGTTCCACTGATCTATTTGTCTATTCTTTTGCCAGTACAACACTATCTTGATTACTGTAGGTTTATATTGTCTTAAAGTCAGGTAGTATCAGTCTCACAACTTTGTTCTTTTTCAGTATTGTGTTGCCTATTGTAGGTTTTTTCCTTTTATATACAAACTTTAGAATCAGTTTGTCAGTGTCCACAAAGTAACTTGCTGGGATTTGGATTGGGATTGCATTAAATCTGCAGATCAGCTAGGGAAGAACTGACACCTTAACAGTATTAAGTCTTCTTATCCATGAATATGAAATATCTCTCCATTTATTATTTTTTCTTTTATTAGAATTTGTAGTTTTCCTCATATAAATCTTGCACATATATTTTAGGTTTATACCTAAGCATTTCATTTTGGGGTGCTAATGTTGATATATAGGAAAGCAATGAACTTTTTATTTTTTAGCCTTATATCTTGCAACCTTGCTACATAATCTGTTATAAATTCCAGGGTTTTTTGTTTGTTTTGTCAATTCTTTGAGATTTTCTACACATAAAACCCTATGTCATCTGCAAACAAAGACAGTTTGATGTCTTCCTTCCCAATCTGTATACCTTTTATTTCCTTTTCTTACTGTGTTAGCTACGACTTCCAGTATAATAGTGAACAGGAGTGGTGAGAAGAGACATCTTTGCCTTGTTTCCAATCTTACGTGGAAAGCATCTAGATTATTAGCCTTAAGTGTGATGTTAGCTGTAGGTTTTTCATAGTTGTTCATTATCAAGGTGAGGAAGTTCCCCTCTGTTGCTGGTTTTTATAATGAATAGGTGTTGAGTTTTGTCAAGTGCATTTCCTGCATCTATTGAGATAATGACATGATTTTTCTTCTTTAGCCTGTTGATGTAATAGATTATACTAATTGATTTTTTTTCACACACACACACACACACTGTATTTCATTTTTGCAAGAGATAGATAAACTGACACCAAGTATTGTAAATGGATGACCACAACAAAAGCAACAATGATTGCAATTACCAAACACGAAACATACTCATACTATGTCATAATATTGACATTCAGTCCAGGAATCCTCCACTGTAACAGCTCCTTTACTGTGCAGTGAAAATTGATTTGTATATTTTTTGCCTCTGAGTCCTTGTGGGATTTTTTTTTATTCAAACAGAAAGTCACAAAAGTTATAATCATCCTCATCAGTTCACTCAGTCCCATGTAATTTTTTTTTCATCTTGATCTTTTGTTAGCACTTTTATGAATTAATCAGTTTTCCATTAGAGTTCTGAAAATGCTTGTTCATTCAGTTCAGCAGTATAGTCAGTTACCAGAAACCTGTACTTGTCAGTCTTTTCCATGAATTCCTTGAAGATGAAACCCTTTTATAGGAACATACTTGCAAAAGCATCAGAGTATACCCAGAACTGTCTGTAAATGACAAAAGACTTAAAAATGACCACGGTTAAAGATTTGATGAAAGTACATAATAATGCAATTGACAAGGAAATTTAGTTATTTCTGAGATATACATTTTAAAGTAATAACTAGAATTATGACTTATAACATTATACCAGAACATATAAGATTTTCAGAAATTTCATGTAATGTCTGAAACATTTATATTAACATATTTCCATACAAATAACCCAAAGAAAGTTTAGTATTAGTTGTTTTTTTTTTTTTTTTTTTGCGGTACGCAGGCCTCACTGTTGTGGCCTCTCCCGTTGCGGAACAGAGGCTCCGGACGCGCAGGCTCAGCGGCCATGGCTCACGGGCCTAGCCGCTCCGTGGATTTGATTTGCTAATATTTTGTTGAAACTTTTTGCATCTGTGTTCATGAGAGATATTGGTCTATAGTTTTGCTTTCTTGTAATGCCTTTATTTGGTTTGGTATTCGAGTAATGCTCTCCTCATAGAGTGAACTGGGATGTGTTCCTTCTGCTTCTATTTCCTGAAAGATTTTGTAGAGAATTGATATCATTTGTTCATTCAGTGTTTGGTAGAATTCATTAGTGAAACCATCTGGGTCTGGTGCTTTTTGTTTTGGAAAGTTATTAGTGATTGATTCAGTTTCTTTAATAGATGTGGGTCTATTCAGAGTATCTGTTTTTCCTTGTGTGAGTTTTGGTAGATTGTACCTTTCAAGGAATTGGTCTGTTTCATGTAAATTATCAAACTGTGGGCATAGAGATAGATTTGTTCACAATCTTTTATTAACCTTTCAATGTCCGTAGACTCAGTAGTGGTGGTCTCTTCTTCACTTGTGATATTAATAACCAGTGCCTTCTCTTCTTTTCTTTTGGTTAGCCTAGCTAGAGGTTATCAATTTTATTGATCTTTTCAAAGAACCAACATTTTTGGTTTCATTTTCTCTATCATTTTCCTGTTTTCAATGTCATTGATTTTTTTGCTGTAATTTTTATTTCTTTTTTAAAAGTTTTATTGAAGTGTAGTTGACTTACAATGTTCTGTTAATTTCTTCTGTACAGCAAAATGACCCAGTTATACATATATATATATTTTTTTCATATTCTTTTCCATTATGGTTTGTTACAGGATATTGAATATAGTTCCCTGTGCTACACAGTAGGACCTTGTTGTTTCTCCATCCTATATATAATAGTTTGCCTCTGCTAATCCCAAACTCCCAGTCCTTCCCTCCCCTAACCACCCGCGTGCACCTTGACAACCACACGTCTGTTCTCTACGTCTGTGAGTCTGTTTCTGTTTTGTAGATAAGTTCATTGGTGTCATATGTTAGATTTCACATATAAGTGATGTCATATGGTATTTGTCTTTCTCTTTCTGACTTACTTCACTTAGTATGATAATCTCTAGGTCCATCCATGTTGCTGCAAATAGCATTATTTCATTCTTTTTTATGACTAATATTCCATTGTGTATATATACCACGTCGTCTTTATCCATTCATCTGTCAGTGGACGTTTAGGTTGTTTCCATGTCTTGGCTATTGTAAATAGTGCTGCTGTGAACATAGGGGTGCATGTATCTTTTCGAATTATAGTTTTGTCTGGGTATGGGTATGCCCAGGAATGGGATTGCTGGATCAATATGGCAACTCTATTTTTAGTTTTTGGAGGAACCTCCATGCCGTTTTCCATAGTGGCTGCACCAATTTACATTTCCACTGGCAGTGTAAGGGGGTTTCCTTTTCTCCACACCCTCTCCCGCACTTATTATTTGTAGACCTTTTAATGATGGCCCTTCTGACTGGTGTGAGGTGCTATCTCATTGTAGTTTTGATGTCCATTTCTCTAATAATTAGTGATGTTGAGCATCTTTTCATGTGTTTGTTGGCCATCTGTATGTCTTCTTTAGAGAAATGTCTATTTAGGTCTTCTGCCCATTTTTCGATTGGGTTGTCTTTGTTGTTGTTGAGTTGTATGAGCTGTTTGTATATTCTGGAAATTAAGCCCTTGTCGGTCACATTGTTTGCAAATATTTTCTCCCATACAGTAGGTTTTCTTTTTGCGTTGTTTCTGGTTTCCTTTGCTGTGCAAAAGCTTGTAAGTTTGATTAGGTCCCATTTTTAAATTTTTGCTTTTATTTCTGTTGCTTTGGGAGACTGACCTAAGAAAACATTGGTACAATTTTTGTCAGAAAATGTTTTGCCTATGTTCTCTTCTAGGAGTTTTATGGTGTCATGTCTTATGTTTAAGTCTTTAAGCCATTTTGAGTTTATTGTTGCGTATGGTGAGAGGGTATGTTCTAACTTCATTGATTTTCATGCGGCTGTCCAACTTTCCCAATACCACTTGCTAAAGAGACTGTCTTTTCTCCATTGTATATTCTTGCCTCCTTTGTCGAAGATAAATTGATCATAGGTGTGTGTGTTTATTTCTGGGCTCTTTATTCTGTTCCATTGATCCATATGTCTGTTTTTGTGCCAGTACCACACTGTTTTGATTACTGTAGCTTTGTAGTATTGTCTGAAGTCTGGGAGGGTTATGCCTCCTCCTTTGTTGTTTTTTCCTCAGGATTGCTTTGGCAATCCTGGGTCTTTTATGGTTCCATATAAATTTTAGGATTATTTGTTCTAGTTCTGTGAAAAACATCATGGGTAATTTGATAGGGATTGCATTAAGTCTGTAGATTGCTTTGGGTAGTATTTTAACAATATTCTTCCAATCCAAGAGCATGGGATGTCTCTCCATTTCTTTGAATCATGTTTCGTTTCCTTAATTAATGTTTTATAGTTTTCAGTATGAAAGTCTTTCACCTCCTTGGTGAGGTTTATTCCTAAGTATTTTATTTTTTTGGATGCAATTTTAAAAGGGATTGTTTGTTTACATTCCCCTTCTGATATTTTAGTGTTAGCGTAAAAAAATGCAACCAATTTCTGTATGTTAATCTTGTATCCTGCTACCTTGCTGAATTCATTTATCAGTTCTAGTACTTTTTGTGTGGAGTCTTTAGGGTTTTTCTATATATAGTATCATGTCATCTGCCTATAATGACAATTTTACCTCTTCCCTACCAATCTGAATACCTTTTATTTCTTTTCTCTGATTGCTGTGGCTATGACTTCCAATACTATGTTGAAGAGAAGTGGTAAGAGTGGACATCCTTGTCTTGTTCCAGATTTTAACAGGAAGGCTTTCAGCTTTTCACCATTGAGTATTATATTGGCTGTGGGTTTGTCATAAATAGCTTTTATTATGTTGAGATATGTTCCCTCTGTACCCATTTTTGTAAGGGTTTTTAATTTTATCATATGCTTTTTCTGCATCTACTGAGATGATAATGTGGTTTTGTCCTTTCTTTTGTTGATGGGGTGTATCACATTGATTGATTTGCATATGTTGAACCATCCTTGTGACCCTGGGATGAATCCAACTTGGTCATGGTATATGACCATTTTTATGTGTTGTTGGATTTGGTCTGCTTATATTTTGTTGAGAATTTTTGCATCTAAATTCATCAAAGATATTGGCCTGTAATTTTATTTTTTGGTGGTCTTTGTCTGGTTTTGGTATCAAGATGATGGCGGCTTCTCATTTTTATTTTTTTCTTCTGCTTGTATTTGGTTTATTTACTTTTCTTTCTCTACTAAAGTGGAAGCTTAGGTTTGGATTTTGTATCTTTTGTCATTTATAATATAAAATATTACAATATTATTATAAAACGATAAGTTGTATTTTCATTTAGTTCAAAATATTTTAATTTCTCTTGAGATTTTTTCTTTGGTCCATGTGTTATTTATAAATGTGTCATTTAATCTCCAAATATTTTTAGAATTTTTCAGCTATCTTTCTTCTGTTGACTTCCAGTTTAATTCCATTGTGGTCTTAGAGCATGCTTTGTATGATTTCTGTTCTTTTAAGTTTGTTGAGGTGTATGTTATGGCCCAGAATGTAGTCTATCTTGGTCAGTGTTCCATGTCAGCTTGAGAAATATATATATTCTGCTGTTGGGTATTGTTCAGTTCTACTATATCCTTACTGATTTTTTGCCTGCTGGATCTGTCAATTACTGATAGAGATGTGTTGACACTTCCAAGTATAATAGTGGATTTATCTATTTCTCCTTTCAGTTCTATCAGTTTTTTTTTTTTTTTTTTTTTTTTTTTTTGCGGCACGCGGGCCTCTCACTGCTGTGGCCTCTCCCATTGCGGAGCACAGGCTCCGGACGCACAGGCTCAGCGGCCATGGCTCATGGGCCCAGCCGCTCCACGGCATGTGGGATCCTCCCGGACTGGGGCACGAACCTGCGTCCCCTGCATCGGCGGGCGGACTTTCAACCACTGAGCCACCAGGGAAGCCCCCAGTTCTATCAGTTTTTGCCTCAGGTATTTGCATGTTCTCTTGTTAGGTGCATATATCTTAAGGATTGTTATGTTTTTCTTGGAGAATTGATCCTTTTATCATTATATAATGCCCCTTTCTATCCTAGATAATCATCCTCGTTTTGAAGTCTGCCTTGTTTAAAATTAATATAACTACTACCGCTTTCTTTTGATTTGTGTTAGCATGATATATCTTTCTTCATCTCTACTTTAAAAAAATTTTTATTTTTAGTTGTGGTTAAAAAAACCCCACATAACACAACAGTTACCATCTAAACCATTTATAAGTGTACAGTTCAGTAGTATTAAGTATATTCATTGTTGTACAGTGGATATCCAGAAGTTTTTCTTCCTGCAGAACTGAAACTCTATACCCATTAAGCAACAGCTCCCCACCTTCTTCCTCCCCAGCCCCTGGCAACCACCATTCTACTTTGTTTCTATGAAGTTACCTACTCTAGATGCTTCATTTAAGTGGACTCATACAGTATTTGTCTTTTTATGACTGGCTTGCTTCACTTGCCATGATATCCTCAAGGTTTATCCATATGGTAGCATATGTCAAAATTTCCTTCTTTCTTTCTTTATATTTTTAATAGATCTTTATTACAGTATAATTGTTTCACAATACTGTGTTAGTTTCTGTTGTACAACAAAGTGAGTCAGCCATATGCATACATATATCCCCATATCCCCTCCCTCTTGAGCGTCCCTCCCACCCTCCCTGTCCCACCCCTCTAGGTCATCGCAAAGCACCGAGCTGATCTCCCTGTGCTGTGCCGCTGCTTCCCACTTGCTAACTGTTTTACATTTGGTAGTGTATATATGTTGATGCTACTCTCACTTTGCCCCAGCTACCCCCTCCACCCCCATGTCCTCAAGTCCATTTTCTATGTCTACATCTTTATTCCTGTCCTGGCACTAGGTTCATCAGTACCTTTTTTTTTTTTTTTAGATTCCATATATATGTGTTAGCATACGGTATTTATTTTCCTCTTTCTGACTTACTTCACTCTGTATGATAGACCCTATGTCCATCCACCTCACTACAAATAACTCAGTTTTGTTTCTTTTTATGGCTGAGTAATATTCCATTGTATATATGTGCCACATCTTCTTTATCCATTCATCTGTCAGTGGACACTTAGGTTGCTTCCATGTCCTGGCTATTGTAAATAGTGCTGCAGTGAACATTGTGGTACATGTCTCTTTTTGAATTATGGTTTTCTCAGGGTATATGCCCGGTAGTGGGGTTGCTGGGTCATATGGTAGTTTTCTTTTTAGATTTTTTAAGGAACCTCCCTACTTTTCTCTATAGTGGTTGTATCAATTTACATTCCCACCAACAGTGCAGTGCGGTTCCTTTTTCACCACACCCTTCCCAGCATTTATTGTTTCTAGATTGTTTGATAATGGCCATTCTGACTGGTGTGAGGTGATACATCATTGTAGTTTTGATTTGCGTTTCTCTGTGATGTTGAGCATCTTTTCATGTGCCTGTTGGCCATCTGTTTGTCTTCTTTGGTGAAATGTCTATTTAGGTCTTCCACCCATTTTTTAATTGAATTGTGTGGTTTTTTGATATTGAGCTCCATGAGTTGTTCGTATATTTTGGAGATTAATTCTTTGTCCATTGTTTCAGTTGCAAATATTTTCTCCCATTCTGAGGGTTGTCTTTTCATCTTGTTTATGGTTTCCTTTGCTGTGCAAAAGCTTTTAAGTTTAATTAGGTCCCATTTGTTTATTTCTGTTACAATAGGAGGTGGGTCAAAAAAGATCTTGCTGTGGTTTATGTCAAAGAGTGTTTTTCCTATGTTTTCCTCTAAGAGTTTTATAGTGTCTGGCCTTACATTTAGGTTTTTAATCCACTTGGAGTTTATTTTTGTGTATGGTGTTAGGTAGTGTTCTAATTTCATTCTTTTACATGTAGCTGTCCAGTTTGCCCAGCACCACTTGTTGAAGAGTCTGTCTTTTCTCCATTGTATGTTCTTGCCTCCTTTATCATAAATTAGGTGACCATATGTGCATGAGTGTATCTCTGGGCTTTCTATCCTGTACTAACTGATCTATATTTCTGTTTTGGTGCCAGTACCATACTGTCTTGATTACTGTAGCTTTGTAGTACAGTCTGAAGTCAGGAAGCCTGATTCCTCCAGCTCTGTTTTTCTTTCTCAAGATTGCTTTGGCTATTCGGGGTCTTTTGTGTTTCCATACGATTGTAAAATTTTTTGTTCTCATTCTGTGAAGAATGCCATTGGTAGTTTGATAGGGATTGCATTGAATCTGTAGATTGTTTTGGGTAATATAGTCATTTTCACAATGTTGATTCTTCCAATCCAAGAACATGGCTTATTTCTCCATCTCTTTATGTCATCTTTGATTTCTTTCATCAGTGTTTTATAGTTTTCTGAGTACAGGTCTTTCACCTCCTTAGGTAGGTTTATTCCTAGGTATTTTATTCTTTTTATTGCGATGGTAAATGGGATTGTTTCCTTAATTCCTCTTTCTGATTTTTCATTGTTAATGTATAGGAATGCCAGAGATTTCTGTGCATGAATTTTGTATCCTGCAACCTTACTAAATTCATTGATTAGTTTTAGTAGTTTTCTGGCGGCATCTTTAGGATTTTCTATGTATAGTATCGTGTCCTCTGCAAACAGTGACAGTTTTATTTCTTCTTTTCCAATTTGTATTCCTTTTATTTCTTTTTCTTCTCTAATTGCAATGGCTAGGCCTTCCAAAATTATGTTGAATAAGAGTGGTGAGAGTGGATATCCTTGTCTTGTTCCTGATCTTAGAGGAAATGCTTTCAGTTATTCACCATTGAGAATGATGTTGGCTGTGGGTTTGTCATATATGGCCTTTATTATGTTGAGGTAGGTTCCCTCTATGCCCACTTTCTGGAGAGTTCTTTTTTTTATCATAAATGGTTGTTGAATTTTGTCAGAAGCTTTTTTTGCATATATTGAGATGATCATATGGTGTTTATTCCTTAATTTGTTAATGTAGTGTATCACATTGATTGATTTGCATATATTGAAAAATCCTTTTATCCCTGGGATAAATCCCACTTGATCATGGTGTATGATCATTTTAATATGCTGTTGGATTCCGTTTGCTAGTATTTTGTTGAGGATTTTTGCATCTATGTTCATCAGTGTTATTGGTCTGTAATTTTCTTTTTTTGTGATATCTTTTTCTGGTTTCGGTATCAGCATGATGGTGGCTTCGTAGAATGAATTTGGGAGTGTTCCTTCCTCTGCAATTTTTTGGAAGAGGTTGAGAAGGATGGGTGTTAGCTCTTCTCTAAATGTTTGATAGAATTTGCCTGTGAAGCCATCTGGCCCTGGACTTTTGTTTGTTGGAAGTTTTTTTTTTGTTTGTTTGTTTGTTTTTTTTTTGTGGTACACAGGCCTCTCACTGTTGTGGCCTCTCCCATTGCAGAGCACAGGCTCCGGACTTGCAGGCCCAGCAGCCATGGTTCACGGGCCCAGCCACTCCGCGGCATGTGGGATCCTCCCGGAGCGGGGCACGAACCCGTGTCCCCTGCATTGGCAGGCGGACTCTCAACCACTGCGCCACCAGGGAAGCCCCTGTTGGAAGATTTTTAATTACAGTTTCAATTTCATTACTTGTGATAGGTCATTTTATATTTTCTAGTTCTTCCTGGTTCAGTCTTGGAAAATTGTACCTTTCCAAGAATTTGTCCATTTCTTTGTGGTTGTCCATTTTATTGGCATATAGTGGTTTGTAGTAGTCTCTTATAATCCTTTGTATTTCTGCGGTGTCCATTGTAACTTCTCCTTTTCATTTCTAATTTTATTGATTTGTGCCCTCTCCCTTTTTTTCTTGATGAGTCTAGCTAAGGGTTTATCAATTTTGTTTATCTTCTCAAAGAACCAGCTTTTAGTTTTATTAGTCTTTGATATTTTTTTTGTTTCTATTTCATTTATTTCTGCTTTGATCTTTATTATTTCTTTCCTTCTACTGACTTTGGGTTTTCTTTGTTCTTGTTTCTCTAGTTGCTTTTGGTAGGGTTAGATCGTTTATTTGAGATTTTTCTTGTTTCTTGAGGTGAGACTGAATTGCTATAAACTTCCCTTTTAGAACTGCTTTTGCCGTGTCCCATAGGTTTTGGGTCGTTGTGTTTTTGTTGTCATTTGCTTCTATGTATTTTTTAATTTCTTCTTTGATTTCTTCAGTAATATCTTGGTTATTTAGTAGTGCACTGTTTAGTCTCCATGTATTTGTGGTTTTTACAATTTTTTTCCTGTAATTGATTTCCAATCTCATAGCGTTGTGGTCAGAAAAGATACTTGATACGATTTCAATTTTTTTCTTAAATTTTCCGAGGTTTGATTTGTGGCCCAAGGTGTGATCTATCCCAGAGAATGTTCCATGTGCACTTGAAAAGAAAGTGTATTCTGCCACTTCTGGGTGGAATGTTCTATAAATGTCAATTAAATCTATCTGGTCTGTTGTGTCATTTAAAGTTTGGGTTTCCTTATTTATTTTCTGTCTGGATGATCTGTCCATTGGTGTAAGTGGGGTGTTAAGGTCCCCTACTATTATTGTGTTACTGTCGATTTCCCCTTTCCTGATTGTTAGCATTTGCCTTATGCATTAAGGTGCTCCCATGTTGGGGGCATAAACATTTATAATTGTTATATCTTGTTCTTGGATTGATCCCTTGATCATTATATAGTGTCCTTCCTTATCTCTTGTAAGTCTTTATTTTAAAGTCTATTTTATCTGATATGGGTATTGCTACTCCAGCTTTCTTTTGATTTCCATTTGCATGGAATATCTTTCTCCATCCCTTCACTTTCAGTCTGTACGAGTCCCTAAGTCTGAGGTGGGTCTCTTGTAGACAGCATATGTATTGGTCTTGTTTTTATATCCATTCAGCCAGTCTGTGTCTTTTGGTTGGGGCATTTAACCATTTACATTCAAGGTTATTATCGATATGTATGTTCCTGTTACCATATTCCTAGTTGTTTTAGGTTTGTTTTTGTGTTTTCTTCTTTTGTGTTTCCCGCCTAGAGAAGTTTCTTTCGCATTTGTTGTAAAGCTGGTTTGGTGGTGCTGAATTCTCTTAGCTTTTCCTTGTCTGAAAAGCTTTTAATTTCTCCGTTGAATCTGAATGAGATTCTTGCTGGGTAGAGTAATCTTGGTTGTAGGTTTTTCTCTTTCATCACTTTAAGTATATCCTGCCGCTTCCTTCTGGCCTGCAGAGTTTCTGCTGAAAAATCAGCTGATAACCTTATGGGGATTCCTTTGTATGTTATTTTTTGTTTTTCCCTTGCTGCTTTTAATATTTTTTCTTTGAATTTAATTTTTGTTAGTTTGATTAATATGTGTCTTGCTGTGTTTCTCCTAGGGTTTATCCTGAATGGAACTCTCTGTGCTTCCTGGACTTGGGTTGTCTATTTCCTTTCCCACGTTAGGGAAGTTTTCCACTATAATCTCTTCAAATATTTTCTCAGACCCTTTCTTTTTCTCCTGGGACCGCTATAATTTGCATGTTGGTGGGTTTAGTATTGCCCCAGAGGTCTCTGAGATTGTCTTCAATTCTTTTCATTCTTTATTCTGCTCCTCAGCAGTTATTTCCACCATTTTGTCTTCCAGCTCACTTATTCATTCTTCTGCCTCAGTTACTCTGTTATTGATTCCTTCTAGTGTATTTTTCATTTCAGTTATTGTGTTATTCATCTCTGTTTGTTCTTTAGGTCTTTCTTAAACATTTCTTGTATTTTCTCAGTCCATGTCTCCAGTCTGTTTCTGAGATCCTGGATCATCTTTACTATCATTACTCTGAATTCTTTTTCAGGTAGATTGCCTATTACCTCTTCATTTATTTGGTCTTGTAGGTTTTTACCTTGCTCCTTCACCTGTGACGTATTTTTTTGCCATCTCATTTTTTCTTTTTTTCCTTTTTTTAATGAGTGGGATTGTGGTCTTGTCTTACTGGTTGTTTGGCCTGAGGCTTCCAACACTGGAGTTTGTAAGCTGTTGAGTAGAGGTGGGTCTTGGTGCTGAGATGAGGACCACCGGGAGACCTCACTCCGATGAATATTCCCTGGGGTCTGAGGTTCTCTATTAGTCCAGTGGTTCGGACTTGGAACTCCCACCACAGGAGCTTTGGCTGGACCCCTGGCTCGTTAATGAAGATCCTGCAAGCCATGTGGGGTGGAAAAAAAAAAGAACAATAACAAAGTAAAAAATAAGATTAGACTAGAAAACTAACAGATATGTTAGAAAAAATATAAAAATAAAAATATAGATGAAACAGCAACCAGAAGGACCACAATAGTCAAAAAGAGGAGGAGGAAAAAAAAAAGGTGGAAAAGCCTGGGCTGTGGGGGGAGGGGCATAAGCAGGGGTGAGGTTTGGGCGGTGGGCAGGGCCTATGCTTAGGACCCACAGGGCTGGAAAGGTGTGAGAGGTGTGGGGTGTAGGGCTTAGGCTCAACAGAACAGAAGGGGCCCAGGCTGCCTCCCGCCTCTGGCCTCAGAGGGTGGGGGACCCCACCCGGAGGGCCCCTCCTGCCTGCCTCATTTCCCCAGCCTCCCTCCTATGCCCCCAGGACCCATGTGGCCTGGAGGGGGCTTTGCAGGGCTTCCTTCTTTTTTTAAAGTTGAGTAATATTCCAGTGTTCGTCGATACCACAATTTGTTTATCCATTCATCCATCCATTGATGAATACTTGGGTTGCTTCTACCTCTTGGCTATTGGGAATAAGGTTGTTAGGAAAATGCGTGTGCAGAGGAACCAAGGTGGCAGAGTAGAAGGACGTGCTCTCACTCCCTCTTGCAAGAACACCAGAATCACGGCTAGCTACTGGATAGTCATCGACAGGAAGACACTGGAACTCACTAAAAAAGATACCCCAAAGACAAAGGAGAAGCCACAATGAGATGGTAGGAGGGGCACAATCACAGTAAAATCAAATCCCATAACTGCTGGGTGGGTGACTTACAGATTGGAGAACACTTATACCACAGAAGTCCACCCACTGGAGTGAAGGTTCTGAGCCCCACATCAGGCTTCCCAACCTGGGGGTCCGGCAACAGGAGGAGGAATTCCTAGAGAATCAGACATTGAAGGCTAGTGGGAACTGATTGCAGGACTTCGACAGGACTGGGGGAAACAGAGACTCCACTCTTGGAGGGCACACACAAAGTAGTGTGCACATCGGGACCCAGGGGAAGGAGCAGTGACCCCTGGGGAGACTGAACCAGACCTACCTGCTAGTGTTGGAGGGTCTCCTGCAGAGGCCAGTGTGGCTCACCATGGGGACAAGGACACTGGCAGCAGAAGTTCTGGGAAGTACTCCTTGGCATGAGCTCCCAAACTCATTCTATGAGGTCACCATCACCCTGATACCAAAACCAGACAAAGATACTACAAAAAAAAAATTACAGACCAATATTGCTGATGAATATAGATGCAAAAATCCTCAACAAAATACTAGCAAACAGAATCCAACAACACATTAAAAGGATCATACACCATGATCAAGTGGGATTTGTGCCAGGGATGCAAGGATTCTTCAATATACACAAATCAGTCAATGTGACATACCATATTAACAAATTGAAGAATAAAAACCATATGATCATCTCAATAGATACAGAAAGAGCTTTTGACAAAAGTCAACACCCATGTATGATAAAAACTCTCCAGAAAGTGGGCATAGAGGGAATCTACCTCAACATAATAAAGGCCATATACGACAAACCCACAGCAAACATCATTCTCAATGGTGAAAAACTGAAAGCATCTCCTCTAAGATCAGGAACAAGACAAGGATGTCCACTCTCACCACTATTATTCAACATAGTTTTGGAAGTCCTAGCCACGGCAATCAGAGAAGAAAAAGAAATAAAAGGAATACAAATTGGAAAAGAAGAAGTAAAACTGTCACTGTTTGCAGATGACATGATACTATACATAGAGATTCCTAAAGATGCCACCAGACGACTACTAGAGCTAATCAATGAATTTGGTAAAGTTGCAGGATACAAAATTAATGCACAGAAATCTCTGGCATTCCTATACACTAATGATGAAAACTCTGAAAGAGAAATTAAGGAAACACTCCCATTTACCACTGCAACAAAAAGAATAAAATACCTAGGAATAAACCTACCTAGGGAGACAAAAGACCTGTATGCAGAAAACTGTAAGACACTGATGAAAGAAATTAAAGATGATACCAACAGATGGAGAGATATATCATGTTCTTGGATTGGAAGAATCAATATTGTGAAAATGACTCTACTACCCAAAGCAACCTACAGATTCAATGCAATCCCTATCAAATTACCAATGGCATTTTTTACGGAACTAGAACAAAAAATCTTAAAATTTGTATGGAGACACAAAAGACCCCGAATAGCCAAAGCAGTCTTGAGGGAAAAAAACGGAGCTGGAGGAATCTGACTCCCAGACTTCAGACTGTACTACAAAGCTACAGTAATCAAGGCAATATGGTACTGGCACAAAAACAGAAACATAGATCAGTGGAACAAGATAGAAAGCCCAGAGATAAACCCACGCACCTATGGTCAACTAATGTATGACAAAGGAGGCAAGGATATACGATGGAGAAAAGACAGTCTCTTCAATAAGTGGTGCTGGGAAAACTGGACAGCTACATGTAAAAGAATGAAATTAGAACACTCCCTAACACCATACACAAAAATAAACTCACAATGGATTTGAGACCTAAATGTAAGACTGGACAGTATAAAACTCTTAGAGGAAAACATAGGAAGAGCACTCTTTGATATAAAACACAGCAAGATCTTTTTTGATCCACCTCCTAGAGTAATGGAAATAAAAACAAAAATAAACAAATGGGACCTAATGAAACTTCAAAGTTTTTGCACAGCAAAGGAAACCATAAACAAGACGAAAAGACAACCCTCAGAATGGGAGAAAATATTTGCAAACGAATCGACAAAGGATTAATCTCCAAAATATATAAACAGCTCATGCAGCTCAATATTAAAGAAACAACCCAATCCAAAAATGGCCAGAAGACCTAAATAGACATTCCTCCAAAGAAGACATACAGATGGCCAAGAAGCACATGAAAAGCTGCTCAACCTCACTAATTATTAGAGAAATGCAAATCAAAACTACAATGAGGTATCACCTCACACCAGTTAGAATGGGCATCATCAGAAAATCTACAAACAACAAATGCTGGAGAGGGTGTGGAGAAAAGGGAACCCTCTTGCACTGTTGGTGGGAATGTAAATTGATACAGCCACTATGGAGAACAGTATGGAGGTTCCTTAAAAAACTAAAAATAGAACTACCATATGACCCAGAAATCCCACTACTGGGCATATACCCAGAGAAAACCATAATTCAGCAATACACATGCACCCCAATGTTCATTGCAGCACTATTTACAATAGCCAGGTTGTGGAAGCAACCTAAATGCCCATTGAGAGACGAATGGATAAAGAAGTTGTGGTACATATATACAATGGAATATTACTCAGCCATAAAAAGGAACGAAATCGAGTCATTTGTTGAGACATGGATGGATCTAGAGACTGTCATACAGAGTGAAGTAAGTCAGAAAGAGAAAAACAAATATCGTATATTAATGCATGTATGTGGAACCTAGAAAATTGATACTGATGAACCAGTTTGCAGGGCAGAAGTTGAGACACAGATGTGGAGAACAAATATGGACACCAAGGTGGGGAAAGCTGCTGGGGGGTGGGGATGGTGGTGTGCTGAATTGGGCAATTGGGATTGACATGTATACACTGATGTGTATAAAATTGATGACTAATAAGAATGTACTGTATAAAAAAATTAAATCCACAAATTAAAAAAAAGAAAATGGGTGTGCAAATATCTCTTTACGATCCTGTTTTCAGTTCTGTTGGATACTCAGAAGTATAAATTGCTGGATCAAGTGGTAATTATATTTTT
The DNA here is from genome assembly GCF_964374135.1 of Grampus griseus. Lineage (NCBI taxonomy): Eukaryota > Metazoa > Chordata > Mammalia > Artiodactyla > Delphinidae > Grampus > Grampus griseus. The sequence continues at coordinate 52,162,864 of NC_139010.1, read as the reverse complement.
AATTTTTTGACGGATCACCATGCTCTTTTCCATAGTGACTGTACCATCTTACACTCCCACCACAAGGGTGCACAAAGTTTCCAATTTTTTCACATTATTGCTAACACTTGTTATTTTCTATTTTTTGTTTTGTTTTAGTAATAGCTACCCTAATGGTATGAGGTAATTCCATTCCTTTACTTCTAATCTATATCTTTGTATTTAAAGTGGGTCTCCTGTAGATAACGTATAATTGGGTCTCATTTTTTAAATATCCTCTCTCAGTCTCTGCCTTTTAATTGGTGTGTTTAGGTAATTTATATTTAGTGAGTATTTATTATACATTGCTGTTTATAGCTGTTTATTATACATTGCTCTCATTTTGTTGTCTTTTTAAATTTTCCCTCTTTTTCTGCCTTCTCTGGATTTATCTGAGCAAATTGTTAAGATTCTATTTTCTCTCATTCCTTTTTTAAAAATTAATTAATTGATTTGGTTGCGCCAGGTCTTAGTTGCAGCAGGCGGGCTCCTTATTTGCAGCGCGCCGGCTCCTTAGTTGCGGTATGTGGACTCCTTTAGTTGCGGCAGGAGGGCTCCTTAGTTGCTGCTTGCCGGCTCCTTAGTTGCGGCATGCAGGCTTCTTAGTTGTGGCATGTGAACTCTTATTGCAGCACATATGTGAGATCTAGTTCCCTGACCGGGGATCGAACCTGGGCCTGCTGCATTGGGAGTGTGGCCTCTTAACCACTGCGCCACCAGGGAAGTTCCTTTTCTCTCATTTCTTAGAACTTCAATTATACTTCTTTAACAAATTATTTTTTACTAGAGGCCCTAGGGTTTGCAGTTTGCATTTACACTAATCTATGTCCAGTTTCTTTCTTTCTTTTTTTTTTTTGTGGTCCGCAGGCCTCTCACTGTTGTGACCTCTCCCGTTGCGGAGCACAGGCTCCGGACACGCAGGCTCAGTGGCCATGGCTCACGGGCCCAGCCGCTCCACGGCATGTGGGATCCTCCCGGACCGGGGCGCGAACCCGTATCCCCTGCATCGGCAGGCGGACTCTCAACCACTGCGCCACCAGGGAAGCCCTGTCCACTTTCCAATAACACTATTCCATGCTTCATGGGTAGTGCAGATACCTTATAATAGAGTATTTCCAGTTCCTCCTTCTTGTCCCTTATAGCATGGCTGTCATTCATTTCACTTACATATAAGCTATAATCAGCAAATATATTCTTGCTGTTATTTTGAATAGTTACTATTAGATTAAGAATTTTGAAAGTAAAAGGTTTTATTTTATTTTCTTTCCTTTTCATGTTCTTCCTTTCTTTATGTTGATCTGAATTTCTGACCTATATCATTTTCCCTCTCTCTGAAGAATTTCTTTTAATACTCTGTGCAAGGCAGGTTGACTGGTGACAAATTCCCTCAGTTTTTATTTGTCTTAGAAAGTCTTTATTGCTCCTTTTTTGAAGGATAGTTTTGCTTGATACAGAATTGTAGGTAGGTGGATTTTTTTCTTTCACTACTTTAAATATTTTAATCCAGTCCTTTTTTGCTTGCATGATTTGTGAAGACAAGTCTGATTTAAGTTTTATCATTGTTCCTCCATAGGTAAGGTGTTTTTTTCCTCTGGCTTCTTTCAAAAATTTTTGTCTTTGATTTTCTACAGTTTAAATATGGTATGCCTAGGTGCAAATTTGGTGGGATGGGTATTTATTCTGCTTGGTGTTTCGGAGCTTCCTGGATCTGTGGTTTGCTCTGTGACATTAATTTTGGAAAATTCTCAGTCATTATTACTTAAAATATTTCTTTTGCTCCCTCTCTCTCTCTGCTTCTGCTATTCCATTATGCATATGTTACACTGTAATTTTCTCTCAATTCTTGAATAGTGTTGTCTTTTTCATTGTTTTTATTTTCATTTCAGTTTGGGAAGTTTTTATTGACATATCTTCAAATCCACTGACTCAGTGTCAAGTCTACTGTGAGCCCATCAAAAGTATTTTTCATTTCTGTTACAGTGTTTTTGACTTTTAGCATTTCCTTTTTTCAAAAAATTGTATTGAAGTATTGTTGATTTACAATGTTGTGTTAATTTCTGCTGTACAGCAAAGTGACTAAGTTATACATACGTATATATATATATATATATACACACATTCTTTTTCATATTCTCTTTTTAAAAAATATTTATTTTTGGCTGCGTCAGTTCTTAGTTGCAGCACATGGGATCTTTCGTTGCAGCACACAGACTCTCCGTTGAGGCACGTGGGCTTCTCTCTAGTCGTGGTGCATGAGCTGCAGAGTGCATGTGTTCAGTAGTTGCAGTGTGCAGGCTCCAGAGCATGCGGGCTCAGTAGTTGCAGCACGTGGGCTCTCTAGTTGTGGCAGGCAGGCTCCAGAGCACATGGGCTTTCTAGTTGTGGTGCACGGGCTCAGTAGTTGTGGTGCGTGAGCTTAGTTGCCTCATGGATTGTGGGATCTTAGTTCCCTGACCAGGGATCAAACCTGCCTCCCTGCATTGGAAGGTGGATTCTTAACCACTGGACCACCAGGGAAGTCTCTCATATTCTTTCCCATTATGGTTTATCACAGGATATTGAATATAGTTCCCTGTGCTATACAGTAGGACCTTGTTGTTTATCCATTCTATATGTAATAGTTTGCATCTAGTAATCCCAAACTCCCACTCCATCCCTCCCCTACCCCACCCTTTGCAACCACAGTTCTGTTCTCTATGTCTGTGTGTCTGTTTCTGTTTTGTAAATAAGTTCGTGTCATAGTTTAGATTACACATATAATTGATATCATATGGTATTTGGCTTTTTCTTCTGACTTCATTTAGTATGATAATCTCTAGGTCCATCCATGTTGCTGCAAATGGCATTATTTCTTTCCTTTTTATGGATGAGTAGTATTCCACTGTCTATATGTACCACATTTTCTTTATCCATTCATGTGTCAGTGAACATTTAGGTTGTTTCCATGTCTTGGCTATTGTAAATAGTGCTGCTGTGAACATAGGGATGCATGTATCTTTTTGAATTATAGTTTTCTCTGGGTATATGCCCAGGAATGGGATTGCTGGATCATATGGCAACTCTATTTTTTTGTTTTTTGAGGAACCTCCACACTGTTTTCCGTAGTGACTGCACCAATTTACATTCCCACCAACGTGTAAGGGGGTTTCCTTTTCTCCACATGCTCTCCAGCATTTATTATTTGTAGACTTTTTAATGATGGCCCTTCTGACAGGTGTGAGGTGGTATCTTATTGTAGTTTTGATTTACATTTCTTTAATAGTTAGCAATGTTGATCATCTTTTCATGTGCCTTTTGGCCATCTGTATGTCTTCTTTTTTTTTTTTTTTTTTGCGGTACGCGGGCCTCTCACTGTAGTGGCTTCTCCCGTTGCGGAACACAGGCTCCGGATGCGCAGGCTCAGCAGCCATGGCTCACGGGCCCAGCCACTCCACGGCATGTGGGATCTTCCTGGACCGGGACACGAACCCGTGTCCCCTGCATTGGCAGGCGGACTCTCAACCACTGCGCCACCAGGGAAGCCCCTGTATGTCTTCTTTAGAGAAATGTCTATTTAGGTCTTCTGCCCATTTTTCGATTGGGTTGTTTTTGTTGTTGAGTTGTATGTACTGTTTGTATATTTTGGAAATAAGCCCTTGTTGGTCGCATCATTTACAAATATTTTCTCCCAGTCCATAGGTTGTCTTTTCATTTTGCTTATGGTTGTCTTTGCTGTATAAAGACTTGTAAGTTTTATTAGGTTCCATGTGCTTATTTTTGCTTTTATTTCTATTGCTTTGGGAGACTGACCTAAGAAAACATTGGTATAATTTATGTCAGATAATGTTTTGCCTATGTTCTCTTGTAAGAGTTTTATGGTGTCATGTCTTATGTTTAAGTCTTTAAGCCATTTTTTTTAACATCTTTATTGGGGTATAATTGCTTTACAATGGTGTGTTAGCTTCTGCTTTATAACAAAGTGAATCAGTTATACATATGTTCCCATATCGCTTCCCTCTTGCGTCTCCCTCCCATTTAAGCCATTTTGAGTTTATTTTTGTGTATGGTGTGATGGTGTGATCTAATTTCATTGATTTTCATGTGGCTGTCCAACTTTCCCAATACAACTTGCTGAAGAGACTGTCTTGTCTTCATTGTATATTCTTGCCTCCTTTGTTGAAGATTAATTGATCATAGGTGTGTGGCTTTATTTCTGGGTTCTCTATTCTGTTCCATTGATCCATATGTCTGTTTTTGTGTCAATACCACACTGTTTTGATTACTGTGGCTTTGTAGTATCGTCTGAAGTCTGGGAGGGTTATGCCTCCTGCTTTGTTGGTTTTCCTCAGGATTACTTTGGCAATCCTGGGTCTTTTATGTTCCATATAAATTTTAGGATTATTTTAGTTCTGTGGAAAATGTCACGGATAATTTGATAGGAATCTCATTAAATATGTAGATTGCTTTGGGTAATATGGCCATTAAATTTCTAATATGATAATTCCAAAGTCTGGTAATCATGCTTTGTCTCTTCAGATTGTGTCTTTTCTTGCCCTAGCTTGTTTGTAATTTTTTGTTGAAAGCTGGGCATGACATATTGGGAAATAGGTAAATAGGCCTTTAGTGTGAGATTTTATGTCTATTTTGCTGTGAGTTAGGCTCTGTTTAACGTTTGCCATAATTGTAGGTGTTGGGGGCTTCAGTTTCCCCTAGTGTCCTTGTTTTTGTCTCCCCTCTTTCCTTTGGCTTATCCCTAGAAACTCTTTTTTTAAAAAAATTCTTGAGATATAATTCATATACAGTTTACCCATTTTCAATGTACAATTCAGTGGTTTTTGATATATTCACAGATACATGCAACCATCACCACAATTAATTTTAGAACATTTTCATCACTTCACAAAGAAATCTGAACCCTTTCCCTATCACCCACCTATACCACACTCCCAGCCTTAAGTAATCACTAGTTTTCTTTCTGTCTCTATATGGTTCTCCATTCTGGATGTTTCATATGATTGTAATCATACACTACATGGTCTTCTGTGACAAAGTGCTTACACTTAGCAAAATGTTTTCAAGGTTCATCCATACTGTAGCATACATCAGTACTTTATTCATTTTTATGGCCAAATAGCCATTTGTCAAATGTATCCATTTGTCAGTTAATGGACATTTGGGTGGTTTGCATCCTTTGTCTGTTATGAATAAAGCTGCTATAAACATTTGTGTACAAGTTTTTGTGTGAACATATTTCATTACACTCAGGTAAATAACTCGGAATGGGATTGGTGGGTCATCTGGTAAGTGTATGCTTAACTTTTTAAGAAGCAGCCAAACTGTTTTCCAAAGTGGCCATACCACTTTGCTCTGCATCTTCTTCAGCAGTTCATATTGTCAGTTTTTAAAATTTTGAATTATTTTCATAGGTGTGTAATTGTAGTGGATATACCACTACACACGATTGGAAAAGATGTTGAACATTTTGAACCTCTTTTCATGTGCTTATTTGTCTTTCGTATATCTTATTTGGTGATGTATCTGTTCGAATCTTTTGCTTGTTTTTAAATTGGGTTGCTTACTGAGTTTTAGTTCTTTATGCATTCTTGATATGTTCAAGATATAAGCCTTTTATCAGATATGTGATTTGGAAATATTTTCTCTCATGTTGTGGCTCTTCATTCTTTCTAGTGTCTTTCAAATAGTGGAAGTTCTTACTTTTTTCCAAAGTACAACTTACATTTTTTCTCCTATGGATCATGTTTATAATTTCTAAGAAATCTTTGCCCAACCTAACATCACAAAAATTTTCTCTGATGTTTTCTGTTTCTATAGAAGTTAAACGGCTTTAGGTTTATCATGTATGTCCATGTTTAACTTTGAATTAAATTTTGCATAAGATATAAGGTATGTTTGGAGTTGTGGGTTATTATTTTTTTTTTTAGCGTATGGACACACACTTTTTGAAAAGATTATCTTGTCCATTGAGTTGCCTTAGCACCTTTGTAGAAAATCAATTGACTATTTAAGTGTCAGTATATTTGTAGGCAGTCTGTTCTGTTCCATTAATCTGTCTTTATGCCAGTACTACACTCTCTTGACTACTATACATTTATAGTAAGCTTTAAAATCTGGCAGTGTAAGTCTTACAACTGTTTCCTTTTTCATAGTTTTCTTTGATTACTATGGTTCCTTTGCCTTCCCATATAAATTTTAGCATCAGTTTGATATGTACAAAATGTCCTCCTGGAAACTTTGATTGGAATTGCTTTGTGTCTATAGATCTGTATGGAGAGAACTGAAATCTTAACCATTTTGAGTTTTGATACATAATATGTATCTCTATTTTTTATTATCTTTTTGATTTCCTTCATCAGCATTTTTGTAGTTTTCAGCACACAAACCTTTTACATGTTTTCTAAGATTTATTTTATGGATTTTGGTGCTGTTATATAAAGTATGTTTAAAAATTTCAGTTTCCAATTTTTTATTGCCAAGTATGAAAATACATTTGACTTTTTGTATATTGACTTTGTATCCCGAGAACTTCCTAAACTCAATTCTAGTAGCTTTTTTGTAGATTCTTCGGAATTTTCTACATAGACATTGTAAGTCAGAAGTTTTGTCTCTTATTTTCTGATGTGTGTGTTTTCCTTTTATTGTCATATTGCACAAGGAAGGACCTTAAGTATATCTTTGATCCATCTTTATGCCAATACTACACTTTCCTGAATAGGAGTGGAGAAAGTGGACACTGTATTTGTGATTTTAATTTCTTAAAATTTGCCAGGACTTGCATTATGGCTCAGCATATGGTCAGTTGTGGTGAATGTGCCACATAAGCTTCTAAAGAATGTATTCTGGAGTTGTTGGGTATGTCTGGGTATGTCTAGGTATGTCAATTAACTCACATTTGTCAACCATATTATTCAAATTGTCTATATCCTGTTGCTTTTTTTTTTTTTTTGCCTGCTTGTTCTACTGAAAGAGGTGTGTTAAAATCTCTAACTATGACCTTGGACCTGTCCATTTCATTTTATGTAGTTGTCTATTTTTCCTTTATGGATTTTGAGGTGTATATCAGTTTGGAGTTGTTATAACTTCCTGGTTAACTGAAATCACTTTATCATTATGAGGTACCCCTCTTTACTGTAAGTAATATTTTTTTGCCTCGAGGTCTACTACTTCTGAAATTAATGTAACCATATCAGTTGTTGGCTAAGGTATCCTTCTCACTGGTCTTTAAGCTTCTCCCATTGTGTTTGGTACAGAGTAGGAAGTGATCAACAAGTGTTGTGCATGTGACTGTCACTCAGTTTTTTATGTTTCAAATGTGAAATAACCATATATGTGATTTGTTTGTATATCCCTAAACAGTGTTTCATTTTTACCTGTTTTCAGTCTTTATATAGACTGAAACTATACATATTTTATTATTTTCTTTCATTCAACATCGTTTTTGAGATTTATCCATGTTTTACTATAGTCATTGATTTTTCACTGCTGTATACTACTTCACTATATAAATAACACCACAGGAGACCTCACTCAGTCCCATACATTCCTTAAAAATACTATCTTCCAAATTTATCTCTCTAGTCTCGACCTTTCCTTTGAGCTCTAGATTCAACATCTCTCCTTTGATATAACAAGGATCTCAATTTAACAACCAAAAGACAATTCTTGATTTCCTACTCTCCCCCTTCCCAATCTGTTCCTTTTTCAGTATTCTGTATCTCCTCAGGACACCATTCACCAAGCTGTACAAGAACCAAAATTGAGATGGAAACACATTTGGTTTTACATTGAGGCATTAGCAGGGGGACAGACTGACTTGACTAGGGTAAATATGGTGGGATATGATGAAAGTGAGAGAGATGGGCAGGGGCCAGCACATGTAGGGCTTGTATACCATGGTAAGGAGTTCAGATTCAGTATGAGTGTTATAGGAAGTCATGGGAGGCTTGGCAAGAGGGAAGACCAGTTAGAATACAGTAGTCCTGAAGAGTCAAGATGATGGTGGGAACTATAGCAGTAGTAGTAGAGATGGAGAATGGTAAACAGACTTGGAATATATTTTGGAGCCAGAGATGGTAGAACTTGCTGATAGACTGGATGCAGGGGTGTGTAATAATTAGAGTTAAGTCAAAGACGACTTCGTCTCTTTTCCCATATCCCATTCCTTCTGGACCCTCCTATGAACTGTATTATTAGGTGCTCTCATTCCATCTCCCATTTTTGCCTGCCCTTTCATAGTTTCTATCAATCCATCTCTGCATCCCATCATAGATGATTTTATAAGATCAGTCTCCCAATTCACATTCTCTCTTCACCTGTGTCTAATCTGCATTGATGACTATCAAGTTTTCAATTTGTGACTTTTTTCATTTATGAATGTTTCAAATTTGCCTTTTATTTATTTTTTATTTTTATTTTTTTATTTTTGCAGTACGCGGGCCTCTCACTGTTGTGGCCTCTCCCGTTGCAGAGCACAGGCTCTGGATGCGCAGGCACAGCGGCCATGGCTCACAGGCCTAGCCGCTCTGCGACATGTGGGATCTTCCCAGACCGGGGCACGAACCTGTGTTCCCTGCATCGGCAGGCGGACTCTCAACCACTGTGCCACCAGGGAAGCCCTGCCTAACTTTTAAATAATGTTTTCCTTATTTTCATATCTAATTAATCATTACTTTATGGTCTTTCAGATTATTCTATTTGCAGTTTTTATTCTATTTTTTAAAATAACTTTATTAAAGATTATTTAATTTTTGGCTGCACTGGGTCTTAGTTGCAGCATGCAGGATCTTCGCTGAGGCATGCAGGATCTTTCGTTGTGGCACATGGGCTTTTTGTTGTGGCACGTGGGCTTCTCTCTAGTTGTGGCGTGCAGGCTCCAGGGCATATGGGCTCTGTAGTTGTGGCTCGTGGGTTCCAGAGCACGTGGGCTCTGTAGTTTGTGGCACGCAGGCTCTCTAGTTGTGGCGTGTGAGCTCAGTAGCTGTGGCGCGGGCCTAGTTGCCCCGTGGCATGTAGGATCTTAGTTCCCTGACCAGGGATCAAACCCTCGTCCCCTGCATTGTAAGGTGGTTTCTTTACCATTGGACCACCAGGGAAGTCCCTATTTGCAGTTTTGAAATAACGAATTTTCCTATTTGCATCTGCTGACTCTTCCTCCTGGTAGTTCATTGCCTCCTGTAGATTGTGTGTGTGTGAGTTTAATCTTAGAAGCTTTTCCCTGTGGCAATCCTAAGGGACCCTATCTGAAACTGTTCCTATAGGGCAGTTTTGTTTGCTTCTGCTAGGGTCCCAGAGTTGATATGTTATTTTCTTAATTTGTGGTTCTTATAGCTATACATTTAAAATAACCCAACCTTACTTACCTTTGGTACAGGTATTCTGGGATTCTGATTTCTCACAGATGACTTTGTGATTCTGGGCTCGTGGACAGTTCTACTAGTCCTGTTTCAATACGTGAACTCTTTGTGGCTTTATGGAGAGGATTAAGTTATAGCTCCACTTTCTCCTGTAAGCCTGAAACCATGGCTGCTGTCCCTACACAGATAGTAGGATATCAGCCCCTATATTCTTCAACAGAACTTCACTGGTTTAAGGGAACTTACTAGAGACCGGTGGGAACCCTTTCTTTAAGCAGGAGGTAGTTTTTGATGTCTGACACTGATTTGTGTGACTAGCAAATATTTTGTTTATTGACACAACTCAAGTTTTTGCTTCGTAGATTCACACTGAGTACTCTGACACTTGATAACAGATGTTCCTGCAATCAATTTCACTTAGAGTCCACTGATGCCAGCATGTGTTCTGGGAAATTAGGAGGTCTACCTTTAATCGGGAGGTATACGATTGTACTGGGATTAAATATTTGGAACAGATACGTGATGCAACGCTGTTACTTTTCTGTAATTTCTATTATGCTCTTATAGTCCCCCCACTTTTGCCTCTGAGTGGTCACATTCTCAGACAGCTTCTCTGTGCTATGTACAGTGGATATTCTATATAAAGTCAAGAATTTCCTTTTTGTCTTCCACCAAATTTGACTATAAGTCCTAAATAATGAAAAAATAACCATTTAATTAGTAAGAAAAAAGATCTTGAGCATTTTTTGACCATATCTAAACTAATAATCTTTTGCTTTTTCTAGTGATCACTTCCTACAAATAACACACAGTTGCACATATTTTTACAGTTAAATCTTTTTTTATTCTCTTGTGGAATGCTATGTTTAATGTTACAGTATGGTTGTCAAAGCTACTGAAATGTGACACATATCCATGTCTAAATGCTGCAGAACAGTATAACTTTATTTTAACAAAAAGTTATTTTACAGCTGAGGTCTGATGGTTTTGAAACCAATGCCTATGTGTGTGTATGGCCAGCCACAAACCTGGGGGATGTTTATTTCCTGTACATGTATATACAAATATATCCCATACATATATATGCACACAGGCATGTATTAATTTATGTGTGAAATATATAAAATTATATACATACACATACATGCATATCTATATACATATACCCACCCTCACTATTGAGCTCACTTTTCTAACACTAATCAGCTTCATGCCCAATTACTGCTGCCCAGTATAACTACATGATTTTAGTGCCAATACCAAGCACCCTTTCGGATGCAGGATAGGTACATCTGTGCATATAGATATGTGTATTTATGTATGTTTGTGTGTATAAAGGAATCATTTCTCCCTTTTATGCTACAGTCATGCATTACTACGATAAACAGTCTTTTCACCATAGGTTTTGAAATTCTAAACAGTGTAAAATCTACTTCTGGAAAACTGTATAGGTTCATAGTTACAAAAAATATATATTTTATATATATATATATATGTGTGTGTGTATATATATATATATATATATATATATATATATATATATATATATATATATATATATATATATATATACGATTGCAACCTATTGAGTAGATATGTCCTCAGAATCTGGCTATATCCTAGCCCTTAGATAAATTAAAAGAACACCCTCTTAATAGGATGTTATGATAGCCTTAAATAGAACATTACCTGTATTTAGAATAGTTGATGTTTTAAAAGTTAACAAAATGATGTTAAAGATTTGAACAACACTATGCCTTTGCATTAAATATATAAAGGTTTCCACCAAAGGTTTGGTTCAATTAATTGTCTAAGATTTTCATGTTCCAAGAGTGACCAGTATTGTAGTCATTATTCTTAAAATTATGGCTCATTAAAGGCTTTTATACAAAAAAAAGCCCTAGTTTTAATCATTTATAAAAACAAGTTCTCTTTAAAAGGAAAAATGTACATGAACACTAACGTACTCATGGATATTATCCTGTACAAAGTGACTACTATGTAAAGATAGGAGGCTTGTTCCCAGTAAGAACACCTCATGGTAGCACATGTAAACCTGGTTTGGTTCCTCTGCTCTGCAGCTATTCAGCATGTAAAATTTAAACCATTTCACATTAACATTTAAATTTAATACAGTGCAAATGTTTGAGAATAACTTGTTCCCCCCAGTGAAACAAGAACCAGCGTTATGCTGAATATTCTTCAGATCTATTTACACATTGAGCTAAAAAGTTCACCATAAACTTTGAAATTTGCTGAATATCAGCAGAAATGTTACTGAACTAGCAGCAATTGCATTTACAATATCTGATAGTTATTTGAGAGAATGCATGAAATTTTCCAGGCTGTACTCTGAATCGTATTGCTCTTGATCCCACAGATCGCTCAGGTTTTCAAGAACTGATTTCATACTTGCTTTTCCAGAAGTAGAGGTGTCAGCTTTTTCTGCTTTGCCATCCTTAAGAAAAATTGGCAGAAAGGTAAAATGAAAGATTAATTTCAGAAATTTTATTTTCCTTTAAAATATCATAGTTGTTTCTAACATTGCACTTTTTCAACAGAGTTAAATACTTCAAAATATGGGGAAGTTCGTGAACTCATAAAATAGCCTATTTTCCCACAGCCCTAATAATTTATCATTTTACGCTTTTTATTTGAGAAGAATTTTAAGAACATTGCAAAGAATTCACTGTTAACTGTGTCATTTGGCTTTGTCATTCTTCTCCCCTTGTGTGTGTTTATGTGTGTGTGTGTATATATATATATATATATATACACACACACCTGTGTATATGTTAGTATTAGATATATAAATTATCAGCCTTTCCCAAAACCATTTGAGAGTAGGTTGTGGATAGTATGCCCCTTTATCCCAAGAACAAGGACATTCTCTTACATAACCCAAGTACAAAGATCAAATTAAGGAAATTTAATATTGGTATATTAACATGATCTCATATGTAGGCCATATTCAAATTTTGCCAATAAGATCCTTTATGGCAGTCGTTCTTGCTTCCTTGGAACACCCCTTGAGCCCAGTTTCTGCTCACTGAAAGTCACCCATAAGAATATTCTTTCAAATGGAATAAAATACATTTGAAGCAAGCCATGTTTCTTTGAGCCTTTTTTTCTGGGTTACACAGATCCTGTTCTTTCAATCTCCCTTATGTGACATGATTGAAGAACTTTTCTCCATTCTGGCCATCTTTTGGGGATTCACTGATTTGTTACTGTTTTTGTTTAAAATGCAGCACCCAGAACCAGACAGTATTCTAAATGTGGCTTAACACACACAGAGTGGAGTGGAACTACTTTCTCTCACATTTGGACACTATAATTCTGTTACTACAGCTAGTTTAATTGCATTATATAAGGCCATTTCTCACCCTAATTTATACTGAGTGTACAGCTGATTTTCTGAACCTACACAGGACTTTAAATCCAACCCTATTAGTTTTACATTATTAGACCAACCAATATTTCCAGCTGGTGCACCCTTTGATAATGGATTGTTATCTGATATATATTAGTTCCATCATCCACATTAACAACAACAGCTACTATTTATTATTTTCATAACTCTAGTAATATAGGCATTGTTATTCTGCCAAGGCTGAAGATGGTCAGAGAAGTTAATTTGCCTAAGGTCGCCAGTTAATAGGAGGCAGGGCAAGAAACACAGACCCAGGTCTAGCTGATTCCAGAAACAGCTGTCCTTTAGCAGGTAGGGACTAAGGAAAGAAAACCTGGGGAAGACACTGGAGACATCAATCAGAAAGTCAGACCTTCAAACATGCCCTAGTATCCTGGAGAGTTTTATCTGGACATCAAAAATTCCCTCAAAGGGTTGTCTAGGTGATACTAAAGTGAATGACTTTTGCTGCTCCTTTTAATACTTTTACCAAGCAGTCCCAGGAAGTCTGTGAATACATTAAAGATACAACAAATTGTATAAGTTCTTTACCTTATCAAGAGTAAACAGATCAAGGAGTTGATCTGTCCCCATACTCTGCAAACTAGAATTCTCTTGGCTAATAACAGTATTTGCTATGTTCATCTTGAATTTCTGCAAACCCATTATTTTCTCTTCCAACGTTCCTCTGGTTATCAATCGGTACACATTAACCACACGTTTCTGAATGAGAAAAAGAAGTTAAGCAACTGTAGCATGAATAAATGGGTAAGTAAGTTTTGAGATTTACCAAGTCAGAGGGCTTGCATACTTGTACTAAGTACTTAACTACCATTGAATTAGGATTGTGTTTTCTTTATCTGTGCCCATGACCTTAAAATGTTTGTAGACGATCACAGAATATTAGGAATGGACAGTTTCCCAGGTTTTCTTAGCCCAGGCACCTCATTTAGCACATGAGGAAATGGTGCCACAAAATTAAGTGACTTGCCTAACGTCACAACCCTTACTAACGTAAGAGCAGGAACTTAAACCAAGGCTTCCTGTCTTTTGGGGGGAGTTATTTTTCCCAGTGCACAAGTTAACACTTGTGAGTGCTGACTTTTTACCTGCCCAATGCGATGGGCCCGGTCCATGGCTTGTAGATCACGCATGGGATTCCAGTCATGCTCCACAAATACCACTGTGTCAGCGCCTGTTAAGTTAAGCCCCAGGCCACCAACGTGAGTTGTAAGTAAGAGAACGTCTATGGATGGATCATTGTTAAACCTAAAAACATAGATATTAAAAAATAAAATTAGTACATTTCTTCCTAAAGTTCAAGTAACAGAAACTGAACTGTTTAATAAAAATTAAAGAGCACAAATGAGAACACTGCTTTATAATCCACGACATAGACATTTCTGTGACCACCTGAGTTCAGACTATCTTCTTTTAATATACATAACATCTTTAGTAGTAGAAAGAAGGTATTCTAGAACATGTCAGAAATTTCATACCTAGCAATTAAGTCCAATTGCAAAATGGATACAAAAATGGAACACTAATTATAATTAAGACAAAACCCAACTATGAACATTTAACATATGGAGACAGAAGAGTGTAGAGAAAGGTTAGATCAGTCAGGGAAGGTAGAAGATTAGCGTGCTGAGGGTTGCTAAAATTGTACTAGTCCTAGAAGATATTGACAAAGGACATCTGGTAGCTTCTAGGAAAAAGAAAAACTAACATTACTAAGCTACCATTTATTACTCACTCTGAGTCAGGCAATGGGCTTTGTACTTTATGTGCTTTATGTTATTTCTTACAATAGCTCTATAAGATATTGTTATTGTTATTTGAGAGACTCTCAGGCTGTGTGGATAATAAACAGGCCCAAGAGAACACTGCCTCAATGGTAGAGTCAGAGTCAAACCTGGGTTCAAAGTCCCTTCGTGGGTCTCTGTTTTGTGCCTAAAAATCTCTTAGGGATGCTCGTTAAAAATGCTCACTCTTGAAGTCAGCAGGCCTGGGACAGAACCTAGGAATATGCATTTTAAAAAATGAACCCCTGCGATTTCCAAAGCAGAGGGAGCAGACCACACGTAAGAAACACTGTACTCAGTGATTCTGCTTCCAAGCTAGGCCAGCTTCCAACTTGTTTTCAGCAGAGACAGAGGGATCAGGATAAAGAGCTTAGTTAAGCCACTTGTTTGCTTCCTCCTGCCCCAACTCCCATAAACAGATGAGGGGAAAGTAGTTATCTCTATTTTTTGTTGATGCCTTAAATTTCTTTCATGCCCTTAGGAGTGCTTTCCTAATACAGTCACATTTTTTTCCCCCTAACTAAACAAACTATTCAATTATATTTCTGCAGTTCTGTATTTTAAAAAGGTAAAGATTTAGTTGGGTTGAATTATACAAAAAAAAAACACCACATTTGCAAATATCTAGCCAAAGAAGATACTTCATGAGGCAAACTTCTATGTAAGTAATAATAATAAATTGACTATAACTTGATTTGTAAGATTTTTAGAAGCCACTTACCGTGAAACAATGGAATGCCTCTGACCAGGAGGTATGCTACCATCTAATCTCAAGTAAGTGACAGAGGGTAAGTGAGGTTTGAGAAGATCATGCTCTACTATATCAAGCATGCTTTTAAGCTGACAGAAGATCAGTATCCTGTGCTGGGCTACAACAGACTCTGTGCCACTCTCGGAAGTGCTGCCATTTCCCAAACCACAGTCCAACAGCAACTTGAAAAAAGAATCACTTGTTACACAGATGTCCAATAAAAGTAGGCAGTCAATCTCACCAAAATAAATATTTCTCTTTGTGGTGAGAAAAGGTTAACTTACCTGTGACCTGAAAAGCAGATTAGCATTTGGGGCTCTCATTTATAACATTTTCTACACTAGCCCATGTGAAATCTAAAATCTTCATCCGTTATTTATTCTCAATAAAATTTAAGCCAGAATAACTACAAAAAGCTAAAACAATAAAGTCCAGGTTTTACAATAAGATCTTAATTTTTAAGGCTAGAAAAACTAAATGGTATTAACATTTACATTAACTTGAAATTGGTTCCTTTAATTTAACCTTTCCAAATTCCAGAATTTTTTAAAAGCTATACCAAGAGTGACATGAGCAAATGGCAGAGCAAGCAGTTCCTAGAAAAATTAATTCCAGTGATCCACACTGACACATATAATCAAGCTGTTCAAAGACAAAGACAAAAAGCGAAATCTTGACGACAGCAAGAGAAAAGTGACCACCCCACCACCACCACACGACCTGTGGGATCTTTGTCTCCCGACCAGGGATCAAACCCGGGCCCCGGCAGTGAAAGCGCCAAGTCCTAACCACTGGACTGCCAGGGAATTCCCAAAAGTGACTTCATGTAAAAGGGATTCTCCATGAGATGAACACCTCTTTTCTCATCAGACACCATGGAGGACATGACCAAGAAAGTTAAAAGACAATCTACAGAATGGGAGAAAGTATTTGCAAATCATGTATCTGATAAAGGCTTAATATCTAGAATATAAACTCCTAAAACTCAACCAAAAGACAACCCAATGAAAAAACAGTCAAAGGACTTAAACAGGCATTTCTCCAAAGAAGATATACAAATGTCCCAATAAGCACATGAAAAACAACATCATTAGTCAATAGGAATAGCAAATCAAATCAACAATGTGATACCATTTCATACCTATTGTGATGGCTATACTTAAAAAAAAGGAAAATAAGTGTTGGTGAGGATGTAGGGAAATCAGAACCCTGGCACATAGCTTGGGAATGTAAATGTTGCAGCCACTGTGGAAAGCAGTTTGGCAGTTCCTGAAAAAGTTAAACATAGAATTGCTATATAATCCAGCAATTCCACTCTTAGGTCTAGTATCTAAAAGAACTAAAAAGAGGGACTCAAACAAGCCAATGTTCATTGCAGCATTATTCACAATAGCCAGAAGGTGGAAACAACCCAAGTGTCATCAACACATGACTGGATAAACAAAATGTACTGGTGGTGGTAATAACAACAACAACAAAGGACTATTATCCAGCCATAAAAATGAATGAAGTGCTGATATGTGCTCTAACATGAATGAACCTTGAAAATAAGTGAAATAAGCTGGCCACAAAAGAACAACAATATGGTGCCACGTACATGAAATATTTAGAACAGGCAAATGCATACAGACAGAAAGTAGATTCGAGGTTCCCTGGGGTTACAGAAAGGGGAGTGGGAAGTTATTGCTTAACAGGTACAGAGTTTCTATTTGGTTGATGGAAAAATTTTGGAAATAAATAGTGGTAATGGTTACATAACACTGTGAATGTTATTAATGCCATAGAATTCTACACTTAAAAATGGTTAAAACGGCATATACTATGTTATATATTTTACCACAATTTTTTAAAAAGCTGTATCAAAAATTTAACAAACCAAATTTTAAAATAAAAGAAATAGTAAACACCTCAGTAATCTTTTGGAAAAGCAAATTTACCTACTGTTACAGACCAAGAATGTACAACACACATCTAACACTTAGAAGACCTACTTACTTGTTTCAAAGCCGAGAGTTTAGGGGCATGTTGAATATCATGGAGAGAAGAATTCTGAACCGCAAGTTTCTCAGTAGTACTCTTGAACTCTGGGTGTTGAGGTGTTAAGACTAATGCTGGATGGTTGCACAGTTTACGCAGGTACTGTAATGCCTTTAAGAAAGGGGAAGAAAGTATACACAAGTCTCCTTCACATGCCACAAATGTTCATGTCAGTATCTTTCCTATGCTAGTCCATCTATCTAAAATGCCTTTCTTCTCCTTCTCACTACTCCTCTGCTCATTCTTCAAGAAACAGTTCAAGTACCTCATCTGTGATGTCTTCATCTGTGTTTCTTACACGACTTGTATTTATTTTTGTGACAGCATTTATAACTTGTATAAATTGTACTGTTTATGTCTGTCTCCCCCACTAGACAATGAGCTTCTCGTGAAAGAATGTCTTATTTATTAGCTTCTAGCTAACTCTTTCCCACTCAAAGTGCCTGATAATGCTGATAGATGATTCTAGAACTAGACATCATTTTCTAAAGAAAGGTTTCTCAAACTTCAGTGGGTATAAAAACTTCTTGAGGACCTTATAAATCTGTAAATCTCTCCCCTCTACACAGTATTTTGATTCAACAGGTCTGGTGGTGGGAAAGGTAAGGTGGAACTAGGTGGTTGTGTTTCAAGTGGTTGTGTTTGAGAATCAGAACCCCCTCAGGTCTTTTTTTTTTCTTTCTCTGATTCAGCCATACCCTTTGTCTTTTGTCATTTACTTGGCTTATAGTTTGGGTCTCAACTGTATCCGTAAGCACTATGACAGAAACTGTGGGAGAGGTATAAGCCTTCAAAATCACCTTTCCCCATTTCTATCTTTAAAACTGCTACAAGTATTTAATTTATTGGTGACAAGGGGGTTTGGAAAGTATTCTACAGTGGAATATTTCAAAAGGGAAAGAAAAAAAGTGAGTTGATACTCTTTTTTCTCAAGCACATTCATCACGTGTCTCAGGACTTCTGTGCTTTATGTATCCTCTGCCTGGAATCACTCCCCCCCCACACACATATCTGCATGCCTCAATCTTCCTTCAGATCTTCGCTCAAATGTCACCTTCTCAGTGACATCCCTGATCACTCTATTGAAAACCACAACCTACCGTGACTCCTATACTGTATAACCCCATACTTGCCTTTATTTTCTTTTACATGATATATATATTTTACTTACTTAATCAATTTTCACCTCTACAAGGGAAGGGGTCTGTTTTGTCCACTGCTTTAATTAACCCCTGAGGTTATAGAAAAATTACTGCCTTGTGGTAGATGTTCAAATATTTTTTGAATAGAAAATAAAAGTTTCTCTATTTTAAAACCCTTCTTTTAATGTAATATACAAACATATATTGTGGGTTTTACTTTAATTTTAATATTAAATTACTTATTAATTACTAATTATGAATATGAAAATAAATTAAATTGGTACTTTTACCTATCTTCAAGAATGTATACACAATACTGAAAAAAACCAAATAAATCCGTATTTCAGTGTTCCATGTAAAAACTGCTGCACTGAAGAACATTGTTCAACAACATTTAAAAAGTGGACTGTAATATATACCTGGAATACATGGCCTGTAGCTTTAAGCTTTGGTTTTTCAGTTTCTTCAGAAAGTGCAGCTGAAGAAACTGTTTCATCAACATCACACTTGGCACGAGACTTAGCAAAATCCTCATAGAGCTGAACCTGTAAAATTCCCCCCATGAAAGCAATAAGTATAATTATTTTCAATTGTTCAAAACATAACTAGCGGGCTTCCCTGGTGGCGCAGTGGTTGACGGTCCACCTGCCGATGCAGGGGACACGGGTTCGTGCCCCGGTCCAGGAGGATCCCACGTGCCGCGGAGCGGCTGGGCCCATCCGTGAGCCATGGCCGCTGAGCCTGCGCATCCGGAGCCTGTGCTCCGCAGCGGGAGAGGCCACAATGGTGAGGCCCGCGTACCGCAAAAAAAAAACCAAAAATACCCCACATAACTAGCAAAGGCCAATAAAAGCAGTAATTTAAATCAGCCCTCATCAAAGAAAATAAATTATGATACCTATATTTCACTACTTGATTACAGATGATCCACTGCATCTTGGTAAATTCCTTTTAAATTACATTTAGAAAACAAGTTTAACACATTGTTTGGCTGCTAAAATATTTAAAAAAATAGTCAAATAGTCCTAGACCCAATTTTTCCACTCTGTTCAAGAAGAGAAATACATTACCAATAAAAGAGAACTTTAACCTTTACAAGTAAATGAGGAAATCTTCCTTAAGTGAAGTTATGTGGTCAAGACCCTAATAGGTATATTTCAGAAGACCAAGTTTAAAAAAGGATACTAACTGCAGAACCCATACCAAGTTCAAAGTATTATCTTGAAGTCTGGGTTCCTGCCTTGTATATGCTAAAACAATGTGAAAGGGAAGAGAATCTAGAGTGCTAGAGAACAGAAGTCAGAGAATAAAAACCTGCAGATGCAAAACGAACCCAAATGTCACTTCCCTCCCCAGCCCCCTTCCTCCAGACTGCTTAAGCGTGTTTCATGAGGTGTTATAGTGCCACCCCCAGTATATCATCTCAGGTTTCTTCACATGGCACCTTCTCTTCATTATACTTAACTTTAAAAAGTCTTGATTTCCTTACCTCTAAAAATTTTTCCTTCAAGAAATATTAATCCAATTTTTACAAATGAGGGATGGAGGCTCAGAGAGATGAGGTAGATAATATAAATGATCACAGAGCTCTTAGCATCTAAATTAGTGTCCTGTCCACTAAACTCAGGTTGTATAGATAAATACTAAAAGGTTAAATTGTCTATACACTGGAGGGAAAGAAGCAGTTTTCCAGGTATGTCTGTATATCTTTTTTTCATTTGACCATACTAAATCAACTCTAATACTGACAGACTGATGCTCACTAACCTAGAACACAAAGTAAACGTTCAAACAGAAAATTCTGCTTATAGGCCATATCTTACTAAGACAAGAGACAGTTTCCCCTTACAAAAATACTGCACAAGGAAAGGCATACAATAAATTCCTTTGATAATGGTCTCTATGTACAAAATCAGAACTGTGCAGAAGCCAATACTTATTTTGGAAATTTACTGGCAATACTTTAAAAGGGACAAGGTCCCACTTCCCAACTCAGCCCTGATGTATACACCTATAATGCTGCTGCAAGGATATGACATTATAGGCAGACTTCTTGCCCTTATAAAACACTGGCTTACTTCTGTATCATTTTAGCCTTCCAACTTTTTCAATTAACTAGACATATATAACAAAGCAATTATGATACTGGATTTTGTTTTAATGCTATATTCAAAATGCACATACCCAAATGTGTACTTACATATCCAAACAGATTCATTTAGGTTTTATCTACACCTGTTTGAAACTGAGTATTCCTGAAGTCTAAGGAAGTAGAAGCTAGATTAGAGTGACAAACCAAAGGCTAAATCCCCTTTATTCAATACTTTTGTGGCTTGTTCAAAACATTCCCCTAATAAACATACCACCACCAACCACAATTGCGATCACCAGATTCCTAACCTGGAGAGTACTAAGAGTACAGTAATAGTCTTGAATAATTTTGGGTGGTAGATCCTGCAAAACATCTTCTTTCATTCTTCTCAAAAGAAATGGCAGGACTTGGCGGTGCAGTGCATCCATCGCGAGAACACCTATTAATAATAAGAGAGTTAACTTAATTCTATTTATTATTATTATTATTATTAATTTCTCTTAATAATAAGATTAAATGGCTTCCCAAAAGTTAGATATAAATTATATTCACTTGCACAGAGTATATAACTGTATCTCTTTTTCATACCTGCTTCTTGTTCACGACTGGAGCTTCGAGCATCCCTACTTGCTAATATAGGTTTACCATATCGTGCAGCAAACTGGCGTTCAGTCCCCAAAAATCCTGGCATGAGGAAATCAAATAATGACCACAGCTCCAAAACGTTGTTCTGAATATAAGAAAGGAACACCATTATCTTGTGTACTAGGATTATTTCCTTATACTTAAAAATGGAACATTAATGAAAGCCCACTGTGATGACATAGATTATCACCACATTTTTGGGTATAAGTCTATATATACACATATTTTAAAGATTTTTTTGATGTGGACCACTTTTAAAGTCTTTATTGAATTTGTTACAATATTGCTTCTGTTTTCTGTTTTGGTTTTTTGGCCATGAGGCATGTGGGATCTTAGCTCCCCGACCAGGGATCAAACTCGCACCCCCTGCAAAGGCAAAGTCTTAACCACTGGACCGCCAGGGAAGTCTCTATAAGTCTATATTTTAACGTGTAAAATTTGGAGAAAATACTCTATCCTATTTGGAGGAAACTTTCAAGTCTCTTCCACCAGAATAAGCCTTGGTCCATGGTATTTAAATCCTACTGGTAGGTTCCATCAAGTAGTAAATAGAAGAGGAGAAAGATGAATACATGTCTGATTCTTTCAACTTTGAGACTCAGATTAGCAGCAAGATTTAAGAAATTTGGCCAATACCACCATTTCTTCAACACAGGAAAACCTAGAAGAGTTTGGTTATAGGTCAAGTCTACCCAGTATTTATGGGGCATGAGGAACAGGCACAGGTTCTTTCCAATTCTGTTGGAGTTTCATGAAAAAAGAAAAAAAGAAATCAACACTTTTTCATTTTAGATGCTTTCCCAGTATGTGTGGATCCTAAGGTACCATCCCATCTGTTTACCCCTTCCAGAAGGCCTCCTCACCAGGCTCAAGCAGTGGCTCACCATGCTGGGCTGCCATTCTATACTGAAACCCTTCTAATCCCACCTAGGCTCTGCCCCATGACTCATGGGCTACCATGGCTGTTTGGTGCAGAAACCCACCCACCTTACAGCTTCAGAGCTAAACTGTTGAGGTGTGGAAGGGGAAAAGAGAGCCTTTAAGCAAACAAATACTTCTTTTGTTGTGAAAGCTATAATCAATTTTAAAATACTGTGAAATTTCCATATAAGCAAAACAAATCTTGATATATCAAACCTAAAAAGTATGCCGCGGAGCAGCTGGGCCCGTGAGCCATGGCTGCTGGGCCTGCGCGTCCGGAGCCTGTGCTCTACAATGGGAGAGGCTGCAGCAGTGAGAGAGGCCCGTGTACCACACACACACACAAAAACAAACCTAAAGAGTGATTTTTTCCTCTTATTTATTTATCTATCTATTTATCTATCTATTTATTTAGGCTGTGTCATGTGGCATGCAGGATCCTAGTTCCCAACCAGGGATCAAACCCATGCCCCCTGCACTGGGAGGGCAGAGTCTTAACCACTAGACAACCAGGAAAGTCCCTTTTTCCCTTTTAAATGTACTTTTTCTTACTTCCATTAAATTTTCATATGTTTGTAATTACGTTCTCTCTTGTGGTTATTAAAATCTGAAGTGTTTACTTAATAGACAAAACCATAATACTTTAGTAGTCAGTCCATCACCAAAAATAAATTTAAAAGAAAAGTAACAAATACATAAAGAACCATCATTTTTTTAAGAGTCAGAAGCAATCTTAGAGGTCACTTGGTGTCTACCCTCCTACCAACTGGAGAATGAT
This sequence comes from Grampus griseus, assembly GCF_964374135.1. NCBI lineage: Eukaryota > Metazoa > Chordata > Mammalia > Artiodactyla > Delphinidae > Grampus > Grampus griseus. The sequence continues at coordinate 52,139,913 of NC_139010.1, read as the reverse complement.
GGAGGGTATCTTCCCATCAGACTTGGCTATCCAAGCTAGATGTGAACATTTGCAACCAATTCCTCTGGAAGATAAGAGAATCTCTCAAAAATATCTAAAGGCATCTACATACTCAGCCATCTCCTTCCTTTTCTAAGATAAACTGTTACAATCTCTTTCCTTCAATTGCTTCCTAATCTCAGGTATTCATACCTCTCCTATATGATGAGTCACCTCTGAATCATCTCTAGCTTTTCAATGTTAAATCAGATTGTATTATACTGCAGAAGGAAGATGACCAATGTGGAAGACTTATGTCTTATGTTATAAGACTTATAAGACTTATGTTTACATAGCCTAAAATTACATTTTAAATATGAGATTTAAAACCTAGTTTGCTCACATACTGCTACATACCAAATGAACCATTATAAAAGCAAGATAATTATTGGAAATTATCATTCCTATAAACTAAAAAAACCTCTTTAATTCACTGTCAAATGCCAAGCCTTCTCGCCACATGGCAAATACTAAAAAAAAAAAAAAAAAAAAAAGGTAAATAATTACCTGGATTGGTGTTCCAGAAAGAATAATCCTATAATTAGCAGTCAGTTGTTTTACTGCTTTTGACAATTTTGTTTTTCCATTTTTGATGACATGGCCTTCATCAAGAATACAGTAGTTAAATTTAATATTTCTGAAGAAAAACAAAAAACGTTAGCATCTTTTACTATATGTCAGGAACAATATGAAGTCTTTGAGGCAGGAAAATACTAAGTCTCTCTGAATTTGATACTAAGTCTTTCTTTAAGAAAGTTTAATTCTTACCTAAAGAAATCTATGTCGTTTCTCACAACATCATATGAAGCCACTATCAGATTGTGCCTTTTCACCTGATGCTGTAACCTGTATTTAAAAATACATAAGATTACAAAATGGGGAATCTGCAAAGTTTATAATATGCTTTCAAGGGGAAAACCACAGATGCCATTGTATAAAGTTCTTTCAATCTACCTACTAAGCCCAATATTCCCTTCTGCTTACTCTACATCCATGACCCTGATACCTGAAGGCCATTCTTCTTATGACTTGGCCTTGTTGCCCTAACTCAGTCTGATTAGAAAAGAGACAGGTACCTGACTCAAAATGTGGAGGTCATTTTAACTTTATTTGCCAACACCTCTTCCTTGGAGGCACTCACTATTCCTTCACCATTCCATGTTGTGCTGGGGGGTAGAGGGGGAGCTATCAATCACACATCCTCATAGTCACCAAAGAGATGAAGCATTTTAATCAGGTCAAGCCATTCACAATATTTTATCCCCTGACCACAAAGACTGGTTTGGGGGCATGACCCAGTCAAGGCCAGTCAGTCATCTCAAGTACTGATATATTCATGATGGGAGAGAAAAGATTTCTGTTTATTATTGTTGCCAAGCTAGGAGAATGCCCATGGTCATCTTACCTACCAACAGTAGACTGAAGTCCAGTAGAGATCAACAGAACAAGTTATACGTGGGGAAGAATAGTAAATTAGATGTACCTGAAGCAAGAATTCACCCCCTGAGATTCTCAATTTAATTAATGAATTTGCCATTTGCTTAAGCTAGTCTGAGCTGAGCTTCTACCACTTGTAAATGGATGAATTCTTTTACAATAAATTCTTTAAGAGTACAAGCTGTTGAGCTGCCTGTGTTCCAATCTTCATTTAATTAGCTGAGTGACCTTCTTCCCAGACCCCATGTCTTAGACTCCTCATCTGCAAACTGGGAATAATAGTACCCATACCTCATAAGGTAATTATGAGAATACACAATTTTACATAAATGTAAATAAAACTGCTTAGAATAATGCCTAGCCAGTAAGTGCTCAATATATGTTAGCTATTATTAACAGAAGGGCAGCAAATCTATGGACTAATCAGCAATCTATGACTATCCAAGCTTTAAAAGATGAACTGAAATCAGGGCTTTCCTCATGGCACAGTGGTTAAGAATCCGCTTGCCAATTCACGAGACACGGGTTTGAGCCCTGGTCCGGGAAGATCCCACATGCCACGGAGCAACTAAGCCCGTGTGCCACAACTACTGAGCCTGCGCTGTAAAACCCGTGAGCCACAACTACTGAGCCCGTGTGCCACAACTACTGAAGCCTGTGCACCTACAGCCCATGTTCTGCAACAAGAGAAGCTACAGCAATGAGAAGCCCACGCACCACACCGAAGAGTAGCCCCTGCTCGCCGCACCTAGAGAAAAGCCCGTGTGCAGCAACGAAGACCCAGTGTAGCCAAAAATAAATAAATTTATTTTAAAAAAAGATGAACTGAAATCAATGATATACCACTCTTCAACATTTGTATTTAGGAACAGAGATGTACTAGTCGATAGAAAGAAGGTAAAACTAATAGAACTCTAGTGTTTCTGTGGTATCAGGGCAACTAGAGCAAGCCACTGTGGACCAAAAAACATTTTTGAGGAGAGAGAAGAAGAAAGAGGGAGCACTTCGGGAAACTGAGTAGAAAATGAGGATACAACAGAAGCACCTAGAAGATACTATGATCAGAAGACTTCCAAGAAAGGCATAGAGAATGGTTTTGGTTCCTGACAGTTTCCTGGCTCCAAAACTTAGAAAGCCCAACTGATTGTTAACAATGGCTAAAGTCCTTGAATTTTGATGAGTCTCACTGATTATATCTTTATTATTCACTCACCTTTCTTAAATAAGTAAGTTCCTATGTCTGACAACCAAAAAAGCTAACTAGAATTCATTTTTAATCGATTTTATTCTTCCAAACTACTTAAAGCAAAAGATAAAACATTTTTTGGTTGTACAGTTCTTACCTTATTCTTTCAGTGGGAGGTCCAGTATAATGCAATGGATTGAGATATTCTCTGGAGCAAAATTTACCTACTTCATCCACCCAATGACCTGTTAATGTTGGCGGACAAACCACCAAGGAAGGAAGTGGCATACATTCTGCCAATTTTGATCTTGCATATTCCTGGGCCCTTTAGACAGCAAAACACAATGAATTAACCAGTTCGTTTAAACTGCTCAGCATCTGAAAGCCTTCTTTTAAAATAACATTTAAAATTACCTGTGACAATGATCTCCTGCTAGAATGCAGATGGACTGTAAAGTTTTTCCTAAACCCATGTCATCACACAGAATTCCATGAAGCTTATACTTATTAAGAAATGCTAACCAGTTCACACCATCCTGAAAGGTTGGGAGAAAAAGAAAAATGATAAATGTGAACAGATCATAACAAATTTTTTCTTGTAAAGAACATGTTTACACAGACCAAAATATCTGTATTTTTACAGGCAATGAGAAATAAATGGGTATAAGACACTAGACAGAAGAACTGAATTACTATATCAATTTTTAAACTCTTTAAGGCACATTTACAAGGAATAGTCACTATTTATAAGTATAAAACTTTACCTGCTGATATTTTCTGAGTTCAGCATTGATTGGTACTGGAATCTTGTAATTTTCTAATTTTTTCCCATCTAACAATTGCTCCAAAAAGTGTCGTTCCTTGGCTTTCAACTGGATTAATTCTTCTGACATATTTGGAGGGTCTGGAATGCCTGCCTAAAATTGTTTTTTAAAGTGTATTAAAACTATTTGCTACTATTTATTAATTTTTCCATCCTCAGATTATGAAATCATTTCACATCTTATCAAAATACAAATGCAGAGATAACACAATATTGTAAACCAACTATACTTCAATTATAAAAAATACCAAAAATAAAACATATATATGTATATATATAAAAATGCAGAGAAAAAAGCAATTCAAAAATAGTATGATTTTAAAGACTGGAAAACAAATATTTAAGAATTTGACAGGTATTAAAAGTGCTATAATGAGACTACTAAATAAACACATTTGAGATATTTTAAAGAACACAGCTACAATTTATTTTTTCCAGTACCATGGCATTACTTGATGAAGAGGCAAATAAAATTGTACAGTTTATTTTAAGTGAAATCCTGTTACTGGAGCTTCTCAATTTTAGTGTTATGATACCCCAGGGTATTGGTTCTCAAAATGTGGTCTGCAGACCTCTCAGGATTTCTAAGACCTTTTCAAAGGATTATTGACGTCAACTATTTCATAACAAAAGAAAGACATTACTTTTTTCACTGTGTTGACATTTGCTCTGATGCACAAAAATAATGGGCAAAACTGCCTGTGCCTCAGAAAGAATCAAGGCAATGTCACCAAGTGTACTGGTACTCACTGCAGTATTCCTCACAGCCATCCACCAGCTTTTTTTTTTGTTTTTACTATATAATTTTTTTTTTGCTGTAGGTTTTTTTTTACATCTTTATTGAAGTATAATTGCTTTACAATGGTGTGTTAGTTTCTGCTTTATAACAAAGTGAATCAGTTATACATATACATATGTTCCCATATCTCTTCCCTCTTACGTCTCCCTCCCTCCCTCCCTCCCTATCCCACCCCTCTAGGTGGTCAACACCAGCTTTTTTTTAAAGTTGGTTTCACTTAAGAATGTCCTTGAGGGCTTCCCTGGTGGCGCAGTGGTTGAGAGTCCGCCTGCCAATGTGGGGGACACGGGTTCGTGCCCCGGTCCGTGGGCACGAGCGGCTGGGCCCGTGAGCCATGGCTGGGCCCGTGAGCGGCTGGGCCCGTGAGCCATGGCCGCTGAGCCTGCGCATCCGGAGCCCATGCTCCACAACGGGAGAGGCCACAACAGTGAGAGGCCCGCGTATCACGAAAAAAAAAAGAAAAAAGAAATGTAAAGTGAAAGTTAAGAAATGTAAAATTCTCAGAAAAGAACTTCAATTAAATTCAATTAAAATATAAGTTCCTTATAATACCAGAAATAGTATCAGGAGTGAGGTGTATACACTGAGTCTTAAGATGATTGCTTGTTATATTTTCAGAAGGTTTTTTTTTTTTTGCTGCGCTGCAGGGCTCGAGGGATCTTAGTTCCCCAACCAGGGATCAAACCTGTGCCCCCTGCAGTGGAAGCGTGGAGTTCTAACCACTGGACCATCAGGGAATTCCCTCAAAAGGTTTTAGAATTAACAACTTTGTCAATTAAGATAGAAACTAACATTTTAACACATCTAATACCATAATGACAACCATCAAAATGAAGCCTTTCTGCACAGTGCTTTTTAAGTAACAAATCTTCAAACATTTATCCTCATGGACCTTTTAATAAATGACAACCAGATATAAGGCCATACAATAGGGACATTTCCTAACAACGATTAGGATTCATAAATACTGTTTAGTGCCAGGAACCCTTCCTTTGAGTATCTTCCTCACCCCAATTCCTATAAAAGCAGCAAGAGTTACTAATAGTGCAAGGAATTAAAGCTTCTATCAAAACCACTGGTTTATATTCCCTGAATCCTTGACTGAAAAGTACATGATTCTTCCTATGAAGATGGGACAGAGCAAATCAAGATAAAGTGAAACAGGAATTAACTTGCATGACATTCTTGTTTCTATTGCTGCATCTTCAAACTCATAGCATCTAATCTGCTATTAATCCTATCCAGTGTGTTTTTATTTGTAATTATATCTTTCAACTCAAGAAGTTCAATTTGGGTTGTTCTTATGTCTTCCATTTTGCTCCTCATCACACTCATGCTTTCCCTCTACCTTCTTGAACATATGGAGCATATTTTAATGTCCTTGTATACTAATTCTATTATCTGGGTCATTTCAGGGTCTGCTTCTATTGACTGACTTTTCTCCTGGTTAACTTTTTTTGGGGGGGCAGGATCTCAGTTCCCTGAGCAGGGATTGAAACCTGGCCATGGCAATGAAAGCCTGGAATCCTAACCACTAGGCCACCAGGGAACTCCCTCTGGCTAATTTTCTGATGGGTGCTAAACGTCCTAAGTTTTACGCTGTTGGGTGCTGAACTTTTGGGGGTTAAACAGTTTTTTCTTTTGGGGATATAGTTAAATTACCTGAAACCAATTTGATCCTTTTCAGGCTTGCTTTTAAGCTTTATTAAGGTGGGTTCAAATCAGTCTTCTGTCAAGGGTTAATTTGGCCCTGCTACTCAGGCAATATACTTCTAAGGACTGTACTCAGTGCCCTATATGGTAGGTCCTCTGACTCAGCTTGGGGGAAATACCTATTCTTGACCCTGTGTGAGCTCTGGGAATTGTTCCACCTACTCCTTTCTGATTTTTCCCCCCAGTCTCAAACATATTCTCATACATATGCCCAGATGAATGAATACTTAGCCTTTGTGTGGACCTCTGGAGCTTCCTCTCTGTGCAGCTACTTCCTCTCAGGTACTCTGCCTTGCAAATTCTACCCATCTTGTCCTCCCTGCACTGTGACTCTGCTAGCCTCTGTTTAGGTTTCACTTCCCTGTCCTATGGTCTGGAAACTCACTCCAGGCAGTAAGCTAGGGCATTTCATTTGTTCCCTTGTTGTTCAATGTCTGAAATCCATTGTTTGATTCATTTTGTCTGGTTTTCTACGTTAAGGTAGGAGGATAAATCTGTTTTATCATGGCTGGAAGCAAAATATGCATCACATCCTTGTAATTTTCACATCTATCAAAGGGAATCTTATCAATCTTTTCTCAATCTCTAAAGTTCAAAATCTCTTTTCTTTGCCAACTTGTTATCAAGTACTGTTATTCTCCCTTAAAAAAAAAGTAGTTTAGACTCTTTATCACCTCACAGTGGATCTGGGCTCTGGGGGCACTTACATTCTAATCCACATTCAAACAGCTATTAAACTGATTTTCCTAAAACACTGCTTTCATCATCTATTCCTTTGCTCAAAGAACACATGATGGTTTCTCATCACTCATTGATTTCAATGCCAAAAAAGACCAAGGGGACAAAGCATAATCAACTTAGTTTACAGATAAGATGATGCAAGGCCCAAAAGTTAAAGGATATGAATAAGACCTAGGAAGCAGAGGATGGAAACAATTCAGGAAATGTCACTTGGGTCTTTTGATACAGTAGTCTAGTATTTTTTTAGTCACGGTGGTTATTTTAACATATTGTGGAAAAAATATTCATGCAGAGAAATATATAAACAAAGGTACAGATCAATAAATTAGAAAACAAACAGCTCTCTAACTACTGCCTGATTAAGAAAACAGCCCTGATTTTTCACAGAACTGGAACAAAAAATTTTGCAATTTGTATGGAAACACAAAAGACCCCGAATAGCCAAAGCAATCTTGAGAACGAAAGAAGGAACTGGAGGAATCAGGCTCCCTGACTTCAGACTATACTACAAAGCAACAGTTATCAAGATGGTATGGTACTGGCACAAAAACAGAAAGATAGATCAATGGATCAGGATAGAAAGCCCAGAGATAAACCCATGCACATATGGACACCTTATCTTTGATAAAGGTGGCAGTAATGTACAGTGGAGAAAGGACAGCCTCTTCAATAAGTGGTGCTGGGAAAACTGGACAGGTACATGTAAAAGTATGAGATTAGATCACTCCCTAACACCATACACAAAAATAAGCTCAAAATGGATTAAAGACCTAAATGTAAGGCCAGAAACTATCAAACTCTTAGAGGAAAACATAGGCAGAACACTCTATGACATAAATCACAGCAAGATCCTTTCTGACCCACCTCCTAGAGTAATGGAAGTAAAAACAAAAATAAACAAATGGGACCTAATGAAACTTCAAAGCTTTTGCACAGCAAAGGAAACCATAAACAAGACCAAAAGACAACCCTCAGAATGGGAGAAAATATTTGCAAATGAAGCAACCGACAAAGGATTCATCTCCAAAATTTACAAGCAGCTCATGCAGCTCAATAACAAGAAAACAAACAACCCAATCCAAAAATGGGCAGAAGACCTAAATAGACATTTCTCCAAAGAAGATATACAGACTGCCAACAAACACATGAAAGAATGCTCAACATCATTCATCATTAGAGAAATGCAAATCAAAACTACAATAAGATATCATCTCACACCAGTCAGAATGGCCATCATCAAAAAATCTAGAAACAATAAATGCTGGAGAGGGTGTGGAGAAAAGGGAACACTCTTGCACTGCTGGTGGGAATGTGAATTGGTTCAGCCACTATGGAGAACAGTATGGAGGTTCCTTAAAAAACTACAAATAGAACTACCATATGACCCAGCAATCCCACTACTGGGCATATACCCTGAGAAAACCAAAATTCAAAAAGAGTCATGTACCAAAATGTTCATTGCAGCTCTATTTACAATAGCCCGGAGATGGAAACAACCTAAGTGCCCATCATCGGATGAATGGATAAAGAAGATGTGGCACATATATACAATGGAATATTACTCAGCCATAAAAAGAAACGAAATTGAGCTATTTGTAATGAGGTGGATAGACCTAGAGTCTGTCATACAGAGTGAAGTAAGTCAGAAAGAAAAAGACAAATACCGTATGCTAACACATATATATGGAATTTAAGAAAAAAAATGTCATGAAGAACCTAGGGGTAAAGCAGGAATAAAGACGCAGACCTCCTAGAGAACGGACTTGAGGTTATGGGGAGGGGGAAGGGTGAGCTGTGACAGGGCGAGAGAGAGTCATGGGCATATACACACTAACAAACGTAGTAAGGTAGATAGCTAGTGGGAAGCAGCCGCATGGCACAGGGATATTGGCTCGGTGCTTTGTGACAGCCTGGAGGGGTGGGATAGGGAGGGTGGGAGGGAGGGAGACGCAGGAGGGAAGACATAAGGGAACATATGTTTATGTATGACTGATTCACTTTGTTATGGGGCAGAAACTAGCAGACCATTGTAAAGCAATTATACCCCAATAAAGATGTTAAAAAAAAAAAAAAAAAAAGAAAACAGCCCTGCCATCATCCTACAAGGTCCTGTAAGCTCCCCCCAGTGATAACCCACTCTCCTTTCCTCAAGAGGTAATCATCTTACTGATTTTTCATGGCAATTTCTTTTTTACCTTTCTTTATACCTTTATCACCTAAGTATGCATCCCATGTACTTTTGCCTATTTTTGAACGTCATAAAAATAGAATCTTACGTTAAGGATTCACTAATTGTCGTATGTATCTGTACTTTGTTCATTCTTATTGCAGTATAATAATCCACAGTTAACATACCTACTCTACAGATAATGAATATCTGAGTGGTTTTAAGACTACTATAAATAATGGTATAAATAATATTCTTGAAGGTGTGTCTTGGATGTATTCTGAATTTCTCTAGGATATATACCTAGCATAGATTTGATGGGTCATTGGGATGGGAATCTTCAACTTTACCAGATATAGCCAATTTTTTTTTTTTCAGAGAGGCTATCATCCAACTTACGCTCATATTTTGCTGGTGGAAATATAAAATGGTAGAGTTACTCTGGGAAAAATAGTTTGGCAGTTTCTTAAAAAGTTAAACATGATATGATCCAGTAATTCCACTCCTAAATATCTGCTCAAAAGAAATAAAAGCAGGGACTTCTCTGGTGGTCCAGTGGTTAACAATCCATGTTCTGGGGCTTCCCTGGTGACGCAGTGGTTAAGAATACACCTGTCAATGCAGGGGACACAGGTTCGAGCCCTGGACCAGGGAGATCCCACATGCTGCAGAGCAACTAAGCCCGTGCACCACAACTACTGAAGCCTGTGTGCCTACAGCCTGTCCTCTGCAACAAGAGAAGCCACTGCAACAAGAAGCCCGTGCACCGCAACGAAGAGTAGCCCGTCACTTGCCGCAACTAAAGAAAGCCTGTGCGCAGCAACAAAGACCCAACGCAGCCAGAAATAAATAAATAAAACAAATAAATTAAAGGAAAGAAATAAAAGCATACATCCACACAAAGACTTTATAAGTGCATAAAGTGCACGTTAATAGCAGCATTACTTATAATAGCCAAAAGCTGGTAATAAGCCAAACGTCCATCAACTGGTGAATGGATAAACAAAATGTGGTGTCTCCATGAAATAGAGTATTATTGGCCAGTAATACTCTAAACACACCCAAAAGGATAACACATCCAAAAGGAGCTACTGACATACTACACCACGGATGAACTGCATATATACTTACTTCCTGAATTACAAAAATCCCATAAAAATATATAAGTGGCTAAGTGGAAGGGTCCTGGCTTTTCCCTTGCTTCAAGCCACTTCTGTTTCCCACACTGGCCACATATATTATTTCTGTAGCATGAATATACTCCAAAATTCTCCAACTTCAGCCTTCTAGTCTGCTTTCTCCATAATCCAACAGAGACATCATTTGCTTTTTACACTTTCAATTACCATCTTTCAAATTTACCTTTCACGTAAACTTCAGAACAGAATCTTTACATAGATGTTACCAGGGATACTTAGGAACAATTCTATTTCTAGAATAGCATCAATGAATTATCATTCTTTTAGGAACCATAGTTTTTGTTTGTTTGCTTTTTAAATTTTTGGCCGTGTCGTGTGGCATGTGGGATCCTAGTTCCCCAATAGAACCCGTGCCCCCTGCAGTGGGGTCTTAACCACTAGACTGCCAGGGAAGTCCCAGAACCATAGTTTTATTTAAAACACTGTATTAAAAAAAAAATTACCCATTAAAGCATAAAATTCTTAACACTTATAACATAAACATATTCAAATCTTTTTTTAAACCTGACATGTTCTTTAAAAAGGGTTACAATTACTATGAAGTTACTGAAAACATTAAGTCCATAAACCAAGTATCTTCAACTTACCTCAAGTGGCATGAGTCTAATGAGTGTTGCAAAGCACTGTGTAGCCATGAATCTTACACTGTCCGTCTGATCACTCATTCTTCCCAACACAGGCACGACTAAAAGGACAATATATGGAACAATACCAACATCCAGTTGTTCCATTACACCTGAGTAAGTTATTAAGGAAATTTCCAACTGGTTCCAAGGTAGATGTTTTCACAAACTAAGACCATGACTTCTAAAACAGTTCCTCATTTTCTCACCTGTATTATGAAGAACTGACTGTCCCTCAAGGTCTATGATTCAACTATAACAGCATTTGTACAATGTTACTCCTTTGTGAACATTATGTAACTTTCTCATGATTAAGATAAAATGATGTTTTTCATCATTTTCATCATGAGGAAGGTTGGAGGTAACTTTATTAATAAGACTTTTTTCCATAGAGAAATTCCTACAAGTTTCTAGAATTCCCATACCAAAACTGAGTTACAATTGCAAGCAAGGGAGCACAACTCAGCGTCAAAGATTAATTCCAAATTTCCCACCAATATCTCAACAATCTTAAACTGGACATAGCAGGCCCAGTGAGTTCAGTCCTCCTGTAATCTTTTTTTTTTTTTTTTTTTTTTTTTTTTTTTTTTTTTTTGTGGTATGCGGGCCTCTCACTCTTGTGGCCTCTCCCGTTGTGGAGCACAGGCTCCGGACGCACAGGCTCAGCGGCCATGGCTCACGGACCTAGCCGCTCCACGGCATGTGGGATCTTCCCAAACCGGGGCACGAACCCGTGTCCCCTGCGTCCGCAGGCGGACTCTCAACCACTGCGCCACCAGGGAAGCCCCTCCTGTAATCTTTAGCATTTCTGAGCCAGAGTTTCTAACTGATTTAATCTCCACCCGTCTTTCTTGCTCTTATACCGAAATATCTTTCGGGTTATTTCGAGAAAAGAATGTCAGTGGATGCCATACCCTTGGTAAAAGCTTGCTTGTAGGGCTTCCCTGGTGGCGCAGTGGTTGAGAGTGTGCCTGCCGATGCAGGGGACGCGGGTTCGTGCCCCGGACCGGGAAGATCCCACATGCCGTGGAGCGGCTGGGCCCGTGAGCCATGGCCGCTGAGCCTGCGCGTCCAGAGCCTGTGCTCCACAACAGGAGAGGTCTCAACAGTGAGAGGCCCGTGTACCGCAAAAAATGATAATAATAATAAATAAATAAGCTTGCCTGTATATTTCTAGTTATTTAGTATATACTTAGTCATTTTCTACCCAAGTAATGAACAAAGCGAACATAATGTTTATAAGAACTACCTATATCTGATTAATATTAAAAAAAATTGATTATAAACCAAATAAACAGATTAGTTACTAGATAAATAGTTCATGAGGTACATAAAATTTTTGCCTGTAAAAAGATCTCTTAAAATTAATAGTAATTCTTCAGACTTTCTGTGTGAATATTTTCATAATCAAATGTAAATATATTTATAATGTATTATAATGTAATAAAAATACACTTCAAAATAAAATCTAAAAAAGTAGGTTTCTTTTTGGAACAAGGCAGGTTATGTGCGTATTTGTTTTTGTTCTGTTTTGTTTTGTTTTTGCTGCACTGCGCAGCTTGCGGGATCTTAGTTCCCTGACCAGAGATCGAACCCATGCCCTCAGCAGTGAAAGCACGGAGTCCTAACCACTGGACCACCAGGGAATTCCCTGTGCACATTTGAATAAATTTTATTTTAGTCATCCTTAAATAAAATGAATATAATTTCTGAATAGTTTGTCAAAATAAAAAAGGATACAGGCAAGTGCTTCAATTGCACCCTCTTGTTTGATATTGTCATCAATTGCTCCCAGCCATGGAAGAACCTTCTCCAAAAAAATATTCATTGTTTCCATGGTACCTATTTTGCTCATGACACCTATACAACGAGCAGCCATGTGCCTCACTGCAGTGCTGGGGTACTGAAGGCACATATAAAGATGAGGCAAATGCTGTACCAACTAAAAACAAAAAGTTTAAGATAATCAGAACACTCATTAGGGAATCTACTGTTCAAAATATAACTATAACGGCCCATACTCAGAGGTTCTCAATATTCTAAGTAACTCTAAATCCAGGAATATCTCCAATTACCTCAAACCATTACTGTCAAAACATCCTCAATAAAAATTTAAATCTAAGTTGTTATTATAATGCTTTTAAAAAGAATAGAAAGGTGCAGAACTTCTCCCCTGTTCAATATCCTCTTACGCATCAGGGAACACTCAATTCTTTCCAAAATTAGCAGGGAACGCATCAAAGGAACTTGCAAAAATCTCCTACTGAGGGTGGGAAAATGACACCACACATCATCAGCCCCCTCCCAACATGGCTTAGTTTTAGGTACGTACTTTTTTATTCACGGGGTTGAGTGATCTCGATTTTGTTCTGGGCACTATACTTTGGTAGGTATTTTCCACTTTAACTTCCTGGCTTACCAAAGGCAATATGATCACAAGACCACAACATATCCCATTATTAAATGTCTGCTGCATGGAAGCCAGGATTAATGCTCATGAGATCCAGGTACTTGCTCAACAGACTAGCCTTACAGCTCAGCTGAATGCATGCTGTTGATCACGGAGGGTGAGCATATAAAGGATTCTGCCCTTCTTTACTAATGATAAATCCGCAAAATTTAACAAGAATATGCTTTATTACTATATAAACAGAAAAATTTCACTCTTCTCTACTCTCTCCTAGATTCTCCCTCTTATATTAGATGTGAATAGAGAATTGGAGATAGCACCCTTCACAATGTTATAAACTGCAGAGAGCTTCCTATTGCAGTTATACGGAAAGAGTAATACTTTCTTCAATGGAAAAACCAGACAATTAATTCTCTTGTCTATGTTCCTCCTCCCTCTGTTCCAATTTTTTGGTAAGAGATATTTTAACAGTCAAAAAATAAACCCAGGTTCTATCTTTGCCACTGACTAGTTTCATCTCTGAGAGGTAACTTCCTTCTACCATTACATTTATCTTGGAAAGAGGTTTTATTACCTGTACTCTTCCTTTCCTAGACTATATTGTTAAGATGGTATAGATGAATAGGGATGCGGCTTTCTTTCCTGTTTATACCTGGCTTCTGCGTCATCAGAGCCCTGTCCCTACTGCCCTGTATTCTAAGCTCCCAGAGTGGGTTTTCTATCATTCATGCACCCAGCTCTGCCTCAAAGCCCATAAGAGTTGAGTTGTCAGGAAAGAAGGAATCTAGATATAGCATATAAAAGAAAATGCAATTATAAGGGATGACATCAAAGTTGCACTTTTCATTCAAGCCTTAAGTCTAATAAGACTACTTGTTTTACTAGAAAAAAAACTACACTTGCATTAGTTAGTTACCAAGGGATGAAGCTCAGAATCCATTGACACTGCTGCTGTTTCAAAAACTTGCAGAGAATTCACCAGTTCTTGGGCAGGGCCATCTCCCTTTTCCAGGAGGGACTTTCCATCTATTAAAACATATTGATTTAAGTGCATATTACCTTGCAAATAATTCTTTAAAATCTAGAGCCCACAAAAAGTTTTAGCACTCCCCCAGGTACTGTGGGAGAGTCTATTTTGCTTTATAATGTAAAATGAAATACCATGTCCTTAATTTAACTGCTGAGGTACTACACCTAAAGCAACTAAAGGTGTTTAACATAATGATCCATTTCAAGTATCTGTTTCTAAATATGTAATAGAAAAAGTAAAAAGCAAAAAGTATGCAAAATGACATGAAAATAAATGTTTTTACCAACCTTCCATTTAAAAACTTACCAGCTGGCCTGGGATAAACAGGTATAGGCATTGTTATTTTATAAGGACATACGTAATGGATATATACTGAAATCTGTTTAAAATGCAACTCGGAAAAATATGTACACACCAAAATTATTTATGTCGATTGTATTCCTCAATGGACCAACCATAGCATCCCAGAGATGTGGCAACTTCACTGCCATTTCACCACCAAAATGCTTCACTATAGTTGTCAAGGCAAATTCAGCTCCTCTCCGTTGTACCAGGTAAGGCTTCTGGGCCTAAAATTAAATGTTAGTTGAAAACGAAATTTGAGAAAAAAGTATAATGCATTTGAAATGTTATTAAGATAATTTAAAAGTCACTACCTAAGAATTCACAGTGTTACCATTAACTAATTAAGCAATTACTGGACATATTTACCATAACTATAAACATTTCTCAATAATTAAACTTACATGGGCATAAAATCCCAAACTAGATTTTCACATCCAAAGTAAAATACTTTCGGGGGGTTGGAGATAAGGAATAGACAAATATGTGCTGTTTCTAGAGACAGTTCTAAGTAACATGTTTTTTTCTTCTCTCCACTCCAAAGAAACAGGTAGAGAGAGGAAAAGGAAATAAAATGATGGGCCCTTATTTATATTTGCTTAAGGGATAGAATATGAACATCTATTTAATTTAACCACAAGATTAATAACCTCTTACTTAGCAGTAATTTTTTTTTTTTTTTTTTTTTTGCGGTATGCGGGCCTCTCACTGTTGTGGCCTCTCCTGTTGCGGAGCACAGGCTCCGGACGTGCAGGCTCAGCGGCCATGGCCCACAGCCCCAGCCGCTCCGCGGCATGCGGGATCCTTCTGGACCGGGGCACGAACGCGTGTCCCCTGCATTGGCAGGCAGACTCTCAACCACTGCGCCACCAGGGAAGCCCAGTAATTTAATAATAATTAAATAGAAAAGAAACTGTCCCCCCAGAAAGATACATATATATTTTTAAATGAAGGAACTATGTAAACCATGTAAGTATAAATATTAAAACCACAGTAAATTTTTGATTAAAATTATGGGAAGAATATAGATAGTGAAAAAACCTTCATTCACAGAATATTTTAAAAGAAATATACACAATAAGCTAAGATTTTGGTTTAAAAAAAGAAACTTGAAATAGGCCTATACTTTATAGAAATATATTAAACACATGTCTTTTAGCATTGATAGTTTATTGCTGAACTCAGGTTAAGTTCCTACGTCTTGCAACCAAAAGAGCTACCTAGAGCATTCATTCCATTGTTAACAATGTGACTGTAAGATTTTCCAAAAGCAAACACTTTTTAAAATCATCTTTAAAGAAGACTGTACTGTAGAATAAGTAGACCAATGAAACAGAATAGAGAGCCCAAGGAGATCCTTATATATACAAAGCATGACATAAAACAGAGGTGCCATTATAAACCAGGGAGGAAAAGATTCAACGGTGGGATAAACTGGCTGTCCATGTGGGCAAATAAATTTAGATTCCTACCTCACATCACATAGTTAATAAATTCCAAGTTGACTAAAAGTCAGATAGGTAAAACTTTGACATGTATAAACTTATCCTCTGAATATCAACAGCAATTCCTGACATTGATAGGACTGAGAAAAGTTAGCTTTCACTATTACTTAACATCTCTGTAGTCACTGTTATAGGAATTAGTTTATATTCATGAATGACTTATGTACCCACTACTGAGAGGGTTTCTTGCCTAGAAGATAATCATCAAGTTAAGCTGGTAAAAATAATAAGAGGCATGAGAAATTTGAAGAAGTTTTCCGTTTTTCTGGACCCTGTTGCTGCAGTACTCCAAAAAGTTATTAGCCCCAGTTCTTTCACTTAAAAATATTAAAATAACAATTCTAGAAGCTGATAGACAATTTAGCTCTCAATCTGTAAGATACTTGTTTTAAAATCAGAGTATTCAAAGAAAAAAACTATTTACCTCATCAAGTTCAACAAGGATATTTCCACCACCTCCTGCAGGAAGATCTGCTATTTGAGCTTTTACTGCTTTGGGGGTAGGACCTCGCCTACTTGTGATAGCAAAAGCAGCTTTTTGATGCCTATAGAGTGTAATTATACCCCTGTGCTTGGTGACAGTATGATGCATTCCATCTTTTTCGGAGTTGGATCCTATTAAGGAAAAAAGTTAAATAACTTTTAAAGCATAATATAGGTGACCAAATGTTTCCTGCTCCAAAAGAGATACAACACATTTTAAAATTGTCTTTTAAGCCTCAATTTTTATAGGCCAATGGTATTTTCTTTAGACAATGAAATGGTAACAAAAATCAATAATTTATAACACTGAATGTTTTAATATTTGCATAGGACCATACTTAATACAACCAAATTTGCAGCATCATATTAACAAGAAATATTACATGCAAGAATGAATGTACCTTCAGTTAAAAGTACATTAATTCTTTAAAAATGAATGTTTCCAGGCATAAAAAGAAACATTAAAAAACAATGCAAGTAAGTTTTCTTTAAAAAAAAAAAAGTCCATAGTTACCATGAATTCAGAAACACCAACCACTGCAAAATATTGCTGCCTCACATAGCTCTCAGGGACAGGGATGGGGGGAATTTAGGACTAAGGTATGTGAAGAAACATTGGTCCTTGAGATTAGCCTACAAAGAGCAGTTACTTTCCATATAAATTTTCTGGATGAAAATAGAAAAGCTGTTTAAGCATTATTTGCTAAAGGTAACAGAGCCCACTTATCTCATAAGACATGTACTAAATTAGAGAAACCAGAATTTTACAGGAAGAACTTTTATTCACCACTGGATATAATTAAGTTTTCTAGCTCTGTTAACAGTAAACCCTATAATTATGGTCTTGAAAGAGAAGTTAAGGGTTAACACCTGTCTCATAGAATTCAGTCATTTTATATATCAGGTCTTTTATGAATAACTTATTTAAGTTAAGAGACTGTGATTTTATTAGCAATATGTGCAAATTCTCTCAAAATGGGAAAAAGCTCCACCATAAACTGGATTTGTGCTTAAATTATACCTGTAAGTGACTATAAACAAATTTAAATGGTTAATTCTTTCTCTACCCCAAATAAAACTTTAGATATATACCTTTAGAATTTTCCTGGCCACTTTGTGTTGGTACTGGACACGTGACAGAAGGAGTTAGATATGGGTCCACACAAAGTGAGCTACAGAGATTTTTAATAATTTTTGAATTGGGACAGGGCGTCCTTCTTGTGCACTGCTGAAGTAGTTTGGCTATGCACTGAGCCGCGTAGTTCTGCACTAGAGTATTCTCTTCTTTTTTAATTGTCTCCATTAATGGTTTTATAATAGGATTTAATTTCTCCGGAAGTTGCTGCAAGCTTACAACTGCACATGCAGCAAAAGTATGCACTCTCAACTGCAACACTTGCCACTCCTGGTTGGTCTCTGTAACTGTCATTTGGACCTGCTGTCGTTTACTATCTAACTGCTGTAACACTTGAGGATTTAAATCGAAAGATGATGTGACTTCATTAAAAACAGCAGTGACCTATTAAAAAAGAGAAATCAAAAATCATTAAGGACATCAACCCCAAATAGCCTGTAAACTCCTAAAGGGCAGACAACAAACTTTCTGTTTCAATTTTAAGTTCCATGATATCTAGTACTATTTTAGTATTCAGTAAACTAAATAAATGTCTAAAACCTTCCAAGTAAACTTTATTTTATTTTTTATTTATTTATTTTTTTGTGGTACGCGGGCCTCTCACTGTTGTGGCCTCTCCCGTTGTGGAGCACAGGCTCCGGACGCGTAGGCTCAGTAGCCATGGCTCACGGGCCCAGCCGCTCCGCGGCATGTGGGATCCTCCCGGACCGGGGCACGAACCCACATCCCCTGCATCGGCAGGTGGACTCTCAACCACTGCGCCACCAGGGAAGCCCTAAACTTTATTTTAATCTGACTTAATTTAACATTAGTATTATATTGTTTAAGAAAGACAGTTTCTTGAGAGACTTATTATATCTAATAAGTTTGAGTGAAAAATCACACACAATACCCACACAGTACTTTGGTGAAATGAGAACGCTGTAAGCAAATATAAACCAACAGTTAAGAGAGGATGGTACAATAGTCATTAATTATTTAATTACCAAGAGCTGCTTAAAGCTGTAAGACTGTGGCATCAGACTACTTTACAAGCCCCGTTAAAAGACTGTTCAATACATCTTCTTAAAACAACTTTATGAGATATAATTCACATACAATACACTCATTTAAAGTGTACAATTCAATGGTTTTTTATTATATTCAGAGTTGTACAACCATCACTACAATTTTAGAGCATTTTCATCACCCCCATGTAACCACTTATCTACTTTCTATCTTGATAGATTTGCCTATTCTGGACATTTCATATAGATGGACTAATATAATGTGTAATCTTTTGTGACTAGATTCTTTCATTTAGCATAATTCTTCCAAGGTTCACTGATGTTGTATCATGTATAATTACTTCATTCCTTTTTTTGCCAAATAATATTACACTATATGGATATATCAGTTGCATTTTTCCATTCATTAGTTGATGACTGGATGGGTTGGTTCCACCTTTTAGCTATTACGAATAATGTTGCTATGAACATTTATGTACAAGTTTCTGTGCACACATTTTTTAAATTACCATTTAAAGACTGTGATGGATTACATAACAAAAATAGTCTTCTTGTTTGATAGGTAACTGCAATCATAAAGAGGCTCCATAAATCCAATCTGATCAATGTTGGTCAGAAAAGCCTGTAACATTAAAGAACCTACCTTTTTTTTTAATGGAGAACCCAATTTTTCAGACTTAGAAATAATCAATTCCCTTATGGACAAGACTGATAATGCCAACCTCTATTATAAAAAGCAAAATAGGCACACAAATAAGATCTTCTTTTATCATTATAAAATACCAAAGACTTTAAATTGAGCTGTATCTGCTTCATCTTGATCTGTTCTCTACAAAGGAACATGATCACATACCACTTCTAGCTTATACTTTCCACTTTGCTTTGTCTATTTTATGTGTTCAAGCTTTGCATAAGATTATTTGAAACAGGTTTCATTACTAAAAGTTTAAAAACATTGTCCTAAATACACTATGCTTCTGTCAATTTTCAATGATTCTAGGCAATTTAGGAAAAGCTTTCCAATTACCCCAAATTCATTCACTCAACAAATATTTAATAAGTAATACTAAGAGATGAGTATCAATGTCTTCATACACTCAAAAAATGTTGAGAATAATGTGGGAGACAGATACATAAGTAAACAAGACAATGTAACATGAAACTAAGGTAAGTGCAAGTTGCTGTGGTAGCACAAGGATAGCTTAACTCTTCTTAGAGGAGACAAAAGTAGAGAAGGCTTGCCAGAGGCAGTTAACACTTATGCTAGGTTCTTAAACAATGGATAAGTCTGGAGTTATGGGGACATCTTGGCAAACAGAGTGAGGTAGGGAGTGCAAAGTGAGGCACTGTCCAAGGAACTGACAACAGCTTACCACGGCCTGAGCACAAGGCGATGAAGGAATGTCAAGAGATGAACTTGGGATGAGCAGAGGCTGGAGGGCAGGGAATTTCTGGCAAAGGAAAGAGGAGCTCAGACACCAAAGTGAGAATGAGTGAAGCAAAGAAAGTGGGTGAGGGTGGTGTACTTCTGCAAGAGAATAACTAGGCTTAAGTGGAGGAAGTTTGAGAATAATGAGGAGAAAAGAGATGGGGAATTTAGAGAAGGTGTTGAAAGTAAGAAAAAAACTAAAATCAAGGAAAAAGAAAATCATGTTTTTAAGTAGGGGAGGGATGTGTTCGGAGTGGCACTAAGAATTTTATTAGTGTGGCACAGCATGCAGGATGGAATGAACCAGAGACTGCCTGCAGCCTTAGAGATGAGTCAGGACCTAGTCATAAAGTACTAAGGCCTTTGACTGGGCTGTGGTGATGGAAACAGAGAAAGGATAAACATATGAAACTTTCTGAAAGGAAATGTTAACAAGATTTGAGACGGTGCTTAAAAAGGGCTATTTTCTGTTAAAAAATAAATCCCAATTTTGGTTGTGTTAAGTTTGAAATGATAGTGAGATATCCAAGCAAAAATGCCTAATTGAAGAACATAAAAGATCAAGAGAAGATAGCACAGTACATGGTTAAGAACTAAATTGTGAGAATGGTGACAAAGGAAGACCTTCAGGAAACGCCTATATTTTGCAGGTAAGAATAAAATAGGGATGCAAAGAAAGTTACAAATAGCAGTGGCTCTTAGCCAAGGCCAAGACTAATCTTTTAAAATTGCTCTTCCCTCAAATATGCTCTTCTAGAGACTCTGATATCCCAGGTCAAAACCACTGGACTAAGGAAGCTGATGAAACAGAATAGGAGTTTCATTGGGGAGTGAGAGGTTTGTATAAGAAAAGCTTTAAGAGTCCATGTAATAGCTTTAGAAAGAAATGTCAGAAACAGTAAGAAGGGAACCCAGACCTTAAAGAAAATTTGAGGTTTTATTCCAGGAAGCCAAAATATGGGGGAGGGGAAGCAAAAAGGAGAAATTATAGAAAAACAACAATCAGAAAAACTCAGAAAAAAAATTGAAGCAATTTTAGCTTTTTTTCACAGGTGAGAACAAAAAAAATTTCAACTATATTATTTTTTCAATAAGAAAGGGGGATAAGAAATGAAGCACGCTCTTTCACAGCAATCAACACAAGTGAAGCAGCTGAGTTTCTGGTTCTTTAACTCATAAAAGGAAGAACTCATTTACACCACCTAACCTCAAAGACTTACTAAGTACAAAGATACAGTAATCAAGACACTGGTGCTAGCATAACAGACAAATAGACTGAACAAATAGAGCCCATATACAGACACACACTTACATTTCAATTAATTTTTGACAAAGGTGTCAAAGAAATTCCATGGCCAAAGAAAAATCTTTTCAATAAATGATGATAGAAAAATTAGGTATCTATATGAAAAACAAAACACAATCTCTACTTCACACTATATATAAACATAAATATGGATGACTGAACAAAAACTAAAACTACAATGCTTTATAAGAAAATGTGTGTGAATAACTTCACCACTTGGAGATAAGAAAAGGTACCTTAGGTCACAGAACACAATAACCATAAAAGAAAACAACTGATAAACTAGACTTCATCAAACTTAAAAATATCTGCTCATCCAAAGACACCATTAACAAAATGAAAAGGCAAGCCACACAGTGGGAGAAAATATTCGGAAAGCATCTATCTGACAAAGGATTGGTATCCAGGATATATAAAGAACTCCTACAACTCAATAATAAAAAGACAACCTAATTAAAAACAGACAAAAGATTTAAACAGACATTTCAGAAAGGAAGATCAACAAATGGCCAATAAGACATAAAAAAGTGTTAAACATACTAGTCATCAAGGAAACACAAGTTAAAACCACAATGACACTATCACACAACCACCAGAAAGGCAAAAATTACAAGGAGTGACCATCATCAAATGTTGGTGATGATGTAGAGCAGCCAGAACTCTCATATATTGCTGATTAGAAGGTAAAATGATACAGCCACTTTGGGAGAAGTGCAATTTTTTATAAAACTAAATAAACACCTCACCCTATGACCCAGCAATTCCACTCCTATGTATTTACCCAAGAGAAATGAAAATATGTCTTTAAAAAACTTGTACAAAAATGTTTATAGCAGCTCTGAGCTAAGAACTTGGAGTAGCCCAAATGTTCATCAAGCAGAGAAGGGCTTACACTAATTGTGGTATATTTATACAATGAAAGAAAACTCAGCAATAGAAAAGAATGAATTAGTGATACATATAACAACATGTATTTTACAAAACATCATGCTGAAAAAGATCCTTACACCAAACAGCACAGAGTGTATGATTCCATGTATATGAAATTCTAGAACAGGCAAAAGTAATCTATGGTGAAGGAAAAACCAGAACAATGGTTATTTGAGGGCAAGGGATTGACTGGGAAGTGTTATGGCACTGTCTGTATCTTGATAGAGGTTTGGGTTTCATAGGTATTTGCTTCTGTTAAAATTTATCATATGTTCCATTGGAGATTTGTACAATTCATAGTACATAAGTTTTACCTCAAAGAAGAACAAAAAAACATAAAAACTCAATTTTAGTTAATGACACAAAAAAAGAGAAAAAAACATAAAAACTGAATTTTAGTTTAAGTGTACTGATATCTGTCTGTAACTTACTTAAAAATGCACCAAAAATTAAGAAGGATTAATGGTTGAATAGAGGGGTAGAGAGTTGCATATATATGTGATAAAGCAAATTTAGTAAAATGTTAACTGTGTAATCTAGTTGGTAAGTATATGAGACTTCATTGTGTAATTCTCTTATGTTTGAATATTTTCATTGTAAGTTGGCAAAAGGGAGGAGAAGTACTCAAGAACTTAGAGAATCAATTTTTTGTGTACTCTGCCAGTCTTAAGCAAAACTGAGAAGTGACAAAAATGTAACAGTTTTTTCTAATAAAGGTATATTGGTTTGTCAAAGCTGAGATAAAAAAAAAAATCCCTTCCCCATTCTCTTATTTCAAGAAAAGTCAATACAATGAAATAACCTTTCTAAAGGGTAGTGATGACAGGCTACCAAGCCATAAATAGATTCAACAAATTAGTGTTTTTGTGGTAAACATGACATGACAAAGTTCTTATCCTTATTTCATGCTCTAAAATTAAGGTTACTTCTTTACTCACCAGGTCATTAGCTTGATCAATTGTAAAAACATTGTTGTTTACTCTATTACCAACTTCAATATGTGCATCAGCTAATGATGAAATAAGCTGTTTACACTCATTCTGCATTCGTGTGAATGGAACGGCAATTTCATCATAATATAAATGTTCTGAAAGGATATCAAGTAAACGTGGCTGCACAGCTAGGGTAACAGCTCTACACTCCTAAAATATAACAGACAACAAATATTCAGGGCAAATATGTAAACATAATTCCAGAAATGCATAAATCTTCACTTGCAAACTACCAAGTCTAAATTTCTATTGATTTTGAACCTATATTCTCTTATCTCCCAGAACAACATAGTTATTAGTTGCACAGAGAAAAGGTATCACACCCAAACTACTCTAAAATTTTAATATGAATGACTATAGCACATGCACATGGAACTATTACAATTCCATTAAACTTTCCACTTAATTACTCTTACTTTATTCTGAATTTATTCCAAGTTTACATATATATTATATACCACAGATTTTAAAATATACAACTGTAAAAAGAAATCAGTCAGAAAAGAACACTTAGCATGCACTAAAAATGTTATTTAAAAACTCATTAGATTTCTTAACAGTTGAACCCATAGCTTCACATGCCATACTGTAGAAATGGATATATAATTTAAAGGCTACTTACCTGCCCCCAAATTTAACTAACCCTTCCCACTCTCTCTGGTTGTTGCCTGCCCCAACCAGAGGGGGAATGACCTCAGTGGTGAGCCATGAGGGGTTCTGTGGGATCTGGGTGATCAGCCTGGGCTTCACAGAGTAAGTCCAGAGAAGCTCTGTGAGGGTCCAGAAACCGAACTGTCAACACTTGCTGCTGAGTCTGAGAGGCACAAAAACACAGCATCACTGCCTCTCCAGCACACCGAGTCCTGCCTAAAAACAGATGAGCCTTGCTTCTTTCCAGAGGCAAAGCTGGGGTTTCAGTTGCAATAGAGCATGGCTCAATTACTTTTAGACACAGCTCTGACAAACTGCTAAGAGGCAGTAACAAGCAGCTCTCACAGCAAGTGCAGACAGTTAAATTTCCAGAATTCCAGTCAATGGAATAAACAAAGCCAGCAGGAAGTTTCTCTGATTTACAGAAGCAAGTCTTACACAAAATCATACGTCTTACTAGAAGTTAAAAATTAAAGGGGCTGTAAGGGAATGGCTTATTTGGAAACATAAAGATTTGGGTTTAAATGTGGAGATTTTATTCTTCCTGTGACCAAAAATCTGCCCTTGCTACTAGTCATAAAAATGGATTTCTATCACTCAAAGCCTCTTATCTTTTGTAGTTCTCAAGTACAAGACTGGGGGTTCTAAGAAAAAAGTCTAGGGTTAAAGGCAAATGAGAAACAATATTGCAATATAATTTGAATACTTTTCTATAAATGTTAGATCTTTATACAGAGAAAATTTTCACTTTTCTGTTTGTAAAATATAATGAAAATAATCCTAACAGCTAAGGAAACTGGTTTAAATTGTCTTCATTTATTTTTGGGCAAAATCTTACCTTCTGTAAAGCAGCCCATTCACAGATTACCAAAGCTACACTAATTCTCTGTAAGGCAGATTTGGAGTTCAAATGGAAGAGTAGTAACTGGCCAAGGGATTCAGCTGGTTTAATTTCTTGGGTTACCACATTTACACCTGGATCACAAATACAACAACAAAGTGCTCCTAACAACCTAAGAGGGAGAAAAAAAGAAGTTACTACAGAATTGCTTGAAGTTTCCCCTATTGAAGCTATAACTTTTCCCAAGGAAGACATAACTCCTATCTTATCTTCATAAAGATATATAAATCTTACTTTTAAAACTTCAAAAAAATTAGAAACTTTTTCTTATGCTTTAATTTTTTTCCTACTCTGTAACTAGTGTGATGGAGGAAAGACTGACAGACACATCAGAGGAATCTTTTGGTTAAATGACTTTTGAGTTTATGTATACTTACTTGGCTGCCATCATTCTAGCCCGCATAACAACAAAATCCCTGGTGGCAGGGTCTTCCATGATGGTGTCTGCACCTGCAATGTACTCCTGAAGTACTTCTTTACTCTGGCTTTGGCCTTGACGCACCTTACCACCTGTTTTTTCCTAGAGGGAATAAGGGGGAAGAAAACAGTAATTAAAGATTAACCATTAAAATTTAATAGACAACATCAAAAACACTCTCATTTGTTATAATCCCAGTAAAATACAGTTCTTTTCACAAAATTTTAATGGATAAAAATTGCTATGCATTTTGTCAAGGTTCTAATGATATAATTTTTCCTTATGTTACAATAATGGTATCATGCTTATAATAAAGCAATACAGATTTCTTACATGGTTACTGTATTAATAATTATGAGTTAAAAAAAAAATAATTATGAGTTGAACATACAAATACATTATGTCCCTCTACACTTACCTTGGCTCTAGCTTTTACTTCCAGCAGCATGTTTAAATCAATAGGTAAATGAGAAGGCTGCATCATTAAGCAAAGCCAAGCACCCATCCATGGACAAGCAGCTGCTACCACATACTGAACCGAAGCCTTGCTCAACAATTCCATCCAAACCTGCAGAATGAAAAGGGAACAAGAAAGTGAAATTTTTCTAGCAAGGCCTAAAAAAACCTAATACTTACTTTTAGGGATACTGAATCAAAAAAAAAAAAAGTAGGAAATAGCACAGAGATTAATTTTAAAATTCAATATAGAGGCTTATTTTTAAATACTGTTTTTGGGTAGGTAGGTTCATATACTAAAAAAAAGTAATACACGAGAAAGTTTTTTAAAAAAGGAGTACAAAGTATTTTCCTCAGTATTTTATGAAAATCACTTAAAAAAAAAGATACCCATAAAAATAAGTTATCAAAATCTCAGTAAGTCTCTGAAATCCTTTGTATGTATCATAAAGCTCAATATGCAGTCCTATATTCAACACCGCTTCAATATATGATAGCTCCTATAAATAACCTCTGCTAAATTCAGAGGTAGTAATATCCTAGTATAAATTAAGAAAAGTATAAGTCTTGATTCATGATCTTACTCAATAAAGCACCTTTTTTGATGCCTAGCATTAAATGGGCTAGGGCCAGCATGTAGAAATAATACCAATGTTAACCCAAGGCTGTTAACAATGAGCCACCTCAGAGGTCAGTGATTCAAGACTAACTTAACAGGTTTTAAAGGTACAACAGTGCCATTTCCTCCCATAAATATTATTAAATACATCAAATGTCTATTCTTTAAAGGTTCCAACACATATGACCAATTTTGCTAAGTAATAAAAAAGTACAAGTCTAAACTATGACAATCAGACTCTATATATGACCAATAAATCCCAAAGATACTCTGCAGGATCAATAAGCATGCTGATAAACAGCAAAATGAGGGATGGAGAAAAGCAGCCTTTCCTTCATTTTATTTTCTGTATTGAGGCTACAAAGAAAGCGCTTAAAACGTTTGCCAGGTAGGTGACACAAGCAGCAGGGCTAACCAGGACTTTACTATATTCCATAAGAAGCCTATTTCCTTGTCTCATTTTGCAGATCTCCAGACTATTCAAATCTCTTGGATGATTTCTAATTTCTTAAAATCCCTGATCAACAACAGTACAGAGTTATGAAAATTTTTTTACATCTACCAAGATACTGGGAAAGGAGTACAGATATATTCACCATATACCTTGTGAATGAGGTCCAGAATTTCCTGGCTGCTTTCTAAAACACAAAACTGAAAAATGTGTCGAAGCATATCAGGAAGGATAGGTATAAGCCAAGATGAAGAGTTCTAAAAACAAAAACAAAATCAAAATTATAGCATATAATTCTTTGGTGTTAGCTTATTTAAAAAGCTGTAAGTCAAATAACAGAAGTACTACCATGAAAAGACTGTATGACTTCATCAATAATGTTCAACTGGTGATAAATTTTGACAAGATTCTGGAGCAACAATACCACATTTATTATTCCAATGGTTTGGAGAAGTTAAATGGCACACAATCGCTAGGAAGCTGGAGAAAGTCTGATTATGATTAACAACACTAAATTGTGCTTCTAATAAATTGAAATCATCCTCTATACGGGAGCAAGCTCTAACCAGCAACAACTCTTTGGTTACATTATATATCACTGCTCAGTCAGGGAAATTTGACAAATGATCAGATTACTGTTGCTGTGCTAAATAAACAGTTTAAGTTCTATGTGCTCACCATTAATGCAAGTAATGAACTGTAAGATGATATCCAACCTAGAAAATTCAACTTTGAGTTCACTACAAAATTAAGGCAACTGTTATTTTTTTGTGTGTGTATTTATTTTTGGCTGTGTTGGGTCTTCGTTTCTGTGTAAGGGCTTTCTCCAGTTGCGGCGAGCGGGGGCCACTCTTCATCGCGGTGTGCAGGTCCCTCACTGCCGCGACCTCTCCCGATGTGGAGCACAAGCTCCAGATGCGCAGGCTCAGCAGTTGTGGCTCACGGGCCTAGCCGCTCCGCGGCATGTGGGATCTTCCCAGACCGGGCACAAACCTGTGTCCCCTGCACTGGCAGGCGTATTCCCAACCACTGCACCACCAGGGAAGCCCCAAGGCCAATGTTTTTAATCTATTTTGGGTTAGGGACCCTTTGAAAATCTGGTGAAACTATACACAGAGGAGGAACCAAGATGGCGGAGTAGAAGGATGTGCTCTCACTCCCTCTTGCGAGAACACCAGAATCACAACTAGCTGCTGGACAATCATCGACAGGAAGACACTGGAACTCACCAAAAAAGATACCCCACATCCAAAGACAAAGGAGAAGCCACAATGAGATGGTAGGAGGGGTGCAATCACACTAAAATCAAATCCCATAACTGCTGGGTGGGTGACTCACAGACTGGAGAACACTTATACCACAGAAGTCCAGCCACTGGAGTGAAGGTTCTGAGCCCCACATCAGGCTTCCCAACCTGGGGGTCCAGCAACAGGAGGAGGAATTCCTAGAGAATCAGACTTTGAAGGCTAGTGGGAACTGATTGCAGGACTTCGACAGGACTGGGGGAAACAGAGACTCCACTCTTGGAGGACACACACAAAGTAGTGTGCGCATCGGGACCCAGGGGAAGGAGCAGTGACCCCAGGGGAGACTGATCTAGACCTACCTGCTAGTGTTGGAGGGTCTCCTGCAGAGGCGGGGGTTGGCTGTGGCTCACCATGGGGACAAGGACACTGGCAGCAGAAGTTCTAGGAAGTACTCCTTGGCATGAGCCCTCCCAGAGTCTGTCATTAGCCCCACCAAAGAGCCCAGGTAGGCTCCAGTGTTGGGTTGCCTTAGGCCAAACAACCAAGAGGGAGGGAACCCAGCCCCACCCATCAACAGTCAACGGGATTAAAGTTTTACTGAGCTCTGCCCACCAGAGCAACAGTCAGATCTACCCACCACCAGTCCCTCCCATCAAGGCTCTTACATAGCCTCATCTGCCAGAGGGCAGACAGCAGAAGCAAGAAGAGCTACAATCCTATAGCCTGTGGAACAGAAACCACATTCACAGAAAGATAGACAAGATGAAAAGGCAGAGGGCTATATACCAGATGAAGGAACAAGATAAAACCTCAGAAAAACAACTAAATGAAGTGGAGATAGGCAACGTTCTGGAGAAAGAATTCAGAATAATGATAGTGAAGATGATCCAGGACCTCAGAAAAAGAATGGAGGCAAAGATCGAGAAGATGCAAGAAATGTTTAATAAAGACCTAGAAGAATTAAAGAACAAATGAACAGAGATGAACAATACAATAACTGAAATGAAAACTACATAGAAGGAATCAACAGGCAGAAGGACGGATAAGTGACCTGGAAGACAGAATGGTGGAATTCACTGATACGGAACAGACTGAAGAAAAAAGAATGAAAAGAAATGAAGACAGCCTAAGAGACCTCTGGGACAACATTAAACGCAACAACATTCGCATTATAGGGGTCCCAGAAGGAGAAGAGAGAGAGAAAGGACCTGAGAAAATATTTGAAGAGATTATAGTCGAAAACTTCCCTAACATGGGAAAGGAAACAGCCACCGAAGTCCAGGAAGCATAGAGAGTCCCATATAGGATAAACCCAAGGAGAAACACGCCGAGACACATAGTAATCAAATTGGCAAAAATTAAAGACAAAGAAAAATAACTGAAAGCAGCAAGGGAAGAACGACAAATAACATACAAGGAAACTCCCATAAGGTTAACAGCTGATTTCTCAGCAGAAACTCTACAAGCCAGAAGGGAGTAGCATGATATACTTAAAGTGATGAAAGGGAAGAACCTACAACCAAGATTACTCTACCCAGCAAGGATCTCATTCAGATTTGATGGAGAAATCAAAAGCTTTACAGACAAGCAAAAGCTAAGAAAATTCAGCACCACCAAACCAGCTCCACAACAAATGATAAAGGAACTTCTCTAAGTGGGAAACACAAAAGAAAAAAACCTACAAAAACAAACCCAAAACAATTAATAAAATGGTCATAGGAACATACATATCAATAATTACCTTAAACGTGAATGGATTAAATGCTCCAACCAAAAGACACAGGCTTGCTGAATGGATACAAAAACAAGACCCATATATATGCTGTCTACAAGAGCCCCACTTCAGAACTAAGGACACATACAGACTGAAAGTGAGGGGATGGAAAAAGATATTCCATGCAAATGAAAATCAAAAGAAAGCTGGAGTAGCTATACTCATATCAGATAAAATAGACTTTAAAATAAAGAATGTTACAAGAGACAAGGAATGAAACATAATGATCAAGGGATCAATCCAAGAAGAAGATATAACAATTATAAATATATATGCACCCAATACAGGAGCACCTCAATACATAAGGCAACTGCTAACAGCTCTAAAAGACGAAATCGACAGTAACACAATAATAGTGGGGGACTTTAACACCTCACTTACACCAATGGACAGATCATCCAAAATGAAAATAAATAAGGAAACATAAGCTTTAAATGACACAATAGACCAGATAGATTTAATTGATATTTATAGGACATTCCATCCAAAAACAGCAGATTACACTTTCTTCTCAAGTGCGCATGGAGCATTCTCCAGGATAGATCACATCTTGGGTCACAAATCAAGCCTCAGTAAATTTAAGAAAACTGAAATCATATCAAACATCTTTTCTGGCCACAACACTATGAGATTAGAAATAAATTACAGGGGAAAAAACGTAAAAAACACAAACATGTGAGGGCTAAACAATACGTTACTAAATAACCAAGAGGTGACTGAAGAAATCAGAGGAAATCAAAAAATACCTAGAGACAAATGACAATGAAAACACGATGATCCAAAACCTCTGGATACAGCAAATTCAGTTCTAAGAGGGAAGTTTATAGCTATACAAGCCTACCTCAAGAAACAAGAAAAATCTCAAGTAAACAATCTAACCTTACAACTAAAGGAGCTAGAGAAAGAAGAACAAACAAAACCCAAAGTTAGCAGAAGCAAAGAAATCATAAAGATCAGAGCAGAAATAAATGAAGTAGAAACAAAGAAAACAATAGCAAAGATCAATAAAACTAAAAGCTGGTTCTTTGAAAAGATAAACAAAATTGATAAACCATTAACCAGACTCATCAAGAAAAAGAGGGAGAGGACTCAAATCAATAAAATTAGAAATGAAAAAGGAGAAGTTACAACAGACACTGCAGAAATACAAAGCATCCTAAGAGACTACTACAAGCAACTCTATGCCAATAAAACGGACAACCTGGAAGAAATGGACAAATTCTTAGAAAGGCATAACCTTTCGAGACTGAACCAGGAAGAAACAGAAAATATGAACAGACCGATCACAAGTAATGAAATTGAAACTGATTAAAAATCTTCCAACAAACAAAAGGTCAGGACCAGATGGCTTTACAGGTGAATTCTATCAAACATTTAGAGAAGAGCTAACATCCATCCCTCTCAAACTCTTCCAAAAAATTGCAGAGCAAGGAACACTCCCAAACTCATTCTATGAGGCCACCATCAACCTGATACCAAAACCAGACAAAGATACTACAAAAAAAGAAAATTACAGACCAATATCACTGATGAATATAGATGCAAAATTACACAACAAAATACTAGCAAACAGAATCCAACAACACATTAAAAGGATCATACACCACGATCAAGTGCAATTTATGCCAGGGATGCAAGGATTCTTCAATATACTCAAATCAATCAATGTGATACACCATATTAACAAATTGAAGAAGAAAAACCATATCATCATCTCAATAGATGCAGAAAAAGCTTTTGACAAAATTCAACACCCAATTATGATAAAAACTCTCCAGAAACTGGGCATAGAGGGAACCTACCTCAACATAATAAAGGCCATATATGACAAACCCACAGCAAACATCATTCTCAATGGTGAAAAACTGAAAGCATTTCCTCTAAGATCAGGAACAAGACAAGGATGTCCATTCTCACCACTATTATTCAACATAGTTTTGGAAGTCCTAGCCATGGCAATCAGAGAAGAAAAAGAAATACAAATTGGAAAAGAAGAAGTAAAACTGTCACTGTTTGCAGATGACATGATACTATATATAGAGAACCCTAAAAATGCCACCAGAAAACTACTAGAGCTAATCAATGAATTTGGTAAAGTTGCAGGATACAAAATTAATGCATAGAAATTTCTTGCATTCCTATACATTAATGATGAAAAATCTGAAAGAGAAATTAAGGAAACACTCCCATTTACCACTGCAACAAAAAGAATAAAATACCTAGGAATAAAACTACCTAGGGAGACAAAAGACCTGTATGCAGAAAACTGTAAGACACTGATGAAAGAAATTAAAGATGATACCAACAGATGGAGAGATATACCATGTTCTTGGATTGAAAGAACCAAAATTGTGAAAATGACTATACTACCCAAAGCAATCTACAGATTCAATGCAATCCCTAACAAATTACCAATGGCATTTTTTATGGAACTAGAACAAATTACCTTAAAATTTGTATGGAGACACAAAAGACCCTGCATAGCCAAAGCAGTCTTTAGGGAAAAAAACGGAGCTGGAGGGCTTCACTGGTGGCGCAGTGGTTGAGAGTCTGCCTGCTGATGCAGGGGACACGGGTTTGTGCCCCAGTCCGGGAAGATCCCACATGCCGCGGAGTGGCTAGGCCCGTGAGCCATAGCCGCTGAGCCTGCACGCCCGGAGCCTGTGCTCCGCAACGGGAGAGGCCACAACAGTGAGAGGCCCGCATACCACAAAAAAAACACAACAACAACAAAAAACAAACAAAAAAATGGAGCTGTAGGAATCTGACTCTGTGACTTCAGACTATACTACAAAGCTACAGTAATCAAGACAATATGGTACTGGCACGAAAACTGAAACAGATCAATGGAACAAGATAGAAAGCCCAGAGATAAACCCACCCACCTATGGTCAACTAATGTATGACAAAGGAGGCAAGGATATACAATGGAGAAAAGACAGTTTCTTCAATAAGTGGTGCTGGGAAAACTGGACAGCTACATGTAAAAGAATGAAATTAGAACACTCCCTAACACCACACACAAAAAGAAACTCAAAATGGATTCCAGACCTAAATGTAAGACCGGACACTATAAAACTCTTAGAGGAAAACATAGGAAGAACATTCTTTGACATAAATCAAGCAAGATCTTTTTTGTTCCACCTCCTAGAATAATGGAAGTAAAAACAAAAATAAACAAATGGGACCTAATGAAACATAAAAGATTTTGCACAGCCAAGGAAACTATAAACAAGATGAAAAGACAACCCTCAGAATGGGAGAAAATATTTGCAAATGAATCAATGGACAAAGGATTAATCTCCAAAATATATAAACAGCTCATGCAGCTCAATATTAAAGAAACAAACAACCCAATCCAAAAAGGGGCATAAGACCTAACTAGACATTTCTCCAAAGAAGGCATACAGATGGCCAAGAAGCACATGAAAAGCTGCTCAACATCACTAATTAGAGAAATGCAAATCAAAACTACAATGAGGTATCACCTCACACCAGTTAGAATGGGCATCATCAGAAAATCTACAAACAACAAATGCTGGAGAGGGTGTGGAGAAAAGGGAACCTTCTTGCACTGTTGGTGGGAATGTAAATTGATACAGCCACTATGGAGAACAGTATGGAGGTTCCTTAAAAAATTAAAAATGGAATTACCATATGATCCAGCAATCCCACTACTGGGCATATACCCAGAGAAAACCATAATTCAAAAAGACACATGCAGCCCAATGTTCACTGCAGCACTATTTACAATAGCCAGGTCATAGAAGCAACCTAAATGCCCATCGACGGACGAATGGATAAAGAAGTTGTGGTACATACATACAATGGAATTACTCAGCCATAAAAAGGAACGAAATCGAGTCATTTGTTGAGACGTGAATGGATCTAGAGACTGTCATACAGAATGAAGTAAGTCAGAAAGAGAAAAACAAATATCGTACATTAACGCATGTATGTGGAATCTAGAAAAATGGTACAGATGAACCGGTTTGCAGGGCAGAAGTTGAGACACACATGTAGAGAACAGACGTATGGACACCAAGGGGTGAAAACCACGGTGGGGTGAGGATGGTGGTGTGCTGAATTGGGCGATTGGGATTGACATGTATACACTGATGTGTATAAAATTGATGAATAATAAGAACCTGCAGTATAAAAAAACAAACAAACAAAAAACAACTAATACTAAACTTTCTTTGGGTTATTTGTATGGACATATGTTAATATAAATTTTTCAGGCATTACTTGAAATTTCTAAAAATCTTATATGTTCTGGTATAATGTTATAAGTCATAATTGTAGTTATTACTTTAAAATGTATATCTCAGAAATAACTAAATTTCCTTGTCAATTGCATTTTATGAACTTTCATCAAATCTTTAACCGTGGTCATTTTTAAGTCTTTTGTTATTTACAGACAGTTCTGGGTGTACTCTGATGCTTTTGCAAGTATGTTCCTATAAAAGGGTTTCGTCTTCAAGGATTCATGGAAAAGACTCTGACAAGTACAGGTTTCTGGTAATTGACTATACTGCTAAATTGGATGAATAAGCATTTTCAGAACTCTAATGGAAAACTGATGAACTCATAAAAGTGCTAACAAAAGATCAAGATAAAAAAAATTACATGGGACTGAGTGAACTGATGAGGATGATTATAATTTTTGTGACTTTCTGAATAAAAAAAAAAATCCCACAAGGACTCAGAGGCAAAAAATATACAAATCAATTTTCACTGTAAAGTAAAGGAGCTGTTACAGTGGAGGATTACTGGACTGAATGTCAATATTATGACATAGTATGAGTGTGTTTCATGTTTGGTAATTGCAATCATTGTTGCTTTTGTTGTGGTCATCCATTTACTATGCTTGATGTCAGTCTATTTATCTCTTGTAGAAATAAAATACAGTGTGTGTGTCTGTGAAAAGAAAAGTATGGAGAAAATAGACACTGATAATACAGATATCTTTGAAAAACAACAACAACAAAAAACTATACGCAACCTTTTCTGAGAAAAATACACTTATATACACACTTAGGTGTAACATTTTGCTTTCAGTTTCAGGGGGTTCAGGGATTTCCTTAAGCCCAGATTTAGGACCTTAATCTAAGGAATTTCTCAGCAATTCAAAAGCCAACCCAAATCAAGCAATCAAATAGTGCTTAATTAAATATCTATTGTGTGCCTAAAATTCTAAGAAAAGGAATCTCACATGTTGTCTATTGTTCAAAATTAAAAGCTTGTTGAGAGCTAAAAATTCTATTAACTAGTTCACAGTACTTAACACTACCTCCTTCCACAATTTTTTTTTTTTAAAGCAAAAACTGTGTTGTCTGGAAGAGACTGAAGAGAAATTTGAAAAATTTAACTGAAATTCCAGAAAGCGAGAAGATCTAGGGATAATGTATAACTCAGAAAGCTACCTATAATTTTCTAGCCAGTGGAAAACTAACAACCCTGGTCCTATCTTTTTAATATGTTTCTCAAAATGGTTTGAAAGAAGTTTAAAACAGACTGCAAAATCAACAGCTGGGGGAGCCTACTCACTGATTTGCTATGCCTTAACTACTTTCCATTGAAAGGGAAAGGGAAATTGGAAAGAAGAAAAGTTCTCTTTCTTTTCTCAGCAGAGAGAATTAGGGACAATCTTAACAGAATTAGGAAAGCTGTAACAGCAATAACCAAATAATTTGATATTACTCTCCCATAATTTCTTCTCATTTCTCCCCACCATATTTACCAACTCTCTTAATTCTCCCCTAACCCCATCACTGGAAATCCAAATAGTTGCTTGTAGATCCCAAAGCCACACCTATAGAGGAAGAGTTTTCCCCTATATTTACAAACAATGAATATAATATAAATTGTAGTAGCCTTCTCAGGCTATAATCTTTCTTACTGTAGTAAATTCTACTTTATAATTATTAAAAACGACCAGGGGAAGAAAGGGATGAAAGAGCACAGGGTAGAGTATTTTTAGGGTAGAGAAACTATTCTGTATGATACAATAATGACGGAGAGATGTCACATTTATCAAATTCAGCACAATGAACGTGCAACATCAAGGGTGAAGCCTAGGGAATTCCCTGGCAGTCCAGTGGTTAGGACTCCGCACTTTCACCGCCAAGGGCCAGGGTTCAATCCCTGGTTGGGAAACTAAGATCCTGCAAGCTGCGTGGCGCAGCCAAAAAAAAATAGTGAAGCCTAATATAAACTATGGACTAGCTGATAATGATAATGTCAACGTTCGTTTACTGACGGTAACAAATGTACCATTCTGGTGTGAGATGCTGATGGTAGGAGAAGGTGTGTTTGGGGGAGGGTAGGGGGTATATGGATGGGCACTCTGTTTAATTTTGCTCTAAAAAGTGAAGTCAATAAATAAACAGAAAAATAAAATTTAAAAAATAGAGAGGGCTTCCCTGGTGGCGCAGTGGTTGAGAATCTGCCTGCTAATGCAGGGGACACGGGTTCGAGCCCTGGTCTCGGAAGATCCCACATGCCGCGGAGCAACTAGGCCCGTGAGCCACAACTACTGAGCCTGCGCCTCTGGAGTCTGTGCTCCGCAACAAGAGAGGCCACAATAGTGAGAGGCCCGCGCGCCACGATGAAGAGTGGCCCCCACTTGCGACAACTAGAGAAAGCCCTCGCACAAAAACGAAGACCCAACGCAGCCAAAAATAAATAAATCAATTTTAAAAAATAAATTAAAAAAATAAAGGGAAACCAAAAACCTAACCAAACAAAAAAAACCCGACCCAGCATACGCAGATCACCATCATCACAGGAACCAGTATTTTAAAAAACACATATTCTCCAGTAGCAAAACATAAAGTCTGCCTAGAAGAAAATACAAGATACAAAATACAAGTTGGGAAAACGGCCATAGGCCAAATTCAGTCCATCTAAACAACTGTGCAAGCATCTCCTTTTAGATATGGTTGCAAAAAGTTACATGCTTTAGCTCACTATTAGTATTTTCTCAAAATATCACTAAGTACAATTTGGCCCATCCAGAGTCAACTTGCCTCTTGCAAATCTGAAAGTTCGTCCACCTGCTTTCATTAATTTTGTGCCTGTCTTCCAGTAGACAATGATTTAGGCAGGTAACCTAATGTTGTTTTTATTTATAGTTTATTAAATTGGTTGGGGAGTAGGGTACAGTGAGGGGTGTAGTACTTTCAGTCTTTCAGACATTATCCACCTTGGGATTTTCCATTCCAAAATTTTAAAAAATAGTCAATAGACTTCTAGTATGCTACTAACTAGGAGTCTACTAGTCAAAAATTTCCCTCCTAATCTTAGGCAAAGTCTGGAAAGTTCTGATGACTTTAGTATTAGTCTAGCAGAGTGCAATCTAAAATACAGAAAAATTCCTACCACAGACTGTTTACTTCACCAGGTTTAAATCAACTATAACCTGGACTACTACAACTCAAGTTATAAGTAAATTCATGTTTTAAGAGGGCTTTTAAAAATATTCTTTTGTTTTGTGTTAAATAATATGATATTAGCGCTAGTGCTTTATGTTAGTGCTAAATGTGGTCCCCAACATTTCTATAGTGAGGGTCAGATGGAGGGGAGGGCATTTATGGGAATTACTCAGGGGAATGAAGGACAGTTATTTAATTTGATGAGAATGGGGCAGTCTCTTTCCAGCTCCTTTATTCAGATTGGTGTTCCCTCCTGTGTTCTGCCTTCATGGAACTAATAAGGAAAGCTGATGACAAACAAAAATAAGCCTATCAGACACGTCACTGTACCAGAAAATCAAGGTTAAACTTCTAGCCATCTATACTCCCTTACACTCTATCCTTCAGCCAGATCAATTTCCTTTCACTTCCTCTTTAGTGCCGTCATGCTCACTCCTACTCCCAGAGTTTAACACATGTTCCTTCCTCTGTTACCCTGCTCTTCACCTGGTTAAATTCCACTCATCCTTCAGGTCTCAGTTTCAACTTCACTTTTAGCTAGTGGGGATCCAGTAGCACTGTCTTCTTCCCCTACCAGATACTTACCTCATTATGTATTGATAGTTTTATGAAATGACCATTATATAATTATAAGGGCTTGTCTAGTTGTCTTCTCCTGTCTTGCTTAGTTTCCTGTCTTAAGTTCAACAGAAGGGCAGAGACCTTGTCTCTTACCAATAAGTATCTAGAAAATTGTAGGCACACGGTTGGCACTAAAATATCTGTTGAATAAATCTACCTTGCTTAGGGGAATGGTCCAAAGTCACAGGGAATAGTTGGTAATATGCAAAATTTTCCACAACTGTAGTTGGCAATAAATCCCTAACTGGCAAAATTGGCATCTTAGGTGGGATAAGATCTTGCCAGTACCATTTTGCTATGCCCCCTCTTTTATCTTCCCCCAAGCACACCCACAAAGTGGGCAGATGTGGAAAAAAAAGCAGCGATCTGATTATCATTACCATGAACACCTGCCTGCAGGCAAATGCATCATCATTTCTATCTCCATATCAAATGATCTGGGGTTGCAGGGAAGAAAATCTGGAAAGAAGCTACAACAAAGTGATGAATCATACTGAATTCTGTGTTCTTCCACTAATTTGGTCTGAAATCCTATTTTGGCCCACTGCCAAAAACAAACCCAATTCTATATAGACAATTTATAATGCCTTGTTTTATTTATAAGTCCAACCAATATTTATTGAAAGTCAACTAAATATATAAAATTTGCTCTCCTCTTCTCATACCTTTATAAAACCTGGTCAATACCTAATTATGCTAATGTTCTCAAATGCCAAAGTCTTAGTCAGCTCTATTCTTTTGGTCTTTCTTTCCTTCTCTACATATGCATATGTTAAATTTTCTTACATCCTGGACTAAATATGCCCCAGATTCCAACTCAATCTCATGTATGTCTTCATGCTAAATATAAGCGTCATGCTAATGTTTGCCTTTCAAACAAAAATCAATACTGTATGTATTGAAATTCTGGATTGACTCACAAAGTGACTGATGCAAATGGAATGGAAAAGTTGACCCAGTCAACAAAACATGGCTAAACTAGAGATTAATGTCCAGAAGCATATTTTCCTTGATCGTGAATTCGAGTTCTGGTTAAAACAGATAGTGGTTATCAAGACTAATTAATCTAGACATTCCAGTAAAGTAGTTCGCTGATAGACATATACATTCATAGATAAACTCGCATAA
Organism: Grampus griseus; assembly: GCF_964374135.1. Classification (NCBI taxonomy): domain Eukaryota; kingdom Metazoa; phylum Chordata; class Mammalia; order Artiodactyla; family Delphinidae; genus Grampus; species Grampus griseus. Next base: position 52,100,915 of record NC_139010.1, on the reverse strand, counting down.
ATAGTCTATAGAAAGGAAAAACAAGTAATGACTCATATGAGAATAGAATCTAAAAAAGAGTGAATATATGGGTATGTATAACTGATTCACTTTGCTGTACAGCAGAAACTAACACAACATTGTAAATCAACTATACTCTAATAAAAAATAATTTTTTAAAAAAAGGAAAAGCAAATGATCAATTACTTCACTTTGTCAAGCTCCTAGTTCAGCAAAAAAAAAAGTTACATCTTGATTTTAAGTCATTACCAAACGAAATTAATTTGGTTTGCTTAAGAGTTCTTATTTCATACTCCCTGAGAAGCCAGGCTTGCCAATACTTTCATATGTTAACAACAGAGATAAAGGCACGGGGATTAAACAATTTATTTTCACAGATGCCAAGGTATGTCACATGGAAGTGTAAAAGAAATGAGATTTCCCTGGTAGTCCAGTGGTTAGAACTCTGCGCTTCCACTGCCGGGGGCCCGGATTTGATCAGTCATCAGGGAACTAAGATCCCGCAAGCTGCATGGTACAGCCAAATAAATAAATAAAAGAAATGAGTTTATTATTTCATAAATAACTATATTAACTGTGATTCTACACAAAAACATTTTAGAGATGAGCATATCTGCATATGCACTTTTCTTTTCCCATCTTTACTGGAGTATAACTGCTTTACAATGTTGTGTTAGTTTCTGCTGTACAACAAAAGTGAATCAGCTGTATGTATACATACATCCCCATACCCCCTCCCTCTTGAGCCTCCCTCCCACCTCCTTATCCCACCCCTCTAGGTCGTCACAAAGCATCGAGCTGATCTCCCTGTGCTATGTATACACACTTATGATCGGATAAATTTTAAGATTTAGGATATCTTTCTTATAAAGTCTTCTGGTTTTACAAAGCAAAACAAAACACAAGACTACTAAAGATAATCAAAATACTTCCAATGGAACAGAGGCATCAGTCTTTATGAGGTACTGATGCACTGAGCTACAGTGAGGTTTGGCCACACCAAATTACCTTGGAATTATTGAGGGGAATAGGTTGAGAAACTAGGAACTGAAACCAAAACAGAGCTAACTGGTAAATTAGCTCTGAAGTTTTTTTCACTTTGGACTTAAGGTGACTTCATATTCAGAAATGGGAAGGTAATTCAAGAGACACATTCCATTTTGTCTTCTAAAACTAGAAGCTGAAGTCAGCAAGAATTGGATCTAAATCTGAGTTGAGTCGCTTACTATGAGATGTGTAGCTGTGAGCTTGGGAAGGTTTCTTAATTTTTGATCATCAGTTCCCTCATCTGCAAAATAGGAATGGCAATAGCCACCCCATTTATAGTGCTTACTGAAATTCACAGCATAAAGTTAAGCTCTCAATAATAGCCTGGATTATTATTACTACAATTACATATCATTCTTACACCCTAGAATACAAATAAGATTTTGAAATTGTTAGGAAAGATTTCCAAGAAGTGTAAGTGTTAATTATTATTGTTATGTCTGTACTATTAATAATTTGTATTTGTACAGAATTAAGGCACTTTCATATACATTATCTTACTTGGTCAATATATTACTCTGAAAAAGGATCAATAGAGATTATCACCAGAGGGTTAAATAAACTTGATCAAGGTCATAAAGCTAACAAATGGTAGAGCTAAGGTTAGAACCCAGATTCTCTGTTTAGTTAAGGGATCTTTTCATTAAACCACTGAAGAGGAAACAACAGTGATAGAATGCAGCTCAGAAAAAAGTAAGGCAAGCTATATGAAGGTATATTTTATTGTCACAACAGGCCTAACATCTGTAGTCCAAATTCCCTGGAGCCAAGTATGTTTTAAAATTCAGAATATTTTCAAATTTTAGAACAATAATGAGGTTGTATATACCATATGTTATGTAATATCCTCAATAGAGTCTGAGGCAGCATCTGAATAAAATATATTAATATTTCTGCAGCAAAATTTGTGAATAGGCACATTAAGTAGGATAAAGACTTATTCAGAATGGTCAGGTTTTTCTGCCAAATAAGTAGTTTTATAAGTTGACCCAACTTACAAAAGTGCTGGATTTCAAAATTGCTGGTAAGAGACCATGGGCTTGCATTACAAGAGTCTGTGCATAGCTATTAATCAATCTATAATAACTATCAGGTAATGCCATGGGAGGAACACAATAACAGATAAAAGCATCATACATGGTTTACTCTGCTATCTTCTCAGAAAGCAAATAATGTTGCCAAAATCACAAGATTAACCATAACCATTAAATAAATGCTCTTCACTGCATAATGACTTTATTTAAATAATGTTTTAGATAAAGAAAAATCATAGTGAGTTGTATAAGTCAGAATAACTTTATGGCCCTAGAAATCTGAACTGTTTCCTGAAGGAAAGTTACAGTGAGGAAGAAACGAAGCGAATATTTAGGAGAGAAAATGTGTGTGTGGCTGGGGGCAGGTAGTGTTGGTGATGAGCCATGTACAAAGATACTCTCATCAAAAGAACGTAACATGGTTACAACTGCGATATAGGGGTAGACGTGGACAATATTAGGGAATAGCAGAGGAAAAGGCTGACAAGAGCCAAATAACAGAAGAACAAGAAAGACAGGAATTTAATTCTAATGTAGTAGGCAATGACAAATTACTAACAAGTTTGCAAGTAAATGAGGCTATGGTCCCCCAAATTATCCTGAGACTTAACACAAATTCTCCCCTTTTAGAAATACTATGACTGTGTAGAAACTAAATATACAAAGACTGATTCCAAACCTTAAAGAGCCAACTATTAGGGAAAGGACAATAATATTTTTTTATAAATATACAGAAGAAAGAAAATGGGTAAATTAGAAAATAGGTGATGTTCTAAGGGGGTTACCATTTATTCTTTATATTTTTCATGAAAAAAACTTGAAGCAAGTAAGAATTATAACAAATGCCAAGTGTGGATAGTGGATAGATGAATGTTGTTTTATAATTCCCTCTTTTTTCTATTTAAATAATTTCCCAAAATTAAAAAAATGAAAAAGAGGTGGTGGTAGTAAAAAAAGTAATCTGAAAGGGTTTGGCTTTATAGTATTATTTTGGGAAAAAACAGAACAAAAAATCAAACAAAATAGTAAAGGATATATGTGGGGGCCAAAAAGTGGAATGTACTAAGAGTGGGTGATATGCACCATAACTATAGCCTCCAATGGTGAGGCTACTGGAGAGCAAGGCTCAGGGCAGTGACGAAGCACAAAATAATCTACATGCATCAATATTAAGTTTCACTGACAGCAATGCTTTCAGTAAAAAGACACTCTGAAGATACAGGATAGATAGTAACAATGGGAAATTTCATTAGTGACACCATTAAAATTTTTTTAAGAAGAGAAAAAGAAGAGGCATAGGTAACAAACACAAAAGGACATAGGAAATACAATAAACATTAAAACCTAGAAAAATAAAGGATTATGCACATATCAGAATAACTGGACGGAAGATATGGAAGCAGGATAGATTTAAATGTCTAAAAGGAGGAGACTCTTTGGAAAAGCTCTTTTGTTCAATACAGTCTGTATAACTTGCCTAATTTGAAACTGACATATTTTTCAGAAAAATGAGATGCTTATAGAAGTATGTATTAAAGATACTAGATGTTAAATAGGAAGAAGTAAGGGAAGATGACTTTTTTTAACCTTATCACCCAAATCCTCCTGATCTTTCAGCACTTAGTCTAGCCTTCAATGCTGCTTCCTGACACCTATCATATTCTGGTCTTCCATTATTTATTTGCAGAGGTTTATTAAACTTATTACGTAAGAGTCTTATCACAATCATATCATAAATTTTTTCAAAGTAAGAACCATGTAGGATTTTTTTCTTATTGATAATTTCCCGTAACACCCTGCACTGAATTTTATATAAATTTATTTAACAAATATTGAGGGCCTATGCATAAGTGATGGCTGACGTACCACAAATCACATACAAACACAATAGAGTTCTGGTATAAGAAATGACAGTCATCATCATCAATCTTCTACACATGCTAAGGCCAAAGCATTCATTTACAAGCCAGTAAAGGCAAATTCAAATTTGGTCAAAGGACCTAAATAAATAAATAAATAAAGCCCCGAATAAAAAGAAATCAACATCACAGAACACCGTAGAGATGTTTTCACAACCACATAATTTTAATAGCCAATATCAACAACCATTGAGGACTTCCCTGGTGGCGCAGTGGTTAAGTATCTGCCTGCCAATGCGGGGGACACGGGTTTGAGCCCTGGTCCAGGAATACCCCACATGCTGCGGAGCAACTAAGCCCATGCACCACAACCACTGAGCCCACGCGCATAGAGCCTGTGCTGCGCAACAAGAGAAGCCACCGCAATGAGAAGCCCGTGCACTGCAACCAAGAGTAGCCCCCACTTGCCTCAACTAGGGAAAGCCTGTACGTAGCAACGAAGACCCAACGCAGCCAAAAATAAATAATAAATTTATTAAAAAAACAAACCAATCACTGAAGGGCTAAAACAATTTTGAAGGGGATTTGGAGCAATTTTGGGATCAAAAAATTTTGAAACATGAGAGGAGGAGCCAGATTTTAAGATGGACAAAAGTGAGAAATCACAATTGACAGCTGAGAGAGGAAAAAAAAAAAAAAACACCTAGGAAAAAGCAACTGAAAAAGAAGCAGTGCGACTCATGTATCTCAATATTCCCACGGTATACCATAATAAGCAAGCACACTATTGACCAATAAATCATCTTGGTGACTCATTCATCAAAAAATATTAACTTATGGGCTTCCCTGGTGGCGCACTGGTTGAGAGTCTGCCTGCCAATGCAGGGGACACGGGTTCGTGCCCCGGTCCGGAAGGACCCCACATGCCGCGGAGCAGCTGGGCCCGTGAGCCATGGCCGCTGAGCCTGCGCGTTCGGAGCCTGTGCTCCGCAACGGGAGAGGCCACAGCAGTGAGAGGCCCGCGTACCGCAAAAAAAAAAATTAACTTATGTTTAATATACTTTAAGATGATAACCAGGTTTGTCAATGATTTTAATGGGTAACTATTTTTGGTGGCAAAAAAGTATGTTTCAACTATTTAGAAAACTGATTTATATGAAATACCTGATTTCCTAATAATGTAAATAAAGTTGACATTATTAAGAAATAATGCCACAAAAGTTAAGTTTAAAAGAGACTGCAGGTGGCTTAGTCACCTTATAAAGAACAGAAAGGCTTAAAAGAACAATGAGGAACTCATATACAAAATATACAAAGAAATCTTAAAATTCAACAGTAAGAAAACAACCCAATTTAAAAATGGGGAAAAGATCTGAACACTTCATTAAAGAAGAAATATAGATGGTAAAAAGCATATGAAAAGATGTTTAACATCATATATCATTAGGGAACTGCAAATTAAAACTATAGTGAGATACCACTACACACTTATTAGAAAGGCTAAAATCCACAACACTGACAACATCAAATGCTGGGAGATGATGTAGAGGAACACAAACTCTCACACTGCTGGTGGAAATGTAAACTGGTGCAGCCACTTTTGGAAGACACTTTCTTATAAAATTAAACATACTCTTACTATATGATCCAGCAATTGTGCTCCTTGGTATTTCACTGAAAACTATGCCCACACAAAAACCTGCACGTGAATGTTTAAAACTTTGTTCATAATGGTCCAAACAGAAAGAAACAAAAATATCCTTCAATAGGTGAATATATGAACTGTGTTACATCCATACAATGGAACATTATTCAGTGATAAAAAAAAAATGAGCTATCAAGTCACAAAAAAACATGGAGGAACCTTAATTCTCTATTGCTAAATGAAAAAAAGCCTCTCTTAAAAGGCTACTTACTACATGACTCCAACTATATGACATTCTGCAAAAGGCAAAACCATGAAGACAGTAAAAGGATCAGTGGTTGCTAAGGCTCTGAAGGGAGGAAAAGTAGAAATGCATAGATGGGCCACAGGCATTTTTTAGGGCAGTGAAACTATTCTCTATGTTACTCTAATGGTGGACACATAACACCGTACATTTATCAAACCCCATAGAATCTACAATACAAAGAGTGAACCCTAATGTAAACTGTAGACTTTGTTAATAATATATCAATATTGGTTTATCAACTGTAACGAATGTACTACACTAATGCAAGATCTTAGCTAAAGGGGAAACTGTGTGCATATGGGTAGGGGCATATGGGAACTATGTACTTTTTGCTCTTTTTCTATAAACTTAAAACTGCTCCAAACAACAACAACAACAACAACATGAAGGAAAGAAATTTGATAACTTCAAGAGGTCTACCGAAAGTGAATTTAAGAATATTTACATCAAAAACATTTAGGCAAAACTCACAAAAGTAAAACAAAAATGAAGTGAAAACTCAGAACAACCCATGCCGGTTTTGTCATATGAACCCATGCCTGATCAACTAAGGATTATAAAACAGACCTGATAGTTTTTCCTTAGAAGACTGTGATTAGACAAAAAAGATAATGTAAAACGAAACTTTACAAACATTGATTCATGGTAGTGCAACACAACATCATGTTGTAGATTAAAGTAGGTCTACATGGAATATTCCTAATTCACATATGAATGCATGGTTAGTGAACACAAAAGAGACATTTACCCCTACGATATTGTCTAAAAAATTAATCACTGCTTTTTGAAGACCACCGTCTCAAACTGCACTATCTATAAATAACAGCATGATAGAAGAATAGATTCCTTATGGTGTTGCCCTAAATTCTAGTATTTTGTTTGACCTTTAGGGCTATTTTTAAAATAGGAATGTGAAGCCTTTTACAGACAGGGCAAGGACTCCTCAGCTCATTAACAGATTGCATTCACACAGTGATATTACCTGAAGGTTCTCTGTAGGCATTTCATTGTGTTATTCCTGAAGTATAATATCCTTTGAAATATCATGCTCTTAAGATTGAGTAATCCTTAAGAGAAGGTAAGTGCCTAGCAATTTTATTATCAGTCTTTAGAGTCATACCGCAGAGCTTCAAATGTAGCCTTCTAACCTGGGATGAGTTTTGCCAATCATCCAACTGTCAACCACACAGAGCAAGAAAAGAATAAACAACAAGTCTCTGACAGGAAGGGAATATTCAATCAATCTTTCATTCGACAAATACTCACTGAGGGCCATCCATGTGTTAAGCAATATTCCAAGTGCTGGGAATACAACCTACAACAAAATATTAAAATATTTCTGCCCTTATGGTGATTACATTCTTATGTGTCTACAGAGTCACCATACAATTTTACTAGGCCTAGCATTCTCCTGATCTTTATGTGAAGCAAGGGTAACCTGGTGATCATATTTATTTTACAAAATTAATTTATATAAATTTCAAGATTACTATGGTTATTAGTTCTTACCTGGTCTTGAGTTGATAATAAAGTGAACAGAGTTTCCAATGCTGCTCTTCGAACTGATGATATAGTGTGATGCAAAAAAGGCCAGACTCGTGGAACTAAAACTGTGAGTGACTGTTGAATACTAATAAAGAAGACACAAATTAATCTTACTCATTCTCAGTTGAAGCTCTATTGATACATTATCTAAGTATCAATTCCTTGTGGACCTAGCATCATTTTTGATGAATAAATTCTAAAAAGACAATACAATTTTCATATGAACATTCGCTTAACACCCTCATTCAAAACCGTTATTATATAGTACCAGTACAGACAGAGCAAATGCAGTCATAAAGAAGAGGAGAAATATTAACATTAGGTTGTTCTATGGCACTAATGCCATGAATTAACCTTTATCAAATTAGAACTTTCCAATATAACTGCACTTATTCTCAGTCTGTTCTTACTCAGGAAAATGGGGGCATGTATCTTAGCTGGTAGTCAGCCTACACAAAATCAGGATTGCTAATCCTTACTACTTTCCCATGGCTAACCCCAATGGGTAACCAATAGGTGCACATAACTTACAACCCCCTTTGGGGCCATCTCTATCACATATCAAAAGAAACAAGAGATGGTATGGTAGTAGATTTGAAATTTGTTATCCTGATCTAGCATTACTAAGTTAGGAAAATTCAAATTATCTTCCTTCTCACAGATTAGATTTTTTTTTTTTTGCTGTACGCGGGCCTCTCATTGTTGTGGCCTCTCCCATTGCGGAGCACAGGCTCTGGACACGCAGGCTCAGCGGCCATGGCTCACGGGCCCAGCTGCTCCGCGGCATGTGGGATCTTCCCGGACCAGGGCACGAACCCGTGTCCCCTGCATCGGCAGGCGGACTCCCAACCACTGCGCCACCAGGGAAGCCCCTCACAGATTAGATTTTAAATGGGAAAGCAAGCAAAGCCACGTGTAGGCTAACAACTTGCACTAAGATTCCTGTCACATCCGTGAGTCATTTATAAAAGTTACCTCAAATTAGGAAATTATTTATAACTAGCACTTGAAATATATACCTCTGTAGAAAAAGAAATGAGGAAAAAAGAATATGTCATTGTAACTATTTATCTGTTCTTTTAGTTCCTCTCAGGAGGTCCATCTTTTAATGCTATTTTCATTACTTGCAGGTTTGTATGAACATCACTTCTTAAATTTATTTACACATTTAGTAAATTTACTTATAAAATTATAACTTAAAACACATGCACACACGGACATAAAACAGTCAAATATGTATTATAAAAGCATTATAACAGGTCTTGTTAATAGTGTAACTGTTCATGCTCCAAATACATGCTGCATTTCTTCTTACATAAGCTGGAAAGTATCTGCCAAATATCAAAACATATGAAGCAAATTTTCTAAGGCAATTTTGAAAAAAAAAATCAAAAACTACATTATTTCTCATTGAATTAACAGAATTTTCACTATATTCTTTCATTTTTGTTTACATTATCTAGCTTTCCAGACACTGTCCACTTGATTACTTTTTTTTAAAAGTCCAAAGTCTTTATTTAGGGCTGGTGCCAACAAACTAAGGCTCACAGTTCAAATCCACTCTACTTGGTTTTTTTAAATAAAGTTTTATTGGATCGCAGGCATGTTCATTCCTTTATGTATTATCTATGACTACTTTTGTGCTACAATGGCAGAGTTGAGTAGTTTTGACAGAGATCCTATGGCCCACAAAGCCAAAACATCACTATCTGGGCAGAAAAAGTTTGCCAACCCCTGATATAGAGTAATTAAGAACTCTTGCATTTTGAAGCTTGAGAAGGGCTTTCATATAGATTAACTGATTTAATCCCTATACCAATGAAAGCATCTGAAAATTAGGAAACGCCATATATGCACTACCACTTCAACTTTTTTCTTCATTTTATAGGCATTTATTTTGCTACTCCAATTTGTGAGCTGTCCTACTAGCCTAAATTTAACATTGAAGGACTATCAGCAGGTCAGTATTATTTGAAACATTTTTCACACATTGATGATTTTCACTGGAAACAGACGCACTCACAGAACCAGAAATCATTTATAATCATAACCACATAAACATTCATTGAACACTCTCACTAGGCTAAGAAGAATAACTTTCTCATCTGTGATTTTTTTTTTTTAAGTTGCATACGATTTTCTTCTCTATCTCCAAGGATACTATTAATAGAAAATAATATTCAGGAGCCAGTCTAAAAGGTAGGGAATACATTAATTAGCTGAGCTTCATTTCAAATATCAGGATAGGAAAATAAACAACACTTTAAATTTTTGGTTTATGTTTTGGCTTCACCCAGACTCTGACTTTGGACATTATATTACATTATTATGTATTCCCTTCCTGATGACTGATTACTGAAATCAAGAACAAGAGTTGAAGTGAACATCACAAAGAAAAAGTTTACAGAGTAGCAAATTTTGGAAAAAGTAAAACTGATGTTCAACAGTAATTCTATTAACTAAATGTCACAAAGGCTAAAATTCCATAGTCTGGGGCTAGAGGTGAAAATAATATGTAATAATTGTATTTCTAAAGTTAACTATTACAGGATGAACAAATCGAAGAATTATATAAATAAACTAACCCAAGAATAAGACCTAAGTTCCTGCCCCAAAAGAGCTGGTGGCTAGACAGTCAAGAAGAAAAGTCCTCCTGGAAATAACTGTCTTTGGCATCCCCAACTTACCGTACTGTTCTAAACGGTGCTAGGCTATTGTATTTTTAGGCTTAATTATCTGGAAATGTATGTAAACACTTTTTACTTTATTCCACTGAATAGAAATAATTACCTGCATTGTTGAACCTGAGGATAAGTTAACAAGGATGAAAGAAGAGTCATAATACTATTTGTTGAAGCTGTTAGATCATCTAGTTCCAGAAGAGCATCCCATAATGTATTTATAATGAAGGGTACCTGTAAGATTAGTTATCAAGAAAAGTTATTAATTTTGCAAGAAATATTCCCGAGTCATGCCAAATTGTATCTCAGGAGTCACTACTGATTCAACAACATATACAATCCCAATGACCCTGGATAATGCCAGTTTTGAGCAAAGTTAAGAAGCCTTTAACAATTCTCTACCCCTCTTTTTAATGCCACTCAACTCTACTTTGGCACTGCCCTTTCTAATGAGGCTCATAATGGGATGGAGAATTCAGGAAATAAGTTATCCAATACTCTATTTTATGTAAAAAACTAAACTTTGGAACCAATACAGTGTAGACACACATGTCAGGACTCTCTGAGTAAAGTAATTTAATATATTGAATACATTCCTAATCATCATGGAGGGACAAATTTAGTTTCTGAGCTTTCAAAGTACTGCTTGCCACACTCCCAAATACATGTGTTCCAGTTTTGATAATTCAAAAGGAAGTCAGATAGATCTTAAAAGAGGCATTTCAAAGATGAAACCAGATTAAAAAACCAAAAGCCAAAACCAAAATCAAAACAAACAAAAATCTCATATTCCTAAAAACCGGGAATGAAATGAAGAAGGGATGGTTGCTTCCTTCTCAAGGAAGTTCCCTACATATTCTGTACATGAAAGGGAAAGATAAATAGACACAGTTCACTCTTCCCAAGGATAATATATAATCGAGATTCCATGCATCAGAGGGTTATTTGTCATAAGAAAAGTGGAGAATGGCGAAAAAAGTCTGTTTTTCCTAACATGCTACACCTCAAATGTAAACAGGCTCTACATGAAGAAAATGCAAAAATATTTACTTTTTGTGTCTGAAGATACACAAGGCTTTCTACCACAGGTACTAATGATGCTGCAGCAACAGCTCTCACATCGTCATCAAGATCCTGGAGTCCTTCAATTATTCTAGTTAAAACTTTAGGCAATAAAGTATTAATTACATCCTGTAAAGGAGTAGATCAAAACATTAATTTTCTATAGTACAATTATTGTGCTTAAACATCTTTTATTAAATTTACATATGGAAGCACAAATTCCAATATTTATTTAAAAAGAATCATGTAAATGGAAACGAAAAATAACATCAACAGATGCCTATGTAACTAATCTCATTTCAAAAAGAACACAACAGTATCAAGTACTTCATTATTCATTGTGACTTGAAACATCAGAACATGTTTTCAAGGCGGGACTATGAATTCCCAGTGTGAATACACACACATACACACCCCTGTGCTAGAACCTTAACTTCTATTTCTCATTCAACACCACTGACAAACAAAGGGAATACGAGAGAAGAGGGAAAGAAAGCCATCTCTTCCTGCTTCTCATTACTCCAAACTACCCTCTTTTCAATCGCCCCAATAAAGGCAGCTCCCAGAGGCTACTCCTGTGATCATACACTAGGAATCTCGCCGAGAACTGGTCTTGCTATGAAACAGAAACAGGTTTCCAAGCCTATCTTTTAATTTGTTCTTATTAGCATCACCTATCTCTATGATACTACCTCAACAAGGCAAATCTTGAAGGACTGGCTTACCTGTAACACTAAGAATCTAGGGCCAATTCATTTAATTAATGAAAATAACTAAGAGGGGGAAAAAACTCTCCCATACATGCTTCAAAAACTGAAGTGTTTACCTGACGAACTGCCAAAGCATATTTTATTCCTAGCAGACCACCATGTCTAACTTCCCATTGTTCTTGTGTAAGTAATTTAAGCAGCACGTCCACAGTCTTATGAACTCCTGTTTCATTCATGTGTTTTAACACCACACCTAATGTCTGAGCACAAGTTTCACGAACTGGTGCCACAACCTACAAATGAGAAAGTAAGATAACTCACATTTGCAAAAAAACTTATTTTGTAAGAATCTGAAATTTGATTGGGTAAAGCCTCCCTTAGGCGATACTTACTTCATCAGAAACAAAGTCTCCAAATCTGTCTAATGCAAACACACAAAGGAGTCTAATAACCAAGTCTTCCAACCACTCTTGATGCTGTTGAATCATCTGTTAAAATGATCACTTTTTAATAACGTATTAAAACATATTAAGGGAAACATATTAGGTCCAAAAACTAAAACTAAACTATTATACTATAGTAAACTGAAACAAAATACTGGGACAGATTATTTTAGCTGTAGGAACAATAACCAAAATATGGAATAGTCCCAATTACTATCTTTAATATTAACCACATTCTCTTCCATGATTATTAGATATACTGTACCAAAATCTTTAAAATTCATGAATTCTATTATTTTACTTGCACTCCAAGAGAAATTAAGAAACCACTTAAGGCTGCTCTGATATTAATTATATCTATCATGTATCTATTATCTAGCCTATTACCAGTGTCTCCATTTTAACACCATATTACTTACTGACCTTTAAACTATCCTTTCATTCACCTTACTCTACATTCTAATCCCTTATATCCTGCTCAAATACTAATGCTTCTACATATTTTTCCACTCAATATCTCCAGACATATCTTTCCCTTGAACTCATTCTTCCTGTCTATAAATAATATAAATAAACCTCTTCCTAACGTTTTTATCTTTTTCCTTATGTTCACCTTTCCATGTTTCTTATTATTTACCTCTCATTTCTGCTTCATGGCTCTGTTACTTCCCTGTCTTGGAAAAAGAGGCCACCTACTGAAACTTGGTGATAATTATTGATTTTCTACACTTACACTTACCTCTTCTAAAGTGCTGTCTCCCATTTTACCACCACTTTTCCCATGAGCTTTAAGGATTTCCCTAAGTCCAGTGCCTGCACCATGTCGAACCTAGTAAGAACCAAGAAGCAAATATCAGAGGTTAAATGCTTAAGAAACAGTGTTTACCTTTGCTTCAGTATGAAAAAGGGATATTAGATTTTTAAGAAATTGGAACTAAGCAGTACTTCACAAGAATGTGTTTTTCTTCTATTGTCCAAGAAGAATTACATATATTTATTTCACAATTTTGATTATGTGGAATTTTTTTAAAAATCAAGGCAAGAAAACAGCTATTCTAAATTCCTTCTGAGATATTAATCCACCTGGCTGTCACTCCTCTAACCTCTACTTGCATTCAGCATCATCCACAGGAAAGGAGAGACAAGCATCATATAATGTTCTTTATAGCGCAAACACCAATATTTTAGAAATAAATACATCAATACTAAGTTCCAAAGCTACCAGTGTTAAGCATCAAAGGAAGACAATTCAAATAAAATGTCTCATGACTAATACTTTACTGTAGCCCTGTAGCCTTCTGCAGTGTCATCTGGAAGGGAGGAAACATGCCACTGACACTGCACCCACTTATTCAAGACCCCATTTAAGACTTGAATAGCTTTAAATAGAAGTACATCAAGGAGCAGAAAGAGTGCTAAAGGGTATTCCAAAACAGTGTTTTAAAATTACTCAGAGGCCAAATGAAGTGAGACAGAATCGTTTGAGACTACCAACCCTCAATTTCAACCAGAGGAACTTCACGTTCATCTCTTTTACATGAGACCTGTTCAAGATTTTCTTTGAAGAAATATTTCTGAGCCTAAGCTACTGCTTGGAAACTACTAGTCTTAATCAAAATTGTGCACTTCCAGATGAAATTTTTACTGTCTGGAAGACATGCAACTCTTTATATCATAGCTAAAAGAATGAAAAGAAATGAACAATTCACCGAAGAAATATGTCAAAAGGGGTATAAAAGGTGAAAATCAGTCTAAAGCTTTCTATTTAAGAGGCGAGTGATATGAAGTGCCCTGACCAGTGGTTCTGAGAAGGATACAGGGCAACAACAGGAACTCTGACAAAACAGATTGTGCTTGACATGGTTCTTATCATTAGCCAAGAAAATAGAGCTGAGAGAAACTGTAATGAAGAAATCCTACCTCCCAGGAGGGATTAAAAAGGTCATTGCAAAGTTCTTCGCAAAAGCTTTCCAAAGGCCATTCATTTGTCTGAATAAGAAAAACAGAATTACTACTAATTTAAAAGATCTATCTTATGCTAATAATTTAAGTAATACGGTGTATTTATTTGTAGGACTAATAATAATAGGCTTTTAAATTTTTAAATAATTAACAATTTTTACTAATGAAGTAAAGATACTTAGATTTTTAATAATAAAAGTTCTCTCAAGTGCCACATTATTATATACCATCTACTAACACATTAGTATGAAAAAATTATAAATAATTTCAAAGGACATTTCATGGCATTTCAATAGTACCTCTTCAATTAAGGCAGAACTGTCTGGAATATTATCAATCAGGACTTTGGAATCATTTGCAGACTGATTAATAACAACATTGGCTATTTTTCGTCTCTTTTCTTCTGGTTCCCCATCAGTGCTATCATTGCTAAAAAAAAAAAGTCACCATTTAAAAAAAGTGAATAAAGGATAATGTTAACCACAATGAATGTAAGAGAATCTATCATTTTAACAAATGTTTTGCCATTTTCTGCTTATATGGTTTACTTACAATTTCATGTATCAAATAACTAAGATTAACTGCTTAAAAATGTTTGAGCAAACTTTATCCTACTACTCTTACTGATAAATGTAAAAAGGTCAAAGACGTCTTGCTTTCAGACTGGATCTCAAATTTAACAATGTATTCTTTTTTCCCCTTCTCTCTACAACCAGCTCCTCTCCTTTTTATTTTAAACTCTTTTGGCCTAACAACCTAAATCTGGCCCAGCATAACTTTTTTTTTAGGCTTTTGTACCCTGAAAAAAACTAATATACTGAGCAACACACTATAATCTTACTAGTTCTTGAAAAATATAGAGATAAGACTATTAGAAGATGAAAAATGTGTGCAGAAAATTTGAGGAAAATTTTATGACTAAAAGAACAAAAACAGAGGCTAGACTAATAACAAAATATTACAAAGGAGAAGACAAGTAACTGCTTTATTGAATTATTAACAGAAAGAAAGAATTAGCATTGTTAAGGTATACACAGCATTATTTTCTATAGATATCCACCAGGCCCCACCTTCCACCTTAATAGTGCAATCTTGGCCAACCATTTTTTCTGTAGGTGATGAAAGAAATCGGAGACTATTATTATTCTAATTATTTCTAATTCAATCTAGTCACACTGGTTGGTCATTTTACTGTCTTTGAACTTGTTAAGCATGTTTCTACTTCCAGGCTTTTGTCCTTGCTATTCCCTCTATTTGGAATGTCTTTTTAAGATGTTCCCAGGGCTGGCTAGCATCCTCACTTCTTTCATATCTTTACTGAAAAGTAACCTCTGTGAATCTCTCCCTGACCATCCTATCTAAAATTTAAAACACCCTCCCCACAATACATTTCACTTGTTTGTTCCTTGCTTTACCTCTTTTTTCCTTATTAACCCTTACCATTAAAATAATTATTTATCTTATTCCTCATCTATCTTTCCCTCTAGAATGTAAGCTCCACGAAGACAGGAGTTCCTACCTATTTTATTCACTACTGTATCATGAGAGCGTAGAACAGTATCTGGCACATAAAAAGTATTTAATAAAGATCTGTGTAATGAATGAGTCATGGGCTCTGAAAAATAAGGTCTATTATTTCCAATATTCAGATATTTGGGTAAAAGTCTTAAATGAATAGAAGTCAGTAAAAACACTTACTAGGTTACTACACGATCCTAATGAGCTGTTAACTTAAAAAAAAAAAACCTGTAGTTAACAAGATCAATAAAGATTTTATACTTAAAAAAACAACTCCAAGTAAAAATTTATACCAAGTAGATGTTTATTGTTTACCCCACCATATGCCTAGCTTTTAAATAAACGCTGTAAACACTTAACTTTTTAGCTTTATATGAATGGAAAGAATAACAAAAAGTTCTGTTATCTGCAACAAAAGCTTATTTTCATAGGATCTCATGTGTTTATGAATTGCACCATTTCCTCAAACATTTCTTGGACACCATTAAAGATTCTGATTTAAGAGTTAAGTGGTGCCCAAGAATCTACATTTTAACAAGCTTCTCAAAATGTTTATGAAGGGGGTTGTTTTGAACCACTCCTTGAGAAATGCTACTCCAAGCCACACAGGTATCATTTTTATGAACTCATTAAGAAAGTGAGGACAGTGATTTTACCCCCAGAGTTCTTTCCTACAACAGAATTAGGTAAACAAGCCTGGATTATTACCCACTATTTGGATTAGCCCCCAGCCAGGGAACAGGTGATATAATACCCAGTTTATAAATGTAGTATTCTTAACTTGTAGTCCTCAGGCCATCTCTCTGACTTCATTCTCTACTACTCTTGCTTCTGTCTATTCATCCCAGTCATACAGCCTTTCTTTCTGTTTCTTGAATATTCCATGATTAAGGCATTTACACTTGGTTCCTGCTACCTGGAATGCACTCCCCTTGGAAGATCTTCAATCCTCATTCAGGGCTCATAATTATTAAGGAAAAAAAATGTGCATACGTAGATTTTTCTGGGAAAGTTGTCCTAGTCCCTAGGACAACTAATAATAGTCCCTAGTCTACTAATAATAGTAAATACTCTCTGACAATTGAGAAAGACAATCCAAATGGTACTCCACAGCCAAAGACAATGTCATCAAAATGTTTTTAGAAATCAAGCAGACCCAGATTTAAGCTAACCAACAACCAACATTACTGTTTTAAATAAGCAGAAAAAGATTATTACCTCTTCTCATTAGTTTCCACTGCATCCCTGGATCTCTGTTTTGCAAATAACTTGGCCATTCTTTTAGCTTTGTTCTTTTGTCTATTGCTCATTCCTGTTCGAAACTCTGAGTCAATCAATTCAGCTGCCTGGAGAGTCTAAAAGAATAAAAGAATTCTGAATTTGAACTTCTTAAGTTAGAATATATACCCATAGTCTCAGCCTCAGAAGAGGACTAAAGTCTGTAAATTTCACTATACACAAATTGATTACATTCTTCTTTGACAGCTTCATGCTATTCTGCTGTATGACTGTACCATAATTTCACTCTCTTCTTCCTTCTCCCCTATTCTTTCAATTGCCAGGAAAGGCTCATTTGCCACAGATAAGGCAAAAATGTATGATCTTGACCCCAGTGAGGGCTTTGAAGAGGTGAGACTTCAAAATAACCATACTAGGACTTCCCTGGTGGCATAGTGGTTAAGAATCCGCCTGCCAATGCAGGGGACATGGGTTTGATCCCTGGTCCGGGAATATCCCACATGCCCGTGGGGCAACTAAGCATGTGAGACACAACTACTGAAGCCCACGTGCATAGAGCCCATGCTCTGCAACAACAGAAGCACCGCAATGAGAAGCCCACGCACCACAAAGAAGAGTAGCCCCTGCTCGCCACAGCTAGAGAAAGGCCGCATACAGCAACAAAGACCCAACACAGGCAAAAACAAAATAAAAACCATACTACCATCCAAAAGTTATAATAAAGAATGTCAATTTTTAAACAATGATAATCATCTTCTACTGAAAAAAATAAAAATAACTATAGCCATATAGTTTTAGTAACTGGGCCAGCATCCTATAGTTAACTTAGCCTATATGTTTTTTCCCTCTTAATCACTCACTGCATACTGTTTTTGATCTCTTTTGCATTCATGGGAGACATTATTAAGGATGTGAACAAAAATGCTTTGAGTGCAAGACTAAAAATCCTTTCTGCCCTTAACCAATTAAGATTCAATTGAAATTTACACTTCTACAACCAATTAGGCTCACTGGTGTGGGTGCCCTGCTACAGACTTGGTCCAGGGACCACTGGCATATACACAAGGCAATGCAGCAGTGATGACCCTATGGCAACAACTAACCTCAGCAACTCTTCCCAAAGGTCCGCGACATCTAAAGCAACCAAACTTGGATCCTGCAAACCTCAAATTTGCTGCTGCCATCCCATATCCAACTATTCTGTCTATAGCCCATTTTCTCTAATACACCTACCCATTCATTTCCCTACACCATGTCGAAATACCACACTGTGATCACATTACTACATTTTTGTTTTCCTTTATTTTATTCTATTGTCTTCCTTATTTTTTAAAATTTTACTTATTTATTTATTCATTTATTTTTGGCTGCATTGGGTCTTTGTTGCTGCACGCAGGCTTTCTCTAGCTGTGGTGAGTGGGGGCTACTCTTCGTTGCAGTGCATGGGCTTCTCATTGCAGTGGCTTCTCTTGTTGTAGAGCACGGGCTCTAGGTGCGTGGGCTTCAGTAGCTGTGGCACATGGGCTCAGTAGGTGTGGCTGATGGGCTCTAGAGTGCAGGCTCAGTAGCTGTGGCACACGGGCTTAGCTGCTATGCGGCTTGTGGGATCTTCCCAGACCAGGGCTCAAACCCGTGTCCCCTGCATTGGCAGGCGGATTCCTAACCACTGCACCACCAGAAAAGTCCTGTCTTCTTTATTTATATCTTATGCATCCCTTTGTATCCCATTTCTTTCTATTACTTCCTGGTTGTTATTATATTTTCTGCCTCTGTACTCTTCTTTTTCCCTCCAGAATCTGCCTTTTTTGCCCCCTTGCCGGCAAAAGTTCCATCATCACATACCCCTCAATGCCAAAAAATTTAGTTTATAAATTCTAATGGTTTAGAGGGCAACTGGTATAAAGGCAAATAGAACCCTTCTCCTCTTAAGCAAAGGGAAAGGCCAAGGGAATGAGAAGATATGGGTTTCATGTAAAGCAGGAATTCTTAATGGGACCCACAGATCCCTAAAAGGATATTGCAGGGGCAGGAGGAAAGAGCACTAAACTCCCTGAAAGGTAATATGTATGTGAATTTTTCTGAGGAGAGAGCCACAGCTTTTACTGGAGCTTAAAAAGAGTCTATGGTATAAAAAAAAGAAGCATACAGGCATCCATTGGGAACTGGAAAAACAGAGGAACAGGAAAAATACAGAGCAAAATTATGGTACAGCCATATAAATAGCATGAAGCTGTCAAAAAAGAATGTGATCAATCTGTATATACTGATATATGAAGCCATATGAAGTGAGACAAGGTGAACATGGCTTAAAAGAACTTATGTATACAGAGAAAATTTCAGGAAAAATGCACAAATAACTTAAAAAGCGTTGCTTCCTATTGTGTGCCCTTCTGCATTGTTTGAAAGTTTTCACCATGTTTGTTACTTTCTCAAATAAAAGAATCATAGCTGTAAAGATTTCTAGTATCATCATATCTGACTATGATAGCCCTTACTATCTCCCACCCTCTGAAATATTTTTTTGTGCTTCATTGAAGAACAAAGAAAGAGCAATTGATGCAACTAGGATTTTTCAACACCAGTGTCTCCTAAAAGATGTACCATACCTTTTATCTAATAGTCCAATGTCTATGAGGTAGGTGGCAACTTCTGTCTCCTTAGAATCTATCACTAGAAATCCAACTTATGAAGACACTAAATTATGGTGACGCTAAGCAACAATGAGTAGAATTAAAAAACGCATTTTTTTAAATTCCAATTGCATAGCAAAATAAAGCAAACCCCCTGTATTATTACTTGCAATCAACCAACCAGAGGTTTTACCTACAGGTTGTTTGTTTACAAGCGCTGCTGAAGTTGGGGTATAATCCAAATCTTCATCATTAAAGAGTTCTTCAGTGCTCATTCCAATAGCTTCTCCCATATTAAGGCCAAGTTTCTTCTGTAATAGTTTTCGTTGGCGTGCTATCCTCTCTTTAGGATCCACTTCACCTTTAAACAAAGAAGAAATACATTTTCTTCAAATCAGTTAAGCAGTTTTCTAATACGTGAAGATCAGACTCGATTAAAATTTAAAAAAAAATTAACCATTAGAATACCTCTTGATAATAAAACAAACCACACTCACAACCTCTGAACATGTCATAAACTTTATTACCTAATAGAGTAAATATTTTACTGGATCTTGGAAAACAGTGTTCTAGCTAACAAAACACTCTAGCTAACGAAACACTCTAGCTAACAAAAATTCACTGAGATTACCCCATTGCCCTACTGTCAATTATCAAGTATATATATAATGAGATCTATTCCTATGAAAATAAACCAATCTTATTACTTTATAGCTAATCTCATACATTCTCTGAGAGCTCTAACCAGGCTTTAAAAAAAAAATCTAGATTTTATTTTACAGAAAAAGATCTCAACAAATACATGCTTATTCCAAGTGTGGCCTTTATGTATTCTGAGATGACACAGTCCTGATAGCCCAAATAACAAAGACAAAGGCATAAAAGTAGATTTTGAATGTCCCAAGAAAAATCTCTCAATATTTCAGTGGAAAATAGATCAAAAGGTATCATTTTAAAAATAAAAATTTGGGCTTAAACTAGCTAAGTTGCAAGAGATGATTCTATAATGATTAACTTCCAATAATAGCTGATTAAGTTCTTATTGAACTACTCCTCCACAGATAACAAATTCTAGCTAAAATATAATAAACAACCACCTGAAGGCACTGGAAAGAGATCAAACGTAGGCATATACTTGGAGGAGTTATCAATACCTGGAAGAAGGACATGGCATTAGGTGAGTTTCCCATTTTTGAATGTTTTTAGCCTAAAGGTAGACCCAGTCCCTGGTACGTAGGGCAGCCACGCCCTACATTTAAAAGTTGTGTAAAAACCCAGTCTGTGTGTTGCAGAATTAGAGGAGAGTCAGAGATCACTATAGCCACTGGGAAGTAGAGAGAAAAAACCCAGAAAGGAGAGAACCAGAGAGAAAGTCCAAATTCTGTAAACTCAGCCAAATCTCTGGCTGACCTCTGAACTATGCATGCACAGGGCAGACTCCAAACAGTCCAACTAAAGCTAAAAATTGAATTGGGATTTGAGTTGTTGCCCAGTACAAAGGAGACTGAGTTTGAGTTTCACCAAATTAAATGCTTATTAAAACAAGTAAGCAAAAACAACTAACTAAACCAAACAAATCAAAACATTCTTTGGAAGAATATAACAGAATCCAGCCTGTGGTATAAACATTTATAATGTGAGGAATACAATCCAAAATTAACTGACATACAAAGAATCAAGAAAATGTAACCCATTCCCAAAAGGAAGACAATTAATGGAGATCAACACTGAGACGACCCAGATGTTGGAAGTGGAAGACAAGATTTTTTAAGCAGCTAATATAACAATGCTAAATGTAAAGGAGGATATTGTCACAATGATGAAAAGATAGAATACCTCATTAGAGAAACAGAAACTATTAAAAAAAATAGAATCATACACTTGCAAAGGGTAAATTATAATAGTTTTATAAGTGAATTCAAAGATAAAGCTATACAAAGTTCCCTCATCTAAAGAAAGGGAGGGGTGGGGCTTCCCTGGTGGCACAGTGGTTGAGAATCTGCCTGCTAATACAGGGGACATGGGTTCAAGCCCTGGTCTGGGAGGATCCTACATGCCGCAGAGCAACTAGGCCCGTGAGCCACAACTACTGAGCCTGCGCGTCTGGAGCCTGTGCTCCGCAACAAGAGAGGCCGCGAAAGTGAGAGGCCAGCGCACCGCGATGAAGAGTGGCCCCCGCTTGCCACAACTAGAGACAGCCCTCGCACAGAAACAAAGACCCAACACAGCAAAATAAATAAATTAATTAATAAACTCCTACCCCCAACATCTTCTTAAAATAAAATTTAAAAAAAGAACAGGGAGGGGAAGAAAACGATTTAAAGAAACAAACAACTTGTATATAAAATTAAGAAAATAATTCTACTAACAATAACATCAAAAGTAAAACTTAAAACTTATATTCTGAAAACTACAAAATACTAGTGAAAAAAATTAAAGATCTAAACAAATGGAAAAACATTCCATGTTCACAGATCATAATACCTCATAGTAAGACAGTAATACGTCTCAAATTGATATACTGATTCAAAACAATTCCTATCAAAATATCAGCTGGCTTTCTGCAGACACTGACAAACTGATCCTGTAATTCATATAGAAATGCAAGAGACTGAGAATATCCAAAATAATCCTGAAAAAGAACAACAAAGTTGAAGGCTCATACTTCTTGATTTTATTTTTTTATTTTTTAAATTTTTATTTATTTAGTCAGTTAGTTTCTGCTTTATAACAAAGTGAATCAGCTATACATATACATATATCCCCATATCTCTTCCCTCTTGCGTCTCCCTCCCTCCCACCCTCCTTCTTGATTTTAAAAATTACCAGAAAGCAATGGTGACCAAGACAAAGAGGTACTGGCCTAAAGAAAGACATCAATTGAATAGAACTGAGAGTCCAGTAATAAAACTATATGTCTACCGCCAACTGGTTTTCATGAAGGGTGCAAAGAAAATTCAGTGGGGAAAGAAGAATCTTTTCAACAAATGGTGTTGAGACAACAGGATAGCCACATGTAAAGAATGATGTTGGATCCTTAACCTCACAACATACAAAAATGAACTCAAAACAGATCAAATACCTAAGAGTAAGAGTTATAGCTATAAAACTCTTAGAGAAAACACAGGGGTAAATGACCCTAGATTTGGCAATAGCTTCTTACATATGACATCAAAAAGCTCGAGAAACAAAAGAAAAAGATAAATTGGACTTCTTAAAAACGTTTATGCTTCAAAGGTTACCATCAGGAAAGTGAAAAGATGCGCAGAATAGGAGGAAATATTTGTAAATCACATATCAGATAAGAGATTTGTACAAAGAATATATAAAGACCTCTTATATCTCATTAATAAAAGAACAAATATCCCACTTAAGAATGGGCGAAGGACCTGAATAGACAGGTCTCCAAAGAAGATACAGAAATGGTCAATAAACACATGAAAATATGTTCAACATCATTAGTCATCAGAAAAATGCAAATCAAAACTACAATGAGATATCACTTCACAGTCACTGGTATGGATATAGTCAAAGTCAGTTAATAACAAGCAAGCGTTGGCAAGGATGTGGAGAGATCGGAATCCTTGTATCCTGCTAGAGGAATGTGAAATGGTGAAGCCAGTTTGGAGAACAGTCTGGCAGTTCCTCGAATGGTAAAACATAGTTACCATATGACCCACCAAGTCCACTCTTATGTATCTACATAGGAGAAATGAAAACATACACCCACACAAAAATCTGTACATGAACATTTATTGGCAGCATTATGCATAATAGCCAAAAGAGTGGAAACAACCCAAATGTCTTCAGCCTATGAATGAATAAACAAAATGTGATATTCATACAATGGAATGTTATTCAGCCAGAAAATAAAATAACTTCACACCTACCAATATGGCTACTGCCAAAAAAGCCAGAAAATAACAAGCGTTGACAAGGTTATGTGGAGAAGATGGAAACCTCATAGATTGTTGATGGGAATGTAAAATGGAACAGCCACCATGGAACTGCCAGTATGGCAGTTCTTAAAAAAAAATCAAAAACAGAATTACCATATGATCCTATAATTCCAATTCTTGGCATAAATCCAAAAGAACTGGAAGCAGGAATTCAAACAGATATTTGTACACCCACGTACATAGCAGCATTATTCACAATAAGCAAAAGGTAGAAGCAACCCAAGTGTCCACTGATGGATGAATGGATAAACAAAATGTGGTATAAACATACACTGGAATATTATTCAGCCCTAAAACAGAAGGAAATTCTGACACATACAACAACATAGGTAAACATGAAAGATTATGTTAAGTGAAATAAGTCGGTCACGAAAGGACAAATATTGTATGATTCCATGTATATGAAGTACCTCGAGTAGTCAAATTCAGAGACAGAAAGTAAAACAGTGGTTGCCAGGGAGTGAGGGGGAAAAGGAATGGAATTGCTGTTTAATGGGTATAAAGTTTCGGTTTTGCAAGATGAAAAGAGTTCTGGAGATTGGCTGTACAACAATATGAATGTACTTAATACTACTGAACTGTACAGTTAAAAATGATTAAGATGGTAAATTTTATGTTATCTATATTCTATCACAATTTAAAAACTGATACACCCTGTAACAGTAGTAACTACTACTTACGAAAAAAATGAAAACAGTACTAATATATATACTACAATATGGATAAATCTTGGAAATATTCTGCTAAGTAAAAAGAAGCCAGTCACAAAAGACTACATATTATATGATTCAATTTATATGAAATGTCCATAGTAGGCAAATCTATAGCTACAGGAAGTAAATTAATGGTCCTTAGGGATGGGAAGAGAAGGGAAGGATGTAGGGTGGTTGCTAAAGGATACAGGATTTCTTCTTGAGACAATGTTCTAAAATTAACTACACACAATTGTGAATCTACTAAAAGCCACTGAATTGGACACTTTTAAAATGGGGATTTCTATCGTATATGAATTATATCTCTCTAAAGCTACATTAAAAAAAAAAATTTAAGGCTACTCTACCCAGAGGGAAAAACACTAGGCATCCAAAATGAAGGCTGCTGGATTATAAGTTTAGTACACTTACAAAGAGCCTAAAATTGGTCCTCTCATTCCAGGGAAAGTACTATTGGGGAAAATAACCAACTGCAAAGGAAACTCAGACTGGCACCTATGCAAATCATAATATGTGTAATTTATAAATATGTAGAGACCAACACAGATGAGCAGATATTTAAAGAAAACCTAATTAGAGGGTTTTAATGAGCACTCTTCAGCATGCTATGACTTATCAGCATTAAAAACTGAATTCCAAGAAAACTGGGGTTCCCAATCCTGCTTACATATCAGTCACCTGTGGGGCTTTTTCTTTTAATATACAATTTCCCAAAACTCTCCACAGATCTATTAAATCAGAATCTTTAAGATACGACCCAAACACGTACTTTTTTTTAAGTGACAAAAGTGACACTGACTTTTATCCTTAGATAAGGGCCAATGATCTCTCATCATGTCCATGGGTACACTAGTAAGATTAGTAAACTTACTAATTAGTAAACTTAGAGATAACTTTTTCAAATTGGAAAGTTTCTGAAGACTTCTACCTCCCTTATTAAAAAAAAAAACTGTGCTTTTCTGGAACTTAAGCAAGTTCTCCTCTTAATTCTCTCCATAAATAATGACACTAGATCTTTCAATACAAAGTATATTAGGAAAGAAGAAATGGGTATTTGACATTTTTTTAAATAAACAAATTGAAGATCATTTCATTAACTTAGACAGATATGCTTTGACTAATAATAAATTAGCAACAAAACAAAACACTGTTCTGTTTTGGTTTTAGTCAAAAAAGCAACTTATTTACTTACAGAAATCCATTAAAAACATCAAGGTTTTTTCCACTCAAGGCATCAATCTTGAATGGCCAAAACATTTATTTATATCCAGATGGATTCTGTAAGTTTAAAGATAATGGGACAATTACCTATCTAAGACTTATTTTTCATTTTTAGTTTTTGCTTTGGTCATCAGCCTAAGTAGATCCAATTATATAAATGTTTAAAACATATGATAAAAAGGAAACTATCATAGCCTCTTAAATTTCCAGAATTGTGAAAACATTACCACAATCTGTACTAATCCTGGCTTTTAAAATCTATTCAACTGAAGCTCTTGGGTACCACTTTACAATTTCTATATTGAAATACTGAAATATTAATATGTATCTATTAATGGTGCATATATATATATAGTACATATTCAACTAAGGGAAGAAAAATATTCCTATAGGAGCTTTAGACAAAGTGCTTCTGGTTACCTTCCCCACCTGCATGCCCCACACCTCAAACTGAAAACTTCAGTGAATTTGCATTTCATGACATCTGTTAGATTTTGCATGACTGATAACATAGCACGCCAAGTAACAAACTGGTCTGAATGCATGCATTTCAGACTTTTTTCTGTAGGACTACTACTACATACCTGATTTTTCATCTTGTACTTCAAATTCTGCACCAGCAGATCCCAAAAGTGATGCCCCATGTTGTAATAATCTACATATATCAAATCTGTCAAAATGCAATCGATCTGTAGTAGATGAATCTTCCATAGCACCTTCTGAAGTAGTTTCTAGATGAGGTTTAAAAACATTTGATTATATAGCCAAAGTATAGAACGAAAGAAAATAGCATCACTTCAGGGGGAGCAGGGGGGAGGGTATTTTAAAAGTAAAATGTGGAAGAAGTAGAAAAGCTACTGTGAATTTACTTATGATCAACTATTATTTATGAAAAAATTATTTAGTAGGTGGCTCCCTTACTACAAAGTATCAGAATGTCAGTGGGTGTGTGTATAACTTTTTGACTATGAAAGCACAATGTCATATGAAGAAATGCATCCCCATGTTGAAATACGTATGTTAAAAATCGTGCAATCTGTTAAACAGTTAAAAAATACCAAGGTAGTTTATTATAGTGATAAATTGGAAGATAAACATATTCATAGAATAAATTCATAAATAAAACTAGTGAGCATCATCATTCCCTATACCTGAGGAATATCTAGGACATAAAGGAAGTACTCAATCAATAGGACTCTTTTCTCATAATATAAAGCAAATTACAATCTCCTGGCAAATTGCTAAAATTAAATATCCAACTGGGGTCTAAAACTATCTATAAAATGTTCTGTATTCCCCCAAAAAGGTTATGGCATTGTAAATTTTTAAATGTACTGTAATTGTTCACTGACTTAATAGTTCGTTTAACTGGCATTTGCATATAATTCATCTGTAAACTAAAGTATAATTGCTAAACTGAAAGGGAACTGCTATGAATATCTTAAAGTTTTCTAATGATAACAAGTAACCTTACTATATATTTTAATGCTACTGTAACTACTTTAAAGTTTTTTGGGGGATTCTCTGGTGGTCCAGTGGTTAGGATTCCACGCTTTCACTCCAGGGGTTGTGAATTCAATCCCTGGTCAGGGAACTAAGATCCCACAAGCTGCGCAGCAAGGACAAAAAAAATTTTTTTTTTAAAATGTGTTTTGAAAAGAATTTGATTAATAGGCTGGAATGGAAAAGGTTCTTTTCTAAAACAAGTTATAAATTCTTCTGGTTATATATTTCTTTTGATGAGAGAAGACAAATTAACACAATCCCTCAAAATAATAGGTGAGGCAAATTAAAGCAAAAATTTTAGACGAGCTAAGACATATGATAAAAGTCATGTTATCAAAGTGACTTGAAAACGAAATGCATTTGTACCATATTAAATTCTCACTTAATTAAAATGTATACCTTTATCTATTTGTAAAAGCATACATTCATTTTTAAATGTCATATATAATAGGCAGTCAGAAAACAAGTAATTTCCACTAAAAGACATCTAAAAGACACATAAAAAAAACTAAACACTGACCCCTCCAAATATCCACACATAATCGTGCTTAAATTTAGTAAACAATTACACTATTTTCCCAGCAACAAGAATAAATAGACTGTTTCAAATATTTACATGGTATTGATTTCTTTTTTTAGAACATTAATCCTTGAGGGAAGTAATAATCTCTAAATCAAGCATACTGTAGAATAATTTAAAATATATGTGAGATAATGCAACTATACTCCAATAAAAATTAATTTAAAAAATAAAGAAAAATAAATAAAACATATATGAGAAAACATTGTTTGTCTAGTATGTTTTTTAAAACATGGTGAAAAATCACAGTATTCATTATTATTTCCTGACAAGACTGCACCTAAAAAGCATGAAAATTAAGTCTTTAAAAGTGAAATTACTAAAATATAAAATGTGTA
This sequence comes from Grampus griseus, assembly GCF_964374135.1. Classification (NCBI taxonomy): domain Eukaryota; kingdom Metazoa; phylum Chordata; class Mammalia; order Artiodactyla; family Delphinidae; genus Grampus; species Grampus griseus. The sequence goes on along the minus strand of NC_139010.1, from coordinate 52,072,916 downwards.
GTTTTTACTGCAACCGACTTTTCCACTTAAAAGCACCTTGTTTGGTTCTTGGCATTGGATTCCATTCAGGTACATTTTTCACTATAGCTTCAACAGCTTGTCCTGCTGCAATCCGAGTATCCCAATTTGTACTCCTTAAATATATCAACACCTTAAAAAATTAAAAATTAAATAGTTATATAACAAAAAATATTGTTTTTTCAAAGTGGCCAAAACAGAATGCTTAAGTGCATTTTAAAAATAACATAGTTTTTAACATAGTAAAAAGCAAAGTGCATATTATTCATTAAGTCCCATTACTTAATACAAGAGTTATAAAACTAGTAGAAAAGGTGAGTTCAGCAAGAGAGCAAGATGTAACATCAATATACAAAAATCAGCTGTATTTCTGTACACTTTCAACAATCTGAAAATGAAATTAAGAAAATAATCTCATTTATAATAGTATCAAAAAGTATAAAATACTTAATAAATTTAACAAAAAAAGTACAAGACTTGTATATTGAAGACTACAAAAAAATTCAAAATACTACTGAAAGAAATTAAATAAGACCTAAATAAACATCTCATGTTCATGGATTGGAAGACTTAATATCGTTAAGATAGTAATACCCCCTAAATTGAATACAGACTCAATACAATTCCTATCAAAATCCCAGCTGGCTTTTTTTCAGAAATTGACAAGTTAATCCTAAAATTTATATGGAAATGTAAGGGACCCATAATCATCGAAAGAATCTTGAAAAAGAATAATAAAGTTGGCAGCCTCACACTTCTTGATTTCAAAACTTACTACAAAGCAACAATAATCAAGATAGCATTGTACTGGCAGAAGGACAGATACATAGATCAATGGAATAGAATTTAGAGTCCAAAAATAATACTATGTGTCTATGGTCAACAGATTTCAACAACAGTGCCAAGACAATTCAATGGGAAAAAAGGGGTTTTTTCAGCAAATGGTACTAGAGCAACAAAATAATGACTTAAAATCCCTACCTCACACAAGACACAAAAACTAACTCAAAATAGACCAGAAGCCTAAAAATAAGAGCTAAAACTATAAAACTGTTACAAGAAAACATGGGGATAAACCTTTGTAAACTTGGGTTAGGCAAAGGTTTCTTAGATATGATCTCAAGAGCACACAAGTGATGTATTTAAAAAAAGAAAAAAAAGATAAATTTGGCTTCACTGAAATTAATAACTTTTGTGCTTCAAAGGATACCATCAAGAAAGTGAAAAGACAATCCACAGACTAGAAGAACATATTTGCAAACCCCATACCTGATAAGGGGCTTGTATCTAAAATATATAAAGAACTCCTACACCTCATTAATAAAAGAACACATATCCCACTTAAAAATGGGCAAAGAATCTGAACAGACAGGTCTCCAAAGAAGATATAGAAATGGTCAATAAAAAAATGAAAAGATGTTCAATGTCATTAGTCATCAGAAAAATGCAAATCAAAACTACAATATCACTTCATACTCACTGGTACGGATATAAACAAAGTCAGTTAATAGTTAAGTGTTGGCGAGTATGTGGAGAAATCCAACCTCTCATACATGCTGTTGGGAATGTAATATGGTGGAGCCAGTTTGGAAAGCAGTCTGGCAGTTCCTCATAAAGTTAAATAAACACAGTTACCATATGACCCAGCAATTCTGCTCTCTGGTATACACCCACGTATGAAAACATACATCCACACAAAAACTTGCAAACAAATTTTCATAGCAGCTTTATTCATAACAGGCCAAAAAGTGGAAACAACCAAAATGTCCATCAACTGATGAAGAGATAAATAAAATGTGCTATATCCATACAGCATTATCCATATCCATACAATGGAACAATATGTGGCGATAAAAAAGAATGAAAAACAAAACATGCTACAATATGAATGAACCCTAAAAATAATACCTTAAGTGAAAAAACCAATCACAAAAGGTCACACATTTATATAAAATGTTCAAAATAAGCAAATCTATAGACAAAGGGTAGATTAGGGGTTGCCTAGGACTGGCTATGGGAGGGGGAGTGATGGAGAGTGACTGGTAATAGGCATGAAGTTTCTTTTAGGAGTGATAGAAATGTTTTAAAATTAGATTGTGGTGATGGTTGCACATATCTGTGAATATGCTAAAAATCACTGAATTGTACACTTTATCTGGGTGAATTGTACGGTATGTAAATTATATTTCAATAAAGCTGTTTTTAAAAAAATAAAACCAAAGGCAATAGGAAAACACGAGGGCAGAGAGGGCATAGGAGGTCAGAAGGTGCTAAAAACAAACTTTGCCTCTTTTGGAATTACTTGATGGCAGCCATATGGTGGGGTCTGAGTTAAGAAGACCAGAACTAACTTGGAAGTCTGGAAACCTTTTCTCAGTTCAGCACAAGTTAGTCTTGTTCATTGTTTCCAGTTTCAGCTCATTCAGTCCTCCATCTCTTCCCTTGGGATGAAAATAAATGGGTATACCTCTCTATCCCCACACCTTTCACATGAGTATGGTATTGCCTCATACGCACCCTTCTCCATTCTGAGAATATGGAGCCTGTAGATGTCAAATCACTACCTCTTCATCGACATCTTGGTTAGAAAGTTCTGATAGTATCTAAGTGGGGAGTGCATTGGAATGAGAATCGCTGTTAGCCCCTATGATAGGAACAATAGAGTGCAGGTTTGTGTATGATGACAAAGGGCTTAGAACTCCTACTCATAGGAAGCAGGGAGGGACAAATCAGAATGAAAGGATGAGATAAGACTGGTGGGAACAGGGATATATTGAGTCTTCCAATATCTGGGCTATCATAGTGCTTCCCACCTTATCCTCTATCCACCGCTCCCACCCCCCTAAACACAGATACAAAGCACTCCTGTTTTTACTTTGCATGCCAGAGAATTAAATACATGGAATTTGCTACTTACTATCATACAGTCACACTTCTACAAGCCCACAGAGTTCAGTAAAAATAAAGCATTGCTTAGGGAAAGAACATGGGCTAGGATTATGAAAATACTTATCCACCAAAGCAGAAAGGCTCCACTTTCAAAGAGCTAATAACTAAGAATGTAACAACTAGCTTCTCATATATTTCCACCATTACCCATGAGTACTCATCCATTTGAAGACTGCCAACTAGTATAATTATTAGCTGCTAAGAACAAGTCAGACCACTAAAAAACTAGATTAACAACTTACTTTGTTACCAAATTGGATCAGATTCAAATTTGTGCCACAGGCCAAAGGTTCTATATTGTCAAACAAACTTGATGCAAAAAACAAAATATTTTAAACCTTGTGACAAACAAAAATAGCAAAAATTTTAAAATATCTGGAGAAATATTGAGATATTTAATGGAATTTGAAGACCACAAAGTGTCACTAATAAGACAATTTCTTTCTCTACTTTTATGTTCCTGCCCATGGATAAATTTCTACAATTGTATTATACTAAAAGAAAAAAAAAAAGAGTTCTTACTTTAGATAAGAGATTATTTAGCTCGTGGGGATGAAGCTTCACCACTTCTCCAAGTTGCTGTGCAGCAGCTTTTCTTGTAACTGGAGTAGTGCCAGTATCCAGTAAGATAAAAAGACGATCAAGCCTAAAATAACAAAAATATAATGCTTATTCTGAAATGTTTCTTCATATGTATAAGTCTGAGTCAGTAAATGTACATATTAAGCACCTATGAAGAAAGATTTATGGTAGGGTCCCAGGAGATAATCTAACCTCTACTCTTAAGGAACTTGCTATGGAGGTGGAGTGAAAGGGTAAGGCAAACACACAACTAGAATATAGGGTCCAATACAAGTATTGTACATGCATGGATACATACAATAAGACACATGTCAGAAAAGACATACAAAGTGCTTTGAGGAGTGGGAATGGAGGCAACAAACACTACATCCCCAACTGTATAATACTGAGAAGACTTTCTAAAAGAAATGGTGTATGAGCTGGACCTTAATGGTAGAAAAAAATTTCAATACTGGTGATGAGGTGGTAAAAAGGAAAAGGGGGAGATACATCTGGAAGAGGGAATAAGAAGAGAACAGCAATAAAAGGAGACTATATTTAGGGCAGTGAGTAAAACAGCCTGGTTGTAATTCAGGGTACACTTAAGAGAACAGTGGAAGATACAGCTAATATTGTGGAGACCCTTGAATTACAGCTCAGCCATGAAAGTCTTGGGTCAAGAAAGTGATGGGACTGGAGCTACGCTTTAGAGAGATTAGTCTGGCAGCAGTGTGAAGCATGAAGTAAAATGGAAGGAAACTTTCAGAGAACTTTCACACCTGAACTACAATCTAAGACTAGAAAGAAGTTGGGGAAAACGCTGCAGAAGTAAAACACCACGGTATAGTAATTCCATGAAATGTCAAGGAAATGAAAGGATTCTGAGACTCTGAATTTTAGAAATGAAGATATCATTAAAAGATATGGGAATAACTAGTGGAAGAAATGTTATTGAGAAAAGATGACAAGTTTATTAGTGGCAGGGACAGGAAAGCTGGGGGAGACCAAAAAGGATAGTTGAAATAGAGATCTGACGTTCAGGAGAAATTTGAGACGAAAGGTATATAGATATATGAGTCATTCGTATAGAAGTGACAGATACAGCAATAAGATCTCTGAGGAAAGAGCTTGTAAAGATAAATAGCATAATGGGACAAATTCCAGAGCCACAGCCCCACGATTCAAATCCCAGTTCTGCCACTTATCCAACGAACAGTTTGGAATAAAACCACAATGCCTTATACCTGGAATAAGTGGGGAGAAATGGAAAACTGTGTCCCTTGTTTCTGAGATACAGAAAAATCCTAAGATTTTAAAAAGGCAAAGAAACCAGTAACTACCACCAGCAGTCCACATGGTAGAAGATCTAGCCCTTCCACCACAGTACTCATCAGGTTCAATGAGGCAAATGGATGCCACAGATAATAAAAGGAAGGCGGCTTCATATCCAGAATAAATGGGTACTTCAAACAAGATGAAGGGTGAAAAGGGGCAAGGTTATATTAATTGTGCCCAATCCTATATGAGGGGAGATTTAGAGAATACACCTTTAAATGTCATCTAATGAGGAAAGGAAAGCAAGCAAGGTCCCAAAGTTAAGCATGAGCATTAAGTATTAATAAACTGCAGAGAGACTCGTATTTTACTTCTGGGATTATTTTTCTTTCACAAAGAGCTAAAAACTTAGAAAGCAAAGCTCTAAAAACCTTTTACGAGAAAATATAAAGCTATAAGGGGGCAAATGAAATAAGCAGGGTTTTTCCTTTTCTTACTTTTTCTTTTCGAAGGGGTAGTATTTATAAAACTAGCCAGTCACTGATAAGCACAAAATCACTGTAACTGGTAAAATATATATATATATATAACTAAAATAGATCTTTTTCAGTCAAGAAGGCTAAGGGTACTATGAAAACTTTTCAACTGCTTCAGAACAAAACACTAAGAGGTGAGGTTCAAATTTTACAGTTAAGGGTATGTATAAGAAGGACATGTTTCAAGAAAAATATCTGAGGTAATTAAAGCCAGCGAAATAAAGGGGAAAAAAAGAGTAATACAACACATTTTTTGCTTCCAATATACTGAATGGCACACAGAGTGATTTTACAGAAATTATTTCTAAAAAACATGCAAAAATCAATTTATTTTATACACTGTGCATAGACACACCCCACCTTTTGACACAATATTTCTCCTTATCCATTCAAGGCTATCTAAATACTTGTCTTTACCCATTCATTCTTCAGGCCTTGCTACAGGATTTGATGAACAGTGACTCACAGATAATGGGACAAAAGGGAGAAAAAAAAATTTTCTGACAGCTGGTTTTCTTAAAGTTCTAACACTAAGTCAGACCCCAAATCCCTTCCCCATAAAATGACTTCCCTTATACATCCCATACATAACCCTAAGAATGCTCTGACGTATTTTCATCTTTATAACTGATTGTGATGTTAAAGTTACTGAAACTCTCTGAACCTTCACAACAAATAAATGCCTATTTCCATGACTCTGATTTTGAATGCCTCTGCTCAATGAAATTTGCAAAAAGAAATTTTAAATAATCTATAAACAACTTTCTATCAAGGTAAATATTCATGTTAAATCTATATTCTATGGCAGGCAAAATTATCAAAGATTAAATGTTTTATTATAAAAATTATGTCTTAGGTCAAATTTATGCAACAGTGGACTTATATTTGCATATGATGCATGCATTCTTTATAACAATATCGGGCTCTCTTGTATGTGTACAGTTCACATAAACCCAGGACTTTCTTACAGGAAAGCAGTGGTAAAATGGAAAAACAAACTAGACTGGAAGTTAGGAGACAAAGCACTACTTTTGTCACTTGTTAGAAGACTTAGAGAAGCTCACTTAACTTTGCTTAACCTCTTATTTTGTAGGGTTAAACTAGATTTAGCCATATTTTATAGCTTCACATCATTGTACTTGTTTTAATAGGTTTTTCTTCCCTTATATACCACAGTGTTTGTCATATCTTTGACTTATTTGATGCAAAGTTCCCTAGACTGCACCTCTGGAAAGACTTAAACTACTTCATAATTCCCTTTTTTTTTTTTGGCTATGCTGGGTCTTCGTTGCTTCACACGGGCTTTCTCTAGTTGCGGCAAGCAGGGCTACTCTTCGTTGTGGTGCGTGGGCACCGCATTGCAGTGGCTTCTCTTGTTGCAGAGCAAGAGCTCTAGGCACACAGGCTTCAGTAGTCATGGTGCGCGGGCTCAGTAGTTGCAGCACACGGGCTTAGTTGTCCTGCAGCATGTGGGATCTTCCGGACCAGGGATCGAACCCGTGTCCCCTGCATTGGCAGACGGATTCTTAACCACTGGACCACCAGGGAAGTCCCCATAATCCCTTTTTTGATGATGGAGTTAATGCTTTTGTGACTAAAAGCAAAGCTGGCTGCAAAATGAACACTCTAAGGAAGTGACAATACTAACCTGTTTATAAATCCATGTGTAAAAAGTTAAAATAAAATTGATAGTTTTCCCCAATCATTTCCACTTTCCTCAAGTCCCAGTTGCCATTCCCTATTCCCTAAAAAGGAATGGACTGAGTAGATCTCTAGATTATGGAACAAGAACTATCTTGTTCTCTACTCATTACCTCTAAAGGTCTTTACACTTATCCTCTTTCAATTTCAGATGAAAAGACAATCCTCACTCTTCTTCAAGACTTACATAAAGTCCCGCTATTTTTTTTTTTACCAACTCCTTCTACCCTCATTCAATTATCTTTTCTCCAATATTTTAAATCACTGCCTTAGTAATCTATTCCCTTCTATCTTCAAATATCCAGAGGTCCATCTTTAATGAGAAGATAAACTGCTTGACTTCCATCTTCTAGAACACTTTCTTTTTGCTGCCAAGCATCTTGAACAAGTGCTTAAAATCACTTCTTTTATCTCCTCACCATACCCAACTTAATCCCTATAAATCAAGTTTCTATCCTTCTTTACGACTAAAATAGCACACCTGAAGGTCACCAAAGAACTTCTAAGCTCTAAATCTCATGTTGTTGTGTTTTTTTGTAAATACAATTTTCATGAATCTTCTATGACATGTGATTTCAGCAAGTACCCCATTCTTAAAATATTTTCCTTCCGAAGTTTTCACAACATTCTGTTACCCTGTTCTTCTCTGAACTCTTAATTCTTCCTGTGGTTTCCCTACTCTTTAACACTCTTAATATGAACATTCTCCTAGATTCAATCCTTGGCTGCCCATCTCTCACCCATTTCTCCTGTAGGAAACTGTAATTTGTTTAAACTATAACACAGTAAAAATAATCCCCAAACCTAGCCCATCTGGGAGCTCCAGTGCCACACTTTCAACTGCCTGATGAGCATAACTCAATACTAATGTGATCTCATTGCTAAATTTACTTCCTAAAGCACTCTTTGATCAAATTATTACCTTACTCTAAAACTTTCAATGGCTCACCCTTACCTACCAGATAGCAATCAAAAACAAAAAAGTATCTCCCAAACAGGGTCCATTTTGGTTTCCACAATTTTGTCTACCCTGTTTCCGCTACTTGGAATGCCTTTCTTGGTCCAATTCTTCAGCTAGCTCCCACCCATCAAGGTTCAGTTCAAGTCCTTTACCTTCTTGAAACCATCTCAGACTACTATACTATTATATCCTCTTCTAAAATCCACAGGGATTCTCATCTTAAATAACCATTTTGGCATTATACATTAATTTGTCACATGTTGTCTTATGCTCGTTAGGCTTCACCTTCTTCAATGATTCTTTTTTGTCCCCCACAATACTATGCACAGTGTCTTTGCACAGTAGTTAAATATTTGTTGAATACTTGGTATTTACTATAATTAAAATTATAGATAAAGAAAAGTTCAAGTTTCTTGGGACAGGTTTAAGCACCATTTTTAAGCAAAGAAAGAGGGTGTTATATTACAATTTTTTTTGCTTCCTTCAAGAAATATCCTTAATTTGTCATAGCTATATTACATAAAAACAAGTTATAAAAATAACAGAAGTGATGCTAAGGCAATGAATGTTTCAGTAAGTGAAAAGATGAACACAGCAGTACTTTAGCAATCTGAACATCACGGCAGTTACACTTGCTCCAAAGAGCAAGCGGAAAAAGACCACACAGTAGGCACTGTATTCCTTCAATAATTTCTACCCTTCCTAAACTTTCCTTTAGTCCTCTGCTACCCAGCTTCATTAGAACCATATCCTGCTCAAAGACCTTCGACTCCTCTCTAACCTAATGCTGACTCTGCCTCACAACCACACAGTTCCTCCTGCTTTCTTCGAAGTCTTTTATCCCAATGCCATGTCATGTCAGCTCTGCTCCCTCACCAGCCAACTGCCCTGAGGGTAGCAGATCAGCTCACCCTCTCATCCAATTCCAGGCTTGTTTATTCTCACATCTCCCACCTTTTGATAGCCAAATTTGCCTCCCTGAATAGAGGAATGGGGACCCAAGAATGCTTCTTTAGTCCTCTTGACTCAAAGCCCCTTTTGGAGTTCTCCATTCCTCTCTCCAGGACAACAGATTAGATGCCACACAAAAGGAAGAACAAAGGGATGTGCAGACCAGGATCTCACAAGAGGGCAATCTGACCTGTTACTCCAAGATAGCCAGCTATGAGGCAAGCAGGGTAAGCATCAGCGCCAGGCCACAATGGAAAAGGCTGGTATAATGAACTGGTAGGGGACAGGAAAGGGCATGAGACAGAGTCAGTATTATGTTGGAGGGCAGACAGGGCCCTTGATGAGGGAGAGGTCTGAAGGCTAGGTGATCAAAAGAAAAACGAAGTTAAAAGAAGGGCTGATTGAGGGAACACAGTACTTACCACGATACTTCTTTTGGCTAAACCTTATGTTGCATAACAGCTAATAGAAAAAAATGACATTCTTCATTCGCCGAAGGATAGACAGATGGAGGAGAAAGAGGTAACAGATGTCAAGCCAAATGGAAGGCACCAAAGAGTGCAGACGAATAATTTTAATAAAACATAAGGCAATTATATTTGACAGTATCCACTGGTTATGAATCTACTGATGATGATAATCTGGCCCATTTTCAATTTGGATTTTAATTCACAGAAATAACTATAAAAGATATGATTCATGTTTATTTTACAAACCTGTGATTTCAGAAAACTGCTCTAAAGACTGCCTAGAGGGAAGAGGGAATGGGAAGACGTGTGTGGGATTAAGAGACACAAACTACTATGTACAAAATAAATAAGCAACAAGGATACATTGTACAGCACATAATAACTTTAAATGATGTATAATCTATAAAATACTGAATCACGACATTGTACCCCTGAAACCAATATAATGTTGAAAGTTAATTATACTTCAATTTAAAAAAAAATGTTGTTAAAAAAAAAGACTGCCTAGAAAAAGGAAAGTACGTGGGAGTTTGTAGAGGTTATGCTGGCAACTGTGATCTAACTTCAGCTGTTTTCATTATGATAATTCATAAAGTAAAAATATAAAAAGAAATCATATGCATTTTGAACTATAAAATGTGTCCTAGATTACTACTTCATCATTAATAAACATATATATATTGCATTTCCACTCCTAAGCCATTTGAGGATGAAAAAAAAGTATAAGATATAACTTCCTCAATCTACTTCCAATCTCAATATTCTCAGAATAAATTTAATCACTCTGAAAATTTATGGAAGGTCTACTGGCAGAATACTTCACGCAGATGGCTTTGTAATCTTAACTAAAAGGGATTGGTCAGTGAAGTTTGTCCATTTTGTCATACATTTTTACATTTACTATTTGAAGTTTTACTTTTCTGTGTTACTTAGGGAATAAGAAAATAAATAGATGATATGAACACTGTACTTAGTCCTACATAATATCATTAAGCAAGGAAATTATGGTCAAAAGAAACAACTTCCAAGAAATTGTCTAGACTGATGTTTTAAAATGTATGCCTTCTAGTTCCTACTGTGGGTTATTTGAAACTATGTTAATGTTATGTTTTTTAAACAAGAAAGTAGATTAATTTGAAATACCACATAGGACACTAAGAACAAATATGAAGATGTGAAACCACACCAAAGCCAGGTGCAAGGGCAGGTGTGGCTAGATAATTTACATTCCCCCCACTCCCACTCTAGAACACAAACAAACTCCATGAGAATGGGAACTCCATTTTTGTTCTTTGCTGTATCTCCAGCACCTAGAACATAAAAAGCACTCTGTAAATACTTGTTAAATGAGTGCTGAAAAAGGACAACCAAGTTGCGTTATGTCCTTCAGGCCATATTTTTTTCTAATCTCCACCTCTTGCATGACTTTATCTTAAAGACAAAATCTAGGTTTTGCAGGAAAAATATCTGTGGTTTTAAAACTTCACTTGAAATTATACACTTTAAAACGGTGAATTTTGTTATGTGTATAGTACTTTGAGAAATAAACTAAAACAGGGAGGAATTTACCACAGGGATTAAAATGGATACACTTATATAATGCCTCCTCCACCTTTCCTAGCTTTTTGTCCCTACATTTTTTAAATAACAAAATATTTGATACATTACAATTTACAACAGTGCCTTCTGTCAATCTTATAATGGATAGAAATTAGCAATGATGGAGGAATAGGCCTAGCAAACATAAGCAACCTGTGCTGTCCTATAGGTAAGATTATTTTACCATTTTCCCTGTCAAGAGCAAGGACCCACTGTAATTTGCCCCCGCATCATGAAACCTTTTACTTGGCAGAACAGGCCATTGAAACAGTGTTTCTCTGAAGTATCAGCAATGCACAGAGAGAATTATCAAAACTGAGCAAAGTTCTGCTCACATGTAGCAATTTGTTTCTTCCAGAAGAGGGTATGTTCCCTTTTTTCCCCTGAATCTTTTCTGAACACTGCATCATTTTTAAATGCAAAGAATATGTGTCACAGACTTACGGCACGACTTCTAAAACAGTCAAGTCATAATTACCGTCTCGACATTTTAGACATGAACTTTACAGCAGAGATCACTCAGGAAAAATTCTCTATATTTTTACATTTTCTCTATATGATCAAGGAAAAACTAAGTTCATAATAGCTAATCAATGTATAACAACAGTCAATCAATTGTGGCATAAACAGGCAAAGGTATGAAAAACAATCTTTTTAAAAAATCTGTATTAAGCCATGGAACCCAACATCATCACACATTTCACCTACACCTTCTGTAATGAGCATTAAGTTTTAACAATCCCTCTAAGGTTGCCTTTACTATTGGTGACTCAACCCCAACTAGATGACAGACAACACAGGGAGAGAGACTCTTGTGAGCCTCTACAAAACAGTATTCAAAGATTTAACAATTATAATTCAAACTGTTTGCAAATAACACTGAAAGCCTGTAATATATACTAATTTGTTTTTTTGCTGAGGTTGATTTTATGGGAGCAAGTCAAGTAGCTAGTGAGTGAGCTTGGCTGACCTTCCAGTATTCACATCTTAAGGGCAACATTGTTCTCCTACATGTGTATGCTCTCTTTTATTTAGGGTCTAAAGGAGTCATACATTTTTCAGTAGTATTTCACTGCATTTTACAGAGAATTTCAAATGCTATAATTGTATTTGCAATTTTAGAGAGTCACAAAGGTTTTTTTTTGGGGAGGGTGTTTGTTTGTGGCAAGATTTAACTCATCCATGGATCAAGAGTTGACCATACATTTCATGATCTGCTACATTCTTATAATTCAAAGTACATTAAAACTAGGCCTTTATAAAACTAAGTGGGGTCTAAAAATTTTGATTACACAAAATGCAGGGTTACATTATATCCAATTTGCATTATAAAAGACCATGCTATATAAACTTATAAAACTAGTTCTGGGGCTTCCCTGGTGGCGCAGTGGTTGAGAGTCCGCCTGTCGATGCAGGGGACACGGGATCGTGCCCCAGTCTGGGAAGATCCCACATGCCGCAGAGCGGCTGGGCCCGTGAGCCATGGCCACTGAGTCTGCACGTCCGGAGCCTGTGCTCCGCAACGGGAGAGGCCAAAACAGTGAGAGGCCTGCATACTGCAAAAAAAAAAAAAAAAAAAAAAAAACTAGTTCTGACAATGTTTATTATATTTTTAAAATTATAATTCTGGCTAATAGTCAAAGCTATAAAGTTTTTCTCCCTCAGGGAAAACTGTAAAACTCAGAAGCACTCATTGAAAAACACCAGAAATACCCTACTATATATAAATTACAGAAAAATCATGAGAGGAATTAAAACAAGAAACAAAAGCACTCTTTTATTCCTTTTTTAAAAAATATATTGAGCACCTACCAGGAACGAGGCACTCTCCTGAAGATAGAAAGATCAAAGACATTCCCTTCTCTCACAGAACTGATGCTCAAGCAGGGGAGAGAACAATTAAACAATCACTTACAAAGTATGATAAATATGACTGATAGGAGTACACATTGGTGCAAAGAGCTCAGATGAAGGAAAACCAGAGAAGGTCTCCCAAACAAAGTGACATATGTATAGGCTTAGGGTTTAGACCTAAAAACTAAGGTTGGAATTAGCCAGACTTGGGAGGAAGGGGGGAGGCAGGAAAAATGTTCCAGAGAAAAAGACTTGGAGGTGAGAACAAAGATTCAGAATGAAGGGGAGTGGAGAAGAGAGAGAGAGAGAGATGCAGAGAACCTGAGACAAGATGAAGCTTAAAAAGGTAAAGTAGGAACCAGATCACAAATGATCTGTTAAGATGTGTTGGTTACGGAATGTGGCCTTTATCTTAAGGCAACAGAAAACTAAAGGGTTTTTAGCAGAAAAAAAGGCCATATTAAAATTAGCATATTAGCAAACAATAATATAACTGAAATGAAGAATAAATTAGAAAGAGATGCCATGGGAGGCAGGAAGAGCAGAGTGGCTGCCGTTACAGGTGTCTCGGATTAGAGATGATGGTGGTATGGAGGAGGACTGTGGTAATTAGTATGGAAAGAAAAAGACTGGCCAGAGAAAGATTAGAAAGGTTGAACTGACAAGATTGGATGTGAGGACTAGCTAGACTGGGGGAAAGGAAGGGAGAGCAAAGTCAAATATTATTCCTAGATTTCTGGATCTTGCAATCTGAACTTAATATTTCCCTTCTATTGGAAATACTTACAACGTTCTAAAAACATTACAGTTTCTTTTCAGTTACACACATTGATATAAACAGTGCAAAAAATATTTTAGATTTGGTTCTAGCAAATATGATTTTTATCTCTTGAACCATCTTCCACCTTTTCTACAATAAAGTATTAAAATGAGTCTGTATTCCACACCAAAAGGAAATTTAGTTAATAAAGACAGGTGCTCAGTGCATGGAGAAGACCAGCTTGAAATTAAAAGTTTGCTATCCAAAGTGAACCCTCAGATGAAAAAGTCAAGGACTGACAGTATCCCCAAACCAGAAAGTGTCTCAAAAGTGTTTTCTGTGAACCTATTATATTACCAAAATAAGCACAGGACTAGCTCTTTCATAAAACCATGACAGGCTTTCTTTTTACAGCAGAATTTGATAGAATTTTGGCAAGCTAAATAAAAAAGATCTATAGAAAAAAAGAGCACCACCCTTTGAAATCCAATGTCAAGAACAAAAAGCACTTGCTTTCAAAACTCACTCATTCATTCAGAAGTTTAGGTGCTCTAAACTTCTGTAAATAGATTAACATTGGCCAAGGAGATTAGGCGCTCTTTAATCTTTCATTTTGTCTCTATAAAACTATAACCAATACTGTGAACATATACCGTCTACTCAGGAACGAAATTTCAAGAGCTACTCATTCCCTTAAACGTTTTACCACCTTATAAACAGAATACCATATTAAGTTTGTATATCAATGTATTTATAATGTATGTATTTATATAGTCATATGGGGGTAACAAATTAGATGGTACACCTTTCTGCCTTTGCAAAAATTGAAAATACTACTTGTATACTCTCGAGGCGATTTTACATATCACAAAATAAGAATTTCCTCACATTGAACGGATTCAACTAATCTATGAAATAAAAATTAGATGCCCCACTACAGGTATCTTAGGACCCCTTTCACCCAACTCCCATGGGTTTCAGTTATCTAGGGAATCTGTGAGGGATGGGTTATCATTTCATTTGCAAAACAGGAATGTGTTAACTATGAAAAATGAACAAAAACTATGTTTTCTGAACTATCATCATTTTCCCCTTTCAGTCTATGTGGCAGAAGGACCCATTTCTCACGAAAACTAACAGTAAACTTGGCGAATCCTGACTGCTATCAGAGGGACTATCCCCTACTTACACACACACATGTCCACTAACTTCAAGCCTCTGACAAAATGTACTCTCCCCACTCTCTCATATTGGAGGAAAGGAGAACTTTCCTTCTATAGCTATACAAATAAATGTCTTGCTGGCCTTTCTACAGTTTCCTATCGATGGGCATCGCTTCAAACTAGTTTAAGACTCGCGATACATCTTTCACGCCTTAGGTGAGGAAGATGATGCTAATACAATAATTTGCTAAAGATTACAATGCTGACGACTGAATGTGTACTGTCAAACAAAGCGAAGAATTATACTGTAATGTAAGGAAAAAGTCCTCAGGAAAGAACATTTCCCTAAAGCCGTAAACGCAAAATTTTAACATAATTAGAAGGCCACGTAGATAATATTAACTCAAAATCTCCCTGACTTCGACAGTTGCTACCAAGTTTTCCCGTGAAATGGAGGTTAGGGATCGGCCTTAAAATGCTCAGAAAGAGAAGAGACTCTCCCAGAACTGAAAGGGGGAAGAGAAACCAGAGAAGAGAAACATGGTGAGGAAAGAGAAAAACCAGCCCTAACGCGCCAAAGGGTCTATTCAACAACAAAAAAGACATTTTTGAACCGATTTACGAGGGGTAACCCGAGCCCAAACCCCCGCAGACCGAGGGGCGAACCGCGGAGTCTGGGGAGGAAGGCACCCGAGCCTAGTGACAATAGGAACCGTTCCTTTCTAGGAGTGGGGGCTCCGAGAGGAGACCGTGCCTCGCCGGGCCGCCTTCCCGTCCGCTCGGGAGAAGCTAGACCCACCTGGAAACCGCCATGGCCGGGCGCCGGCGGTTCGGAGCTCCCCGCGAGCGACGCGCCGCGCTACCGACGCGCTAGTTTCCAGGGAGCGGAGCGGCGCAGGCCCAGGCCACGGAGCAGATAGGAGCGGCCGGTGCAGCGCAGGATGTCCCGGCGCGGGCCCTCGGGCATCTGCCCCGCCGCCTACCAGAGCTCGTCCCTGCCGCGGCCCGGGAGCAGGGGTCTGAGACGTCGGCGGAGGCAGCACTCCTCCGACCCGCACGACTTCAAACCGGGTGCCCCCAACCCCGCTCTTTGCTGACGCAGGCGTCGGCACGCCGGACTGAGCGTCAGCGCGCCGGAAGTGACGCCAGCTCCCCGCCAGGGGCTCCGCTCCGCCGCTGAGTAGGAGTATGAGCCCTTACGGCCTGGCGGCGCGCGCCGCCAAAAAAAGCTGTCTTTGCTCATCTGGAGAGGGTCGGTAGTCTTCATACGAGGCGAGAGAGGAGAAATGAGTCCACTTATTTTCTAGGGAAGGAAAAGAAGCGATCTAGCCAAGGTTCTGGGAGTTAAAACCTTTGCTTCTGATTCCTCACTGCCCCGATCCCCATCTCACCAGACTGCTTCTAGAGAAAGCAGAATCCACAGGACCATAGCATGCTCTAGTCCAGGTGGCGATGCCAGTGGGAGGGGTGAAATCCAGAAAGATCTGCAACGGCACTGAAGACACGACTCGAATGTTTGCCATCTATCTGCCATATGTTCTGCCTAGGTATTGGAGGGAAGGTATTCTGTCAACCATTTTGCCATGTTTGATTTCTTAATTGCTTGTGTTGTTGGTACCATGATTTTCTCAACCATATTTGAAAACTCTCAGCCATTTATTTATGTATTTATTTATTTGCTTATGTGGCTGTTCAGTCGCTTAATTTATTAGGCTTTTAAACATTCTTCTGTCACCTAGTGCAGGCCCTTATCACCTTAAACTTGATTTTTATGATAGTAGTCAAAGTAATATTTCTCCAGCTTCAACTGAGTCCATCTTAAAGGCCTCCAGCAGATTAATCTTCATGAAACTCTGCTTTCACCGTGTCACTCCTCTGCTTATAAAACTTATCCATTGGCTTCTTATTATCTGTGGAGGCTTTGCCTCAACCCTGAGTCTTTTTCATCTATAAAATGAGGCTAATGAGAAGTACTATAGAAATAAAATGAGGTCATGTATCTAGAAAAGCTTACAAGAGTTTATAAAGCATAAAGGGAAAGAAACTAACTTAAGAACCTATGTGTTAGGCATTTGGCATGCATTATCTCATATAATTTGTAGGCCAACCCTGTAAAGTAAGTTTTAATCTTCATTTACAGGTGAGAAAACTAAGCTCAGGAAGGTTAAGTAATTTGCCCAAGATCCAAGCTACTAATAATATTTACTGTTCATTCTTAAACAAATATTAATTTGGCCCCTGCTTTATGCCAGACACTGTGCTCAGCACTGTTTTATACTATTAGACAATATCTGATTAAGCTGATGTTCACATGTCTTCATATTTCACAGCCTCCTCCCACCTGCCTTCTCAGTTCATCTAACACCACTGAAACTAACAAGCAGGTACATTTACTGATTGTACACTACATTCATTTATTCAGCCAAAATTAAGTACCTACCACATGCTAAACTCTATACTAGAGATTAGGGCTTCTAAAGAAACCAAAAACAGATAAGGTGCCCACTCTAGTTGAACTTACATTCTAATGGGAGGAAAGAGAGCGAACAGATAAACAAGAAAATATCATGTTTGTATGCTATGGAAAGCAGAATGATGGGATAGAGAGGGTGATTAGAGACCCCAGACTGGGTGATTAGGGGGAAACAAAGAAGGAGCTTAATCTGAGGCCTGAAGGACAAGAGGGAGCCAGCTATGTGAAAACCTGGGGAGCCTTCCAGATAGGGGATACATCTAGTGTAAAAACCTAAGAGAAGCTGGCTATCTTGGGAGACAAGATGGGAGAGGTAGAAAGGGGCCATTGTAAGGTATTTGGATTTTAGTCAAGCAATAGGAAGTCATAGGAGGGTTTTAAACATGTGAGTAAAATGATCTGATATACATTTTAAAAAATCTTACTCTTTAGTATCCAAGAGGTAATTAGATATATAGTTCTAAAGAACATATAGAAGAGAAGAAAAGGCTGGTGTTACAGATTGGTAAGGCATAGTGTAATAATCAAATATATTGAAGTCAGACTGACTTGTTTTTAAATCCTTCCTCACCACACTCAACAGTTGTGTGTCCAGGGAGTTGTATAACCTTTCTAAGCTTCAATTGCTTCTGGGAAATGGGGACAATAATAGCACCTTATAGGGTTGTGGTAAGGATATAATGAATATAAAGCATTTAACCCAGTGACTGAAACTTTAAGCACTCAAAAACATTATTAACTACATTGAGTGTTCTTTTTGTTAACTATGCAACCTTAAGCAAATGACTTACCTTCTATGTCTCAATTTCCTCAGCTATGAAATGGGGATAATATTAGTACTGGTACACAACCCTTATCTGAGACCCTGGCTAGAGATGGTTTTCTGAATTTAGAATTTTTTAGATTTTGAAAGGTAATCCAGTGCATATTATGTCACACCCTAGCAGCTTCTAGGGCAGCACCCCATGGTCAAGTACATTTATAGTTCTGCAGCAAAACATAGGAATAGCCATACTAAGAGGACTAAATAAGAAACTCTAAATAGATGCATGGCAGTTTAGGTCAGGTTTTGCTGCCAGACGCATTTTTTTTAAAGTATCATTCAGACCTTTTTCAATTCCAGAATTGTAAATAATGGATCATGAACCTGTACTTTGTAAAGTTGTTGTAAGGAGCAAATGAGTTGATACATGATACACTTAAGAAATACTAAGTGCTAAATAAATTGTAGCTATTATTTTTTTTTTTTATCACCAGAAAGGTGGCTTCAAAAATCAATGGCAGGACTTCCCTGGTGGTGCAGTGGTTAAGAATCCGCCTGCCAATGCAGGAGACACGGGTTCGAGCCCTGGTCCGGGAAGATCCCACATGCCGTGGAGCAACTAAGCCCGTGCGCCACAACTACTGAACCTGCGCTGTAGAGCCCATGAGCCACAACTACTGAGCCTGCGCTCTAGAGCCCGCGAACCACAACCACTGAGCCTGTGTGCCACAGCTACTGAAGCCTGCGCGCCTACAGCCTGTGCTCCACAACAAGAGAAGCCACCACAATGAGAAGTCCGTGCACTGCAACGAAGAGTAGCCCCTGTTCGCTGCAACTAGAGAAAGCCTGCACACAGCAACAAAGACCCAACACAGACAAAGAAAAAAAAAAAACTATACCCAGTAGGGTGGCTATTATAAAGCGCACGCGCGCGTGCGCAAGAGAGCAAACAAAAAAAGTAAATAACGGGCTTCTCTGGTGGCACAGTGGTTAAGAATCCACCTGCCAATGCAGGGGACATGGGTTTGAGCCCTGGTCCGGGAAGATCCCACATGCCGTTGAGCAACTAAGCCCATGCGCCACAACTACTAAGCCTGTGCCCTAGAGCCCAAGAGCCACAACTACTGATCCCGCGTGCCACAACTACTGAAGCCTACGCACCTAGAGCTCATGCTCCGCAAGGAGAGAAGCCACCTCAATGAGAAGCCTATACAACACAACGATGAGTAGCCCCCACTCGCCACAACTAGAGAAAGCCCATACGCAGCAACGAAGACCCAATGCAGCCAAAAATAAATAAATTATATTTTTAAAAAAGTAAATAACAAGTATTGGCAAGGATCTGGAGAAATTGGGACCCTTGTGCACTGTTGGTTGGAATGTAAAATGGTGCAGCCACTATGGGAAACAATATGGAGTTTCCTCAAAAAGTTAAAAATAAAATTAGCATATGATCCAGCAATTCCACTTTTGGGTATGTGCCCAAAAGAACTGAAAGCAGCCGCGGAGCAACTAAACCTGTGCGCCACAACTACTGAGCCTGCACTCGAGCCCACGAGCCACAACTACTGAGCCCACGTGCCACAACTACTGAAGCCCATGTGCCTAGAGCCCATGCTCCACAACAAGAGAAGCCACCGCAATGAGAAGCCTGCGCACTGCAACAAAGAGTAGCCCCCGCTTGCTGCAACTAGAGAAAGCCTGTGCACAGCAACAAAGACTCAACGCAGCCAAAAATAAAACAATAAATAATAAAAATAAATTAATTATTTAAAAAAACTGAAAGCAGAAACTCAAATATTTATACACACATATTCATAGCAGCATTATTCAAAATAGCCAAAAGGTAGAAGCAACCCAAGTGTTCATCAACCGATGGATGCATAAACAAACTGCACTATACATACAATGGATTATTATTCAGCCTTAAAAAGGAAGGAAAATTTGACACATGCTACAACATAGATGAGACTTGAAGAAGTTATACTAAGTGAAATAAGCTAGTCACAAAAGGACAAATACTGTATGATTCCACTTATATGAGGTAACCAGAGTAGTCCATTCATGGAGACAAAAAGTAGAATGGTGGTTGCCAGGGGGTGGAGGAAGGTAGGAATGAGGAATTATTGTTTAATGGGTACAGAGTTTCAGTTTTGGAAGAAGAAAAAAGTTCTGGAGCTGGATGGTGGTGATGGTTGCACAACCATGTGTGAATGTACTTAATGTCACTGAATTGTACACCTAAAATGGTTAAAATGGTAAATTTGGGGGTGGGATGAATTGGGAGATTGGGATTGAAATCTATACACTACTGATACTATGTATAAAATAGATAACTAATGAGAACTTACTGTATAGCCCAGGGAACTCTACTCAGTGCTCTGTGGTGACCTAAATGGGAAGGAAATCCAAAAAAGAGGGGATATGTGTATACGTATAGCTGATTCACTTTGCTGTACAGCAGAAACTAACACAACATTGTAAATCAACTATACTCCAATAAAAGTTAATTTTAAAAACAAAATACAAAAAAGAAAAAAATGGTACAATTTATTTTATGTGTATTTAACCACAACTTATAAAAAGTAACTTCTAGTAAGACGTTACCCCTTTCTGACATGGCATAGCACATCTGTGTGCCCTTATGTTTGTTTTGGGGGCAATGTTTCTGACAGAAAGCATGGTCTCGAATGTCTCCTTTAATAATTACGACTTTCCAGTAGCAAACTTTTTCACTGTAATTAGTGAAAAATGTCACTAGATGTCACTCTTTAGCTGAAAAACTATTCCAATTTGGTTCAGTAGCCAATAGCTATAAGTAATTCCAGAGCATCAGATAAAAGCCTGTATATAGTGCTTTGCTCATACAAATACGGTTTTCTGGGAAAGAGAAGGTTTCCATCTGTGAAATGTATTAATAAGCTACTCTGTTCATGAAATTTATGTTAATGTTTATTAACTTCATTGGTACTAATTGTTTTTCACTATAAATTGAGTTTGTGTAATTAAGACATAACTAACTTTGTAAGTGATAGTGAAACACAAAGCTGAAATGTAAAGATCATTTATCATTGAAAGTCAGGTGGCTTTACCACTAAATGATGTGTGACATTGGGTAAGTCCTTTAATCTCTCTGATTTCACCAGAGTAGTAGAAACATCCTTTCTTAGGTCAATATACACTACCGTATATTTGCTCTGTGCTAAAACATATTTAAGTACACTCTAATTCTAAAATATTTTGGGTTTTATAGTAGTAATCAAATTGTAACTGTTGAAATACAATACCAATGGGAGTTCAGTAACAGAAAATACTGCCCACAAGAAGACATTAGGAAATATAATGAGACTTCTTGATGTCCTGAGGGAGTATTTTAGGAAAATACTTGTATTAAACAATTATAGTCAGAGGTATAAACTCTTGAAATAAAAAAGATCACATTTACTACTGAGAACAGTTTTTAAAAGATAATGGAATATCCTAAAGTGTAAAAGAAAAATTGCTTTGTTTACCTGTAAAATTCTTAAGATTCAAGAACACATTGATTCTTAAAGATTAACCATTTGAATTGGTAATATTACACTATAATCAAAATAATTTTTTAAACTTCTAATTTTTGTAAGAAGTTTGTAATTGAGTTATAATACCTAAAAACAATCAAAAGACCAAATGCTCACCGCTGGATGAAATGCTGGACATTATAATGCATCAGTAAATGAGGATATTACATTTTTATTAGTAGTAACAGTTATTAGGATTAAGAGTATTAGGATGAGAAAAACTATCAGAAATGGTAGGTAAAAATATAGAACTCAGAATGATATAAAAAATAGAGTGTAAATCGTGCCCAGTTAAGGATATTGACAGTTGTTTTGTTTAATTTCATTATATTTAACTCTTAAAACTTAGATCTTTCTGTTTAACTTTTATATTCACATGATTAAATATGTAAAAGGAGAGGGGGTGTAGTAGCTAAAGGGTACAGATTTGCTTTTTGTGGTGATGAAAGTGTTCTAAGATTAACTGTGGTGATAGTTGCGCGTATGTGTGAATATATAAAAAACCATTGAATTTTACATTTTAAATGGGTGAATTGTATGGTATATGAACTATATCTCAATAAAAAGTAGGTGAAGGAAGCACTATTCAAGCTTTTTTTCTAATACTGCAAATATAGTTATGAATGCCTATTTTTAAAAGAGCATTGAAAACAAGTGGTTTGGGGGGGAGGGATAAATTAGGAGTATGGGATTAACAGATGCACACTACCATACATAAAATAGATACACAAAGATTTACTGTGGAGCACAGGGAACTATATTTAGTATCTTGTAATAAACCATAATGGAAAAGAATTTTTAAAAAAGGAATATAGATATATCATATATATGTATAACTGAGTTACTTTGGTGTATATCTGAAACTAACACAATACTGTAAATCAACTATAATTCAATTAAAATAAATAAATAAAATTCAAGTAAAATATGTAAAAGGAAAGAAAAGAATGATTTGTTAAAATTCGCGTGATTATTTTAAACACTGGAAGCAAAAAAGATTTATATTTCATGTTACATTGCCACTTCTATCATACATCTGTGTGTCTGTGTGTCCGTGTGTGTGTGTGTGTGTGTGTGTGTGTGTGTGTGTGTGTGTGTGTGTGTGTGTGTGTGTGTGTGTGTGTGGCACGGTGGTGGGAAGTCTCCCAGGGAAAGAGAGAGAGAAGTCTGGGAGGGGCATAGTCGGGGAGGCCTGTTCCGTTCCATCGATAACACGTTCATTCACTGGAAGCCGGCTAAAACAGACTAATCCTTCTTGCAGTCATTCCCTCTATCTTAACAAGGCTCCGCCACCTCGCCCAGAACTCGGTAAGTTCAAAGTGCAGTAAAAGTGCGTTTTTCCAAAGAATAATCTGAAATGACATTGTAGATAATTTACTGGAGGGTGGAGAAGGGAGGGGGTGGAGGAAGGGGTGGAGGTGGTAATTATCAGGCATCGATTTGCTATCATATTTGCAATGGGGAGAAAAACCTCAATGCGCAAATAGTTTCAAAAAGATTAGACAGTAATTGGCTTTTTCCCAGGAAACCTCTTCAGAGGGGCCACTCGCAAACTGCTGCTGCCCACTGAAAACCGAGGCCCAGAAAGTCTGGGGTGGAAGATTGGCAGGTGCCTGTGCTTGGGCCAAGGGCTGCGCCCGACTCAGTCAGTAGCCGTCTCTGCCTCTGTCCCCAGGTCTAAGGGATGCTGCTATCCTGGCCCTGCTACCACTGAAGCGCTCAGGGGTACCTGGAAAGCCGACTTGAGTGCAGACACCACGAGCCATGAGTCCTCTGAGGCTGCGAGCGTCTCTCTCGTTGCTGCTGCTGCTGGGTGGCTACCTCCTCGAGGGCGCCGGGAGAAACCAGGGGGCGGTCGGCAGCGCGGTCGAGTCAGCCCCGGGCCCCGCGGGCGGCTCCTCCGGTCGCTTCGTCAGCCCCGAGCGGCATGCTTGCAGCTGGCATCTCCTGCCGCCCGCCCCAGGGCCCGCGGCGGGCAGCGAGCTGGCGCTGCGCTGCCAGGGCCCGGACGGGGCGCGCCACCAGTGTGCCTACCGCGGGGAGCCGGGGCGCTGCCCGATCTATGCCGCCAGCCGCTCGCACTACTGGAAGCAGGTGCTGGGTGGGCTGCGCAGGAAGCGGCGGCCCTGCCACGACCCCGCGCCGCTCAAGGCCCGCCTGTGCGCAGGCAAGAAGGGCCAGGGCGCGGAGCTGCGCCTGGTGCCCCATGCATCCCCATTCGTCAGCCCTACTGGGGCGGGCTTTCCCCGGGATCCCAAGCTCCGGGCCAGGAGCCGGGGGCAGCCCCGAGAGACCGCGCGCAACCCCACCGTAGGGGCCCCGCCTCCCTCGAACGCGCCGCCCAAAGGGAAGCCCTCTGAGAAGAAGACCAAAGGAGGCAAGAGAAAGGCTGCATGGAACCCAGACGAGGAGCGATCTCTGGGGACCCGGCCCGATCCCGACGAGCTGGACGAGAACGCGAAGCTCACGGAGACCTACTGTGCTGAGAAGTGGCATTCCCTCTGCAACTTCTTTGTCAATTTCTGGAATGGCTGAGGGTGCGGGCCTGGGGAGGGAAGGGGAGAGGGAGGGAGGGGATCTGTGCGCAGCCCGGGAGGGGAAGCTAAGGGTATCCTAGGCCACAAGATACTGGATAGAGAGTGGGGAAGAGTCCAGGTTCTAGAATGGGTCTGGGGGGTGGAGGTGGGGCTTGGGATGAGAGTATAAAGGCTATGGAGAGTCTGAGACAGCAGGGAAGTTAAAATTTATAAAGAGTCGACCCTGTTTAAGAGCAGAAGAACTAGTAGAAACAGAAGTAGGCATACCCTAAATGTGTAAAAACTGTCGACTGGGGAGAGAGACGGGTACAGAGAGAGGCTGAAAAAATGAGTGGGAAAAATTGACTAAAATGATGTGACTCTCGTGTGGGAAGCAGGATACAATGTACACTGTTTAACGCATTTCTATTAAAATATACTCATGAGCAGCTGATAACCTGAGCCAGGTTGAATTTTCAGTGCCATCTCACCTACTCAGCTGACAAGATTACCAACTTTTTTTCTCTTTAGGAATTAGTATGAACTTGGGTGCTCTCTCCTGTCATAGATGATCCCTATAGGGGATCAATGGATCTGAAGCCATTCAGAGCTCATTTCAGCATGATTGCCTTTGAATTCTTTTAGAAGTGCTGCTTTTAAACAGAGTGATGCCTAGTGTTCTGAAACTGTCCTATTAACCTTCCAAATTCAGAAGTGAATTATAAGAGTTGAGTGCTCCAGTAGGTTTTAAAAAACAATTCTCTTTGTATTTGATCGTATTTTTTAAAAAAGCTAAAATGTAAGTACATATCTCAGAGTCATTTGGACCATTATGGAAGTCATCTCTCTGTCTCATGTAATTAATTGTTAACATATTTCATTTTAAATAAGATGAAATGATAGACTTTGCATGTGTTAGGTGCTCAATAAAAACTGTACGGCTAGATTTAAAGAACTGGCAGGACAATGGAAATTTTGACTGCATTTGATCTAGTTCTGGGTATACCTTGAAGTTAGTTCCTAAAAACATCTTGAATTGTTGGGGAAAGACAAGAACAAGTCTGCATAAGGGAAAAATCACAAACTGACAAACCCTGGGTCCTATCATTGCTCTGTTTGGCCTGCATGCAGTTCTCTCATTTTTCCACTCTTCCTCCCTCCCTCCCAATTGGGATTTGTTGCTAGCATTTAAAAATTAGATAATTTCATATAAAAAGCCAGATTTCTGAATTCTCTTGTAAAATTAGATCTAATGACATTGGACACATCTTTCCACATTGCAACAACTGGCTGATGCTGAATATTGGCTGACCTCTTTAGAGTAGATATATTTTCTTGGGTTTTCCCACTGCTGCTGCACGTCTTATAAATTGACTTTATTCATTTATATTACAGGGCTGAACCCATGAGACATTTAAGCCACCGCCAGATATAAGTGTTTTTGGCTGACCTTCTGTTTTTCTCACCTCCTCTCCTTTAAAATAATGGTAAATGCAACAATCTTACAGATACTGAAGATCTCCTGAACTTTTTCCTCCTTGACCAGCCCCTAGAAAATGTAAACTATCTTTTACCTATTCTGTACATTCTTCACACAATTGGCAAAACATTCAGATTGACCATAGTTTCATGCCACGTTTATGAATCACATTCTGAGTAACATTGACCATTAGATAAAATTCATCTTGGCCAAGGAAAGGAAGCTCAGAGTAGCTTGAGACCACCCCCTAAAGATAGGATTGCAAGGTTTGAGGGATCTTAATTCCCCGACCAGGGAACGAACTTGGCCCCCCTGCAGTAGACTGCCAGGGAATTATCCAAAGGGATTCAGTCTTACAGGGCACTTACACAAAATGGTGATCAGAAACTCTCCATCTCAGCTGGGAGCCACATAAAAAGAAATAAGCAAGAAATGTGTAGTTGTAGAAGGGAGAATTATCTGATGAGGAAAACAAAATACAGTGCTCGTATCCCTGACGCGTAAGCAAGAGGGTATGTGTGATGTCCTTCGATGACAGCGACTTGAAAGGAGATGAGAATGTTTCTGGTCTTGGAGGCTTGGGGACCACAGCTGCCCTCCCAGCTCCATGGTTTTCTTACAACTTCAAAGAGCATCTCTCCTTACTTCCTGCCCGAGGCTTACAGCTGCAGAGCTTTGATGAACTTACCCCAAGTTTGTCCCTCCTGTGACCTCTGGCTCACCACATTCAAACTCTTCCCCATTTCAATTTTTAAAAGCAGGCATAAAAGCAGACCAAAGCCTTCCTTTCCCTTTTGTAAAGCAAGACAGCTGCTTCAGCCGTATTAAAATTATGAGGTGGTCATTATATACAGACAACAGCAGTTAGAAAAAGATAATGTAAGGTGCCATTAATAATAGCAATCCAATTCAATAAACTCAATAAAAATATACAAGAGCTATGTGAAGAACACAGAAATACTTCTGAGGGCAGAACAGAAAGACTTGAGTAAATGAAAACATGCGTGGATTATGATTATGATTATGATTAAAGAAGCCTTAACATTTAAAAATGTCAATCTGTAAATAATCTATACATTTAAACATGATAACAACAGACTACCAAAAGGATTTTTTGGTGCGAGAATTGGGCAAACTGATGCTAAAATTCCAAAGGAAAACCAAAACGAATTTGGGGACTGGAGGGGTGCAGGTTTGTATGTTTCAGAGAGAGAGAAAAAAAGGATGCTTTCATTGAGGTTAAGGGTACAATTTGAAATGGTTAAATACAGAATCTCCCCAAGGACTGCTGGCAGCACAGTGCAAAACAATGTAAATGATGTGAGTGGACTGTTTCTAGGTAACCACAGGGACTCTCCATAGAAGGCCAGAAGCTTCCAACCAGCGCTTCGGTTGACTGTTGCCGCCTCTGAGCTGGGTGGTCATGTGATC
The DNA here is from genome assembly GCF_964374135.1 of Grampus griseus. NCBI lineage: Eukaryota > Metazoa > Chordata > Mammalia > Artiodactyla > Delphinidae > Grampus > Grampus griseus. The sequence goes on along the minus strand of NC_139010.1, from coordinate 52,045,895 downwards.
GTGGCGGGGCTGAGGACCCTAAACCTTTGATCCATATGTTCTTTTGTTCCCAGGCATAACGATCACAATGAGAACGATTCTTCTCCAAATCGAGACAGGGAGAGGGCCCTTATGCATTGATCTTAAGATGTGGGGAGAGAGGTGAAGGGAAGACGGCCAGTGTGGGATCCCCAGGAGGGTGAGATGTCACAGTTTATGTTTAATCATGTGTTAGTATTCCTTGGGAGTGCCACAGGATGAAATGTTTGCCAGCATTTAGAGGTAGCTCTTTACCTTCTCTCTTTTCTCCCTTCCTATTATTACTTAAGGCTTGGGAGGGCTCTCGATTAAATTTTAAAAGAGCAAAGCAAAAGAACACACTACACAACAGAACACACACACACCATACACACACACACACACACACACACACACACAGAGGATTGGAGTATTTTGAAAACTTACTGCCTGCAGTATGCCCAGAGGAAAGAAGTTGATTAGGACAGTCACGTCTTTCATTCCTTAGCTCACACCAGCAGTCTCCACCATGTGGGTATGCAACCAGCTTCTCAGATGGGTTTGGATGTTCCTGCAAAACCCTGTTAAAATCCACAACATAAACCCTCAGGAAAATCTGGAGGGTGAAATCACTTTGAGTAACTGTGAATGGCTGGCACCTACACTGTTACAAAAACTTTGAGTCACCGAGAATGAAGAACCTCAGTGTAAGAGGACAGCACGTATGCCTAGAAGCAGGTGGGCTGCCTTAGGAAGGCTGGGGGCAGATTGAAGGCTGGAGAGCTCAAGTTATTTGCAGGAGGGATAATTAGCCTCATGAGACCAGCTGGTAGGATGTAAGAGGGGATGGGCCAGAAGGGGCCTCGACTGAGCCCCTTTGACTGCAGCCTCGAAATTTGGCTACTGTTTAATGGTAAATTTGTTCAAAATAGTAGAGGAGGCCTTCTCTTTTAACAGTCATGAAGTTTCATTTGCCGTTAAAAAATAATAATAACTATTGTTTAATGTCAATGATCTTCTTGAATTTTGAAAATAACTTAGAAAACCATTTAGACATGACTGGTGTGTTATTTTGGTAACGAATGCAGTTTCACAAAATTCTATATCAATAACATAAAAGTCCCTTTGTTTACGATTCTGTTGTTTATCTCAAAGTTTGCCATTAGATCCTAATTGAAATTCATAGACTTCCTGGTCCTTGTTAAATATTGAAAGTGAGAGCTCAGATCTAAGAGTGAGAAGGGTTAATGAGCTTGTGAACTTGTGTTGGTGGCCTGTTCCCAAGTCTGAACTCTGCATGTGTTGGGGAATAATGGCTGCTTATTAACCTCCCAGGCGGAACAGCTGGTGGGGATCAAAGGCACACTGCACTACATGGTGTTGCTCAAACTGACTTCCCACCTAACCCCCAGGAAACGTGCCAGGTCCCCAGGGAGGGGTGGGTTGCACTAAACCCAGGAGCACATTGAAAGAAGGTCTGTCCCACTAGAGTCTCTCTGGAAATGTACCAGGGGACCCCTTGGGAGTAAGGGATTGATTCTCAGAGCTATAGAAATAGGGGTGGGAATACTACGATTATTTAGGCAGAGACATCACTCCAAGTCGCATTTCCCTCTTTAGGTCCTCCTCCAATATTTGCAGGGCCTGTGGCAAGAGTTCCAGTGGAGGGAAGTCCACATACGGTATGTCTAAATATTAAATAATAGTAACGCAAGCTAATGAATATAGTCTATCCTCCTATCTTGGCTATACCTTTGAACAACAGAATTTTAAATATATACGTATGAAAACTATATACGTTTAAACTAAAACTATATACTATATACGTTTCATATACGTATGAAAACTATAATTTTTATACGATTGAAAGTGGTAAAATGTCAAAGACAATGAAATTTAATGATCATGGTGCGTGTTTGGGGTCCTCTTGATGGGCCGGTGAACGATGGATGAATAATAGTGACCTATATAATTCACAAGTTATTACATTGTAATTTTTTGTCTTCATTTCAGCAAAATTGCTAATTATGCTGTCTGGATTATAACGGCAAGATTTGTGCCAGAAATGCCCAATTACATAATAATTTTTGAGTCATCTTAGTTGTTAGGTGGCTTTTTATTCATTTCGATTTTGAGAAACTTCATTCTGCTGAGGCAGTAGCAACTGAATTTGTCAATGAATTTCTTAGATTCAGAAATGAACCCGAAATTTTATAAATCACATTCAAGCACTGGTGTTGGAATTGCAAATGATAATTAACATTATTACAGAAAGTAGCATAAAATATTTAATGTATTTGTAAAACATTTTAATTTAATCCTATAAATTGCTATCACTTATACTTCAGTGTTTCATCTCTTAAAGCAATATCTAGAACCATTCAATATTAAATTCAAAGTTTCCAATTTGTTCAAATCTCTCTTCAGTTGACAGGATACCTTGCTCTACAAAGGCCAGAAAATAGGCTCTATTGAAATTAGTTTAGAATCAATTATGAATAAATCTTTTCCTTCAAAGTCATGCAAACATTCTTTTCCATTTTGATTTCCTTATGTTTTATTAGAATGTCACTTTTGTTCATATGTCACATGCGGTTTCATTCAATTTAAATAACCACTTTTCACTAAAATTAAAAAAGTATTTTTAATTTTTTTAAAAGTGAAATAGGCAATCTTGAATCTATATGTTGTTCTTATAAGCTTTTGATAACCTTATTAATAGCAAGTGATATACCAAAAATAAGTACGGAGAGAGCACATTTTAAATTAATTTCATTTTCTATCACCAACTACAATTTGTTCTTCATTTGAAGATCTGTTTCACTTAACTCATCTCACACATGTTCTGTCTTATCTAGCTTAAGTCCCATTGCTTTAGCACCATTTCATAGGCTCTCACATTGTGTGTCAGAAAGGTCAATTTTAATGTGTACTTCATCAAGATGTGACATCTCTGGGCAGATCCAGAAAATAGAGCATATAATCTTTGAATTGTTCCAAAGAATGCCATTGCTACTAGCACAGTTGAGACCCTGTCTCCTGAAATAAAGTCAAACTATGCACTGCACTGCCCAATATAGCAGCTATTAGACACATGAGGTTCTGAGCATTTGAAATGTGGCTAGTCTGAATTGAGATGGGCTGAGAGTATAAAATACATACTGGGTCTCAAAAGCTTGGTACCCCTCCCCCTACAACACAAAAATGTAAGATGTTACATGAAAAAATTTTATAATATTGCTTGCATGTGGAAGTGATATTTTAGAGATATTAGGTAGGTTGAAGAAAGTAAATTATTAAAATTACTTTTACCTGTTTCTTTTTATGTTTTTTCATATAACTACTTGAAAATTTAAAATCACATATATGTGGGACTTCCCTGGTGGTCCAGTAGTTAAGACTCCATGCTTCCACTGCAGGGGGCACGGGTTCGATCCCAGTTGGGGAACTGAGATCCTGCATGCCACATGGTGAGGCAAAAAAACCCCTTAAATTAAAAAATAAATCACGTATGTGACTGGCATTATATTTCTATTGGACAGTGCTGGTGTAGAACACCAAGAATGCTTCTGGATTTTTGTCCAAAATTCTGGTTTGCACATCTTTCCCTTAACCAAGATGGTATAGGCCTATTTTATTTATTTATTTAGTCCTCTTGGAGCGGCATGCGGTGGGAGAGGTGGGGGGGGGGGGTGGATTTCAGTTCCCTGACCTGGGATTGAACCCACATCCCCTGCAGTGGAAGCATGGAGTCTTAACCACTGGACCGCCAGGGAAGTCCCCAACAACCTTTTAAATCAATACCTACAGTTGACATTTTATTTTCGTTTCTTCAATTCTTGAGTGAAAACCTGTGCTTTTTACAACAGGTGTGAAACTAATGAAACATTAGTTTGGACTGTTCTGGCTATAACTTTTGAAATCATTTTAATCAAATCCAGAAATCTGCTGTTATTTTCTGTAAATGTTGTGCTGTTAGTGCCATGAAAAATATCATGTCTAGCTGAATATTGGATATGTATTATTATTTTATGACTATTATGTGGATGTTTTATATTGGTGTTTAGTTGTCCTTGTGAAATAATATTTTTTTAACATCTTTATTGGAGTATAATTGCTTTACAATGTTGTGTTAGTTTCTGCTGTATAACAAAGTGAATCAGCTATTGAAATACTATTAATTGTTTATTCAGCTTTTTTTTTTTTTCAGTTCTAGGGTTTGCATGTCTGTGTGTGTCTGTTTTTTTAATGCACAAGTGACAGTCATGTTCTTCTAATAGAGCATCTAAATGTGTCCTTTCACAAGTCCCTCCATTGGTCAAAGCTAATTATGACATGATTGTGAAACATGTAAGAGGAGCTACAGAACACTTTGCATTTGTGCTTAGAATTTAAAAGTCAGTTTCTCCATCTGAAGAAATTTTTATGTACAATGAAATATTAAACTTGGATAATCATTTACTTGAACTTAACCTGTTTTGGGGGGTAGCGCTAGGAACATCCTCATGCTGGAAGGATGTGAGGGCCATTTTCCAGGATCCTAACCCCCCAAAATCGTTCCAGAGGTCTCCTCTTTTTCATCTAGCTTGCCGATTTCATGGCCTATATTTTAAATGTAATTTTCTTTATCAGCTAATAGTCCAGAGTAGCATTTGAAGTTTTTGATTTGTGATTTAAAAGGAATAATTCTTTTAAACTTTTCATTGCTTTGATTAGTCACTACTTCTCCACTTAGTAAAGACTTTGGAGGCGCAGAGACCTTCATCTACTTATTCGAGCTGTAGATTTGATGAGAGTAATTTTCTAGCCGGATTTCATTGTTTTGAAAAGTAGTTAAATATTCATTAAAGAATTTCTAATGTCATATTTGCACATTTTATATGGTCATGTCCTACAGTTTAGGGTTTAAAAAATAAACAGATCACTCTGAAAATGTTCTGTTTCCTTTTTCCCTTCAGCTTTTTTTCTGCTATGAGTTCCATTTGGATATTTTCTATTACAATCTTGACTAGTACTCATTCTCAGTGATCTAAGGGATTAAAAAATAAAGTGTAATATGGATAAACAACAAGGTCCTACTGTATAGCACAGGGAATTATATTCAAGATCCATATTGCACTGTAGGTCACAGTGCACAAATTTAAACTCCAGAAATATGCCAGGGAGGCTGAAAATAATAAAAACAATAATAATATATAACAAAATTACTATAAAAAGAAAAAACATAACTAGATGCAATGCATGAAACTTTATTGGATTCTGGATTTTTTAAAAAAAATCTAGTTAGGGCTTCCCTGGTGGCACAGTGGTTGAGAGTCCGCCTGCTGAAGCAGGGGACACGGGTTCGTGCCCCGGTCCGGGAAGATCCCACATGCCGCGGAGCGGCTGGGCCCGTGAGCCATGGCTGTTGAGCCTGCGCGTCCGGAGCCTGTGCTCCGCAACGGGAGAGGCCACAACAGTGAGAGGCCCACATACCGGAAAAAAAAAAAAAAAAATCTAGTTAAAAGGCATTTTGGGAAAAACTGAGAACATTTAAATATGGTCTATATTTTAAATGATATTTAAGCAGAGTTAATTATCCGAGGTGTGATAACAGTATTGTGTTTATGAAGAAAAACGTCCTTATGCCTAGTTCCTGCATGTGAATTATTTCAGGGCAAACTGTTATGAGATGCGCAGTTTTCTTGTAATTCAGGAGAAAGAAATCTCTCTATGCAGATATATGATAAAGCTAAACTGCAAAATGCTAACAAGTGGTGGACGTAGCTGAAGGGTAGAGGACTATTCATCTGTCTTATTGTATTACATTTTCAACTTTTCTGTAGCTTTGAATATTTCCTAAATAGAAAGTCTGAAGAAAAACTAACTGGAAACTGATCACGCCTCTACTTAGGAATATAATAAAGTTACAGAGAGAGTAAGAGAGACAGAGCCATTGCCTTGCTGGCTTCTCTCCTGTGGGCTCTGTGCAATGGAAGCTTCCCAGGCCCCACGATTACCTTAAAATGTTTTCTACATTATTTGAATTGTAGTGAGAAAATGTGGTCCTGAGGAATGTAACCGTGGTGATTAAATGTAAGATTGAAAAAAAAAAAAAAAAAAAGACAACACTAAAAGAGCCACGGGGCTTTCCTGGTGGCGCAGTGGTTGAGAGTCCGCCTGCCGATGCAGGGGGCACGGGTTCGTGCCCCGGTCCGGGAAGATCCCACATGCCACGGAGCGGCTGGGCCCGTGAGCCATGGCCGCTGAGTCTGCGCGTCCGGAGCCTGTGCTCCGCAACGGGAGAGGCCACAACAGTGAGAGGCCCGCGTACCGCAAAAAAAAAAAAAGAGCCACGAACACAAGTATATTTTAGAGGAAAATGAATTTGGCAAGCCAAAGCACTGCGCGCGGTGCTCGGGAGCGGGAGGTGCTCCGCGACCCGGGTGATGTTTTGTGCGTCCGGTGGTGCTCCGCGCGCCGGGTGATGCTCCACCGCGGGCGCACACAGGGTTAACTGCAGGCCGAGGGGCCCGCGCATCCTCTGCCCGCCCACATTCCGCCGCTGAATGGAGGCGATGGCCTGATGCCGGTGGGGTGATGTCGCGGCTCCGCATCCAACCTTCCCACTGGCCAAGCTCGCGCCCCTCCGGGGCCGACCCTGCGCTCTGCAGTCACGTTACCTTCCCCACCATTCACGCGGCCCGACGGGGGTTACAAAGCGGGACATTAAGAAGTCTATGGACGTCGTCGCAGAATCTAGAAATGATGGGCTAGGAACGTGGAGACAATTACCGTGATTCTTAAGGCCCCCGTCGTCGACTAGCCTAGTAATCTGACCCCTTTCGTGATGTGACAGGGGGCCTGTGTTTGCAGATCTGTTCCTTTGTCTGAATTTTGGAAATAAAGCGTGGTACAACTTGAGAAATGTGTGTGTGCGTGTGCCCACGCCCTTTCATTAAATCCCTATGAATCAAACAAAAAAGAGACACTTTTCCTGATTTGCCCTTGTCTAATCTTATAAAGCACCTCTCATAAAATATAAACTTTTTTTTAAATAATAGAAGAACTGGATTTTAAGTTTATAGAAACCTAAATGAAAAGAATATATTATTTTCATAAATAATGCTCCACCAAATCTAATAATTTATTCTTCTTTCTGTAAAAACCATATTTTAAAAATAGCTTCAGCTGGCAATATTTCCTAAACTATTTTATAAAATATATAAAACATAAAATAATGTAAATCCTTTATTTTTATCACCTATCCAATTACCATGAAAATTAGAGGAAGTGTGATTAAGTGGGCAATACAAAATGACATTATCACCAGAAAAAGTAAATTGGCATGTACAGAATGAGTAAAAGGAAATGTCCAATAGAAAATTAAATCACTCCTTTAACTAGTACTTAGAGAACCCACAATGCCCCAGGCCCCAGGGATTCAAGAGTGTGTGGAACACCGGTCTTGCCCTCCAGAATCTCCCAGTATTCCTGAGGAAGAGCGTTGATTGAGGTGGCCAGTATTATGAAAGAGTGAGTACCAGGTGCTGCAGGAGCCCAGGGTGCTGCAGGGACACCCGACTGGGTCAGGGTCATGGGTGTGTGTGGAGGTGTCAGAGAGGGGGAATCAGGAAGCCTGAAGGAAGAAATACTGAGCTGAAACCTGAGAAAAGTAGTTAGGCCAGGGGTTCCCTAACTTCGTGGACATTGGAATCACCTGGGGAGCTTTTTAAAATCCCTGTGGCCCAGGTCACACTCTCGTACATCAGAATGTCTGGGGGTGAGAGCCTGGCAACAGCGTTTTTTAAAAGTATTTTAAGGGACTTCCCTGGTGGTCCAGTGGGTATGACTCCGTGCTCCCAATGCAGGGAGCCCGCGTTTGTTCCCTGGTAGGGGAACCAGATCCTGCATGCATGCCACAACTAAGAAGTCCTCATGCTGCAACTAAAAATCCCACATGCCTCCAGGAAGATCCCGCGTGCCGCAACTAAGACCGGGCGCAGCCAAATAAATAAATGTTAAAAAAAAAATTATTTTAAAACCCAGGTAATCCCAATGTATAGCGAAGTTGGGGGAATTACTAAAGCAAAGGGAGGGAAGCTGATGTTTTTTCGTTTTCTGAAGGAAAACATTTGCTCAGCAGGCATGTAGTAGTTGCTAGTCATTGTTCTTGTTTCCATCTTCTCCTCTGCGCTGCCTGTCTCTAGGACACATTCAGGAAATGTCTATTAAAGTTGGAGAAAAAGCGAATCAAAATCCGGATGTATAAGAAAACCAGGCCCTCCTAAGGAATGCCGGTGGACTAACTGGGGTCTGAAACTTACAATGGCAGGTCCTTCCTTAAAGAGAAGGTAAAATGCAACATTTTGAAACTGGGGAAAAAATGCTGTAATTGTCGCTTCATAGGCAACAGCTAAAGGACTATCGTTTCTATCTTGAAAATGGCTCCCCCCCTTTATTAAAAAAAGCACAACATCTGCCAAAATTATTAATAATCACATTAAGTAGATTAATCATGAACAGCCTAAGGAGGAGGCCACTCGAAAGAATATTCCTTTAAGTAAGTGTAGGCAAGCTGTGCCTACACTTAAACCACTTAAACCACCCACAGAGCTCATGAAAAATACAGATTTCTGGACCACACTCGGATCTTCCGAAAGTGACCATCTGGGGCAGCACCGGGGAGACTATTTTTAACCTGCAGACTGCCCAAGCGATTCTGGTAAGAATCACGTTTGGTAACTTGTTACCCAGACAAGACCCAGGAGTGTTTCACTTTGATTCGTGGTTCCTATGAGCTCTTGGGTCTAGTGTTTCCTTGGCCTTGCACCAACTAGCCCTGTGTGCTGCTGGACAGGTCAGATGTCTACCTACTGCCTCCTTCCCCCGAAGTCCTCCCAGTGGTTCTTCTGGAATGCCTAGCGTGTCCACTCTTTAGGAAGTTCTTCAGGTTTGGGTGGTGTGGTGATAACATGCACAGGTGTTATCTGGAGGAGCTGGTTAAACACTCTGCTGTCAACTTAGGACACTAGCTGTCCTGAGAAGGTGGATGAGGGTCCCGGCATGAGGAGAGGAGGATGTGGACCTTGCTTGGGAGACCCTCGTTCTGTTCCTGCACCTACCAGTTGGGTGGACTTAAATAAGTTGTTCAAACTCTCTTGGCCTCACTACCCTCTTCTGAAATCCAAGAAGGTATATCAGATCCAAATCCCTATTTCTAACAATATGTTATGCTGGAGACCAATGTGTAGAACAGGGGAAGTCTGATATGACAGGTGTCCACCAGGACTTAGAAAGTCAGAGAGTGCAGAGCACACGTGAGGCTTCATATGAAGTTTTACCTCCTTGAATCACCCTTCTTCCCTGATACCATGGCTCACAGAGATGGAGATGCAAATAAAACCAACTCCCAAATCACACACGTCTTAAAAACAGATGTAACCTCTAAGAGTTTTTTCAACGGTGTGAGAATCTCAGACTTGAGCTAAACTGCCTTCTAGCTGGATGAGAAAAGAAATTAAAAAAAAAGAATGATTACAACTGCAGCACACTGGAGTAGGATTAGAAAATTCTAAATTCCTCAATTTGGATTGAGGGAACACGATACTGACTTAGAAGTATCTTGGAGAAATGCTGTAGAGAGAAAAGCAAGCAAGGTGTCTTGTGTACTACTATTTGTGTTAAAAAAGAAAAGAGAAACAAGGAACCCATATACATATATGGAAAAGTGATAATGCTGGTTACTTCAATGAAGGGAACTGGGTGGCAGGGAGTGGTTTGGGAGAGAGGCTTGCTCTTCATGCTATACCTTTTCTTACCTTTTGATTTTCACTATGTGCATTTTACTTTTTTAAACTACCCTTGGACATTCCCCATCACTCCCTTTGACCCTTTGACCAGCAATTCCACTTCTGGGAATTGATCAAACAGGTATACTCACATTCAAAACATGACATGACCATATAGTTGTTCACTGAAGCTTTTTTTTTTTTTTTTTTTGGTAATGGCAAATGTTTGAAACGTTGTCAATATCCACCAGTAGGAGACTGGTAAAACAGATTGTGGCACACCTACAAAATGAAAAGCCATGCATTGTGCATATTAGTACACCGAGGATGCTCTCAATGTACTGACATGCAGAGATGCACAAGATACATTGTTGAGTGAAAATAGGAAGACGCACAACAGTGTGTATAATATGAATTTTAAAAGGGGGTTAAAATGTATACATACATATATACATTCATATTTGCTTGTGTATGTATTAAAATCTCTGGTAGGGTACACTAGAGACAAATAATAGCATTTACCTAACGTGGGAGAATTGGGTGACGGGAATGGGGATAAAAGAGAGATTTTATTGAATATCTTTTTACACTTTAATATTTTTGAACCATGTAAATATAATACCTACTCAAATTAAATAAATAATGTTTTAAAACAAACATATAAAAATTACACTTTGGCTTCACCCTCCTTTATACCAGCATGGCCATTATGGCTTTGCTTCAGGGCCAGAACAACACACTCTTTTAAAGAAGCCAGTCCTCGGGCCTCCCTTCATCCTTTCAAATAGCGACTTGCAGAAAATCCAAAGCAGCATCTCTTCCCTCTAGCTTCCTAGTCTTCAGAACTGTTCCATGCTAGCATTAATCCCCCCTTTTTCTTATCTGTCCCCCTTACTCGTCTCATCAATCTTCCCTGGGCCTGTAGCCACCAGAGCTCTGATTTACAGCACAACTTCGTGCTTGGAATTAAAGGAAAGCAGAAGCACAGCTCTGAACACGGGGGTGTCCCAACAGCTCCCTAGGGTTGGCCAACTCCTGTCTCTGTTGCAAGCTCGTAACTGGCACCACATCTCAATGTCCTCACACAGCTGACGTCCCCAGGTCCTTCAAGGGATAAATAATTGCCTTTCACACTAAATCAGTCATTTCAAACTCAAGGCTAGCTGAGCCTGCCCCCAACCCTTGGTAAACCCCCCACATACCCTGGTCACCCATCATGTGCTTATCTTTACCTGCTTCCTCCAGTTACCTCCAAGCTTGGCAAAAACTGGTCCTCAGAGCCTCCAGCATCCTCCCAAAAGCCACTCAGGCCTTGAATCAATGAACTCCCAAGGATATCACTGCATTCATTTCAAACATGTGTCCACGGCACTGGGCAGGATGCTGGAAGACAGTCACGAACAAGACTGACATGGTCCCTGTCTACGTGGAGCCAGTAGCCCAGTTGGAAAGGCAACTGAACAAGGGATCAAATAGTGCAGCTCTCAACTCCGGCTGCACATTAGAATTTCTTGGGATCTTTTTTAAAAATGCCAATATTCTTGTATCGTCCCCTCTTGGCAAACTGAATCAGAATCTGGAAGCGAGGACCGTGCAGCATTTTTTAAACTTCCCAGGTGATTCTAATGGCAACCAGGACTGAGAACCCCTAACACAAGAGTTACACAACTTCCTACTTGATAATACAATCTAAATGACTCCTAGATGACAGTCCTTAATTGAATCATAAAAATGGAATGTATTTTCTATAGATACAAGGCTAGGAACTAGGGCACTGTTCTGAAACCCCATTTCATACCACAAACAACACTTTAATCCTGAAATAAATGACAAGAAACCTGAATACATGCTTTAAAAAATATCCAGTGGCAGGCATACAATATCAAAACATGCCATAGAGTGATCAGGGCTTATCCACGAGACAGGATGGAATACCTTGGTGGTAAGAGTCCTGGGGAATCAAGAAGTATTTTCCAAACTTCTTAAATCACAGGGTTTTCTCATAGCCTCCATCCATTCCTTAGAGGGTTCCAGTGGAATTTCAACTACACAGATAACCGTCTAGTCATTTCTTGTCTCTATGACTGGGGGCCCAAGTGTGTGCTGCTATGATGACGATGATTCTTCAGTCAGTGGGCCTCACAGTGCAGAGTTATCACTCCTCCCACACCCTCTCTAGTGGGCAGCTCTGAAGATTTCAGAAGGCAGGTGAAGGACTATGCATAAGGATTTTCCTTTAAACTTTATTTGGGGGTGTGGGGAATAATGCTTTTATTATCTCTACTGGGGTCTAATCAGACCAAAAGAAAAAATAACAACACATGGGAATTAGTGTCAGAACAATGAAATACATACAGCTGACAAATATATATATATATATATTTTTTAAATTAATTAATTAATTATATTTTGGCTGTATTGGGTCTTCGTTGCTGCGCACAGGCTTTCTCTAGTTGCGGCGAGTGGGGGCTACTCTTCGTTGCGGTGAGCGGGCTTCTCATTGCGGTGGCTTCTCTTGTTGTGGAGCACGGGCTCTAGGCGCGTGGGCTTCAGTAGTTGTGGCACGAGGGCTCAGTACTTGTGGCTCACGGGCTCCAGAGTGCAGGCTCAGTAGCTGTGGCGCACAGGCTTAGCTGCTCTGCATCACGTGGGATCTACCCAGACCAGGGCTCGAACCCGTGTCCCCTGCACTGGCAGGCAGATTCTCAACCACTGCGCGACCAGGGAAGTCCCCAGCTGACAAATATTTAACCCCCATTTTTCTCATCTATAAAATGGGCATCATTATAGATAAAACCTCATAGGTCTGCTACGAAAATTAATGGTTATCATTTAGGTAAGGAGTCTGATATGTAACACTACACGGTAGGTGGTATTTATTTCTTTTAATGTCTGAAAAGGAAGGCTGGAAAATGCTGTTTTATGATTTACAGATTTACAAATGAATCTACAAAGGGGTTACACCAATATACATTCCCACCAGCAGTTTAAAAAAATACTCATTTTTAGCACCTCCACCACAGAGTATCATTCTTAAAAAAAAAAGTTGCCAATTTGATAGATAAAATTGGTATAAGTTATTTTAACTTTCATTCATCTTATTAGTTCTAGTGTTGAACTTTTTTCCTGTCATATTTCTGATCTATTTTGTATTTCTTTTTTGGTATCTATGTATTTTTTACATTTTAAATTTAAAAATGTAATCACATCTCAATCTTTTGATTTACAACTTTTGCTTTTATGCTTCTTCATCTTGAGATTATATAAATATTCACCTTTATCATCTTTTAGTTCTATTTAAAAAAATATTTGACTTTTAGATCCACATGGAATTTATTTTAGACTATGATGTAAAGATTTAACTTTAATTTTTCCTAAAGAATTAATTACTTCTATTAGGAACACTTATATAATTCATTCTTTCCCTATTGATTGGAAATACCATTTTTATTCTCTTTCAATAACTTTCACTGTCCCTTCTTATAATAATAGCACATATTTTAATTATTATAGCCTTGTAGTATGTTTTAGAATCAGGTAGTGCAAATTCGGGGGGAGAGTCTTGATACTGCATCTTGCTTGTGTGTCACACACTTGTTCATGCACATTGTCCCCTGAATTAAAACATACTACTTTGGGTAATGCAACCTAAGTTGAGATACTTTATATGGTAGAACAGGATGCAGTGATTAAAAAGAAGCTTTTCCAAAAGGAGATATTTAGCAACATGGGAAAATGCTCTGCATATAATATTAAAAGATTCAGGTTAAACAATATGATCTGGCTTTGTTACAACCAACAAATTTCCTGTCTATATGCATAGAAAACAGATTGTAAATAAATACACAAAATTGTTAATGGTAAGCTGTTTCTAAGTAATGGGATGATGGGTGATTTTTACTTAGCTGTATCTTTCAGCCTTTCCCAGATTTTCTGCAGTGAATGTTCTTTACTGTTATAAGCACAACAATCAGTAATTAATATTACTGAAATGGATGTTTTAAGGCCCACCCCCAGTACTTGTCAGGACGGTTGGAGGAGTCAATCCCACCCCAGAGAAGAGACTGGCTCTTTCTCTCCAGAGGGAGTCATGGACAGGTATTCAGCCCTGAAAGAGTTCAGTCCTTTTGACTGAGAGATGCTGCCATTAGAACATGTTAAATGCCAAATAACATCATCTGGAATCTCCTGGTGACCCTCTGTGTTGCCAGCTGGGAGAGGGCTGTGGGTGTCACCTCCTGCTCTCCCTCTCCAAACCCCACCCAGGAGGGCTGGGAAGACACAAAGATGGTGTGCTCCATCAGGGTGGTATACAAATGCTGGCATATCTCCGACCTTCTAATTCTATCAGGAATGCTTAGGGTGTGAATTTGACCATCTTTCTCAGCTCATAAATCTACTTGGGGGCACAGCTGAGCTGTCAGACGCCATCAAGCAAAGCTCCTTCTGAGGTTGGCAGTTTGAGTAAAACAGCCAGGATCATGCCTCAGTAAAGTCCAGTAAAGAGCTTTGTATGTGGGGGCCTGGCAAGCAGCTTCTCACATTTTGATACAATAGAACAAAACAGTGGGAAATGTGAATGTCTGATTATCTGGACTGGTGGTCTCCCCTATGCCCCGCCTGCCCACTGAGCCATGGATCTTTATTCATTCACAATTCTTTGCATGCAGATGGATCTACCTTATTCCCAAACAACTGCTTGCAGAGAATCCCGTCAGATTGGTTTATTTAATCCCTGTCTATAAATACAAATTGCCTACATTCGCTTCCACTGGAATCTGCTAGCCTTTTTATAATGAAATCTACTAAACTTCAGGCAGGTCATTTCTGCCTAGATTAATTCTCCCTTTATTCAGTGGTCAGAACAGAAACATTCTCCTCTTTCTGGGACAGAACACTCCCCCAGAAGAGTTCCCACTATTTCCTCCTGACAAAAATGTAGGGTTGAAACTATCAAAAGAAATCAGTTTCCACCTCTAGATTACAGCTCCATCCCGAATCCATCTGTTTCTCCAATTGTTCAGTTTACAACTCAGCTGATTAGAAGTTCTAAGTAAAAGCATACTTTCCAGCATCTGCGTCAAAAGGGGAGGCACTGAGGCAGGCAGTTAGATTTTCATCAACTTCCTTTTCGGGTCAAGCCTCCAAGCATGGTAGTGCAGTTTTCTGCCTTTAGAGTCATGAAGCTCCTCTGACAGATTCTGCACATCGATTGAGGTGAGGAGGAGTGCTGGCTCCAGGACAGGCACGCGGCCGTTAATTCCCCTGATCTGAGACTGGACGTCCCAGGAAAGACCTACCCACCCTGAATCTCCATATGGTAGAGGCAACCAGTGACACTCCCAAAGAGCCTATATGAAAGACTCCTGTCTCCCCAGGGCTGATTTACTGCTCGCTAAGAGCACAGCACCACTTAGGAGGGCTGAGAAACACAGGCAAAAGGGAATCGGAAAAGACTTACCAGCCTTGGCTTTGGGGAAGTTTCTAACTCTGGAGCTCCAGTTCCCTTCATGTGGGATTATCTGGTTTATGATGCAGGCATTTAATACATGGTAATTGTGATTACTGATCCAACTGATAGTGAATTGAGAACTGTGATTATTGATATTACCGATAGTGAATTTAAAAAATGATAGCTATGATTATTGGTGTTACTGCTGGTAGTGGATTTGATATAAACAACTTTTTACTGTTGCTGCTGGTAATGCCAGTACTAACCATTTCTCCATATAATGGTGAGTAGACTTTAAAAGGACAGAGTGAAGATCATATAAGCCCACTCACTCACTTAACAATTGTTTATCGAGCACCACCTATGTGCCAGACACTGTTCCAGGCACTGGGGCTACATCAGCGGAATCCACCCTTGTGAAGTTTACCTTTTACTGTGGAGAGACCGAGAATAAATACGTTAATTATATGAATTTAGAACTTTTTAGTTTAATAGGGAAAAATAGAGCAGGGTAGGGAGGACTGGGAGTGAGTTAAGGGAGATGGGGAGTATGCAGTGGCATTTAAGATAAGGTAGTTTTGGGGCTTCCCTGGTGGCGCAGTGGTTGAGAGTCCGCCTGCAAATGCGGGGGACACGGGTTCGTGCCCCAGTCCGGGAGGATCCCACATGCCGCGGAGCGGCTAGGCCCATGAGCCATGGCCGCTGAGCCTGCGTGTCCGGAGCCTGTGCTCCGCAACGGGAGAGGCCACAACAGTGAGAGGCCCGCGTACCGCAAAAAAAAATAATAAAATAAAATAAGGTAGTTCTGGAGAAACGTCCTGAGGTGATACCTGAACAACCAGGAAAGAAGGTGAGGAACGAATTACAGAGAATGCTGGGGAAGAGCATTCTAGCTGCAGAAACGGCCCCTGCAAAGGCCCTGAGGGTGCGGGCATGCCCATGCTAAGAAGGCTGGAGTGGCCAGGGGTCGAGTGAGAAATGGCATCACAGGGTGCAGTGGCAGATCGAGTAGGGTCAACCTGGGTATTTTAAGCTTTTTACTCTAAGTGAAATGGGGAGTCACTACAGGGTTTTGTGACATAGTTGACTTATGCTTCAAAAGGATCACTCTGGCCCCTGAACTGAAAGTAGACTAAGGGACCTGGGCGTGGGGTTCGGAAGGGCTCGGTAGTGGACAAGGGTGAAAGCAGGAAGGCCAGGTGAGCTGATGTAGGCTGTGAGGGAAAGAGGACGCTGACTTTCAAGGTTTTTGTCTTGAACAACTGGACGGACGGAGAGGTCTTTCACTACGAAGAGGAAGACTGAAGGCACAGCAGCTTTGGGGGATTTCTTTCTTTTTTTAAAAAATTAATTTTTATTGGAGTATAGTTGCTTTACAATGTTGTGTTTTTGCTGTACAGCAAAGTGAATCAGCTATACATATACACATATCCCCTCTCTTGGATTTCCTTCCCATTTAGGTCACCACAGAGCACTGAGTAGAGTTCCCTGTGCTATACAGGAGGTTCTCATTAGTTATGTATTTATACATCGTAGTGTATATATGTCAATCCCAATCTCCCAAATCATCCCACCCCCCCAACCCCCCTTGGGGGATTTCTCAGTTCAGTTTTGGTCACACTTTTCCAGACTTACAGCTTAAAAAAACCTCTTAGATATTACCTAACTCAAATCTCATCTTTAGACAAATATTTTTAAATGAGTGCACAAAGTACAAAATTCTAAGTATAACAGATACAGAATAGAAAGTTGGCTTTCATTCCACCCCTATGTCTCCTGCCACCTGGATCTCTTCCTCAGCACAAGTTATGCCTGTGTGTTGGTATTTCCTCTCTATATTTTACAATGGTAACTGACTCTATACACAGTTCTGAACCTTGCTTTTGTTTTTTCCACTCAATAATCTATCTCGATCAGTACATGTAGGACTGGCCCATTCTCTTCATGGTTCCAGACTTTCTGGTGTATAAATGCGCTGTAATTTATTTAACCAGTCCCCTATTGATGGAGAGATGTGCTGCTTATAACTCTGTCTTTCCAAATAATGCTGTAATGTATTTCCTTACCACAGGTCCTCTTCCTCAGAGGGTATCCCCATTTAAAATTTGGACAAGTACTGCTCGGTTTTCCTTCTAGAGGCTGTTTCTCGATGAAGCAAGAGAGGTATTTTCCTCCACCAGTGGGACTATACTGGCTGTTAAATATCGGCATGCTTCTGCGCCCGCTGGTAACTACCTGCTGCCCCCAGTCCTGAGTGCTCCTCCCTGCTATCTAGAGCCTCCGAGACAGCCCAGAGGCCCTACTTCCCCCACAATCTCCCACCATCCCTCAACTAAAGGGTTAACAGCAGGCAGAAGAGGCGGTCTTCAGTCTCTTCTGCCTGGTCAGTGTCTGGCTGTTAAATATTCTGAATATCACTCCATCTTTTCTTTTAGGAGGAGAAGCGGAAAATGGCACCACGGTACATAGTTAAGCTGCATTTCTCCTCTTTAAATGCCGTTTTAAAAAATTTCCTTCTCTGTATACTGCTCATTTTCTATTGGGTTGTTGGTGTTTTGATTCCTGATTCTGAAGAGCTTTTAATGTTAAAAAAATTAAATTCTTCGTTTACATGCTGCAAATATTCCTTACAGTTTGCCATTTTTAACTTTGCAGACAAAATTTGTGTGAAGTTGGATTTATCAATCTCTGTTCAAAGCTTCTGGGTTTTGTTATAATCAGAAAGGTCTTTGCTATACCAATATTGGTAACATTGTTCTGTTTTTCTTCTTGTAATTTTGTAGTTTCACTTTCTATCATTACATACTTGACTCAACTGAAGTATTCTGATGCATGAAACAAGGGTCCAACTTTATTTTGTCCTGATGGCTCCTCAGTTGTTGCAAGACCATTATCTTCCCCACAGTTTCATAATATCCTACCTTTCCTACCGTAGATCTGAGACCATTTCTGGACTCCCTATTCCATTCCAGTAATTAGCTTATGTGCCAGTATTACTGTTTAATAGTTAAAAAAAATTTTTTAATATGTGATATGGCTAGTAGCCCTTCAGTACTTTTTTCTCAAGAAACTTTTTATAAGAATCCTTGTATATCTATTTTTCCACAGTAGCTTTAGAATCAGTTTGCATAGGTTCCCACCTCTTCCCTCAAAAGGGTTGGTATTTTTTGTTTAAATTAATTTTTATTGGAGTATGGTTGATTTACAAAGTTGTGTTAGTTTCTGCTGTACAGCAAAGTTAATCAGTTATACATATACATATATCCACTCTTTTTTAGATTCTATTGCCATATAGGTCATTACAGAGTACTGAGTAGAGTTCCCTGTGCTGTACAGTAGGTTCTTATTAGTTATCTATTTTATGTATAGTAGTGTGTATATGTCAATCCAGTATGTTACTAGGTCATGGCAAATTTATATACTTACTTAAGGAGAACCAAAATCATTATAATATTGAACTTTTCTATCCAAGAATAGCATATAGTATCCTATTTGTGCCAGTCCTATTTTGTTTCTACGTGACATTATTTTCATTGCTTTTATTGCTTCCTCTTTATATACCCAGAATTAGGCTCTTTCATTTTACTGGTAATGTCAAATTGTTTTCCAAAGCACTTAGACCCACAGCAATGTGTAAGAGATCCACATCCTCTAATAGTGTGCATTGTCTCAAGTTTTTTACTTTTGTCAATTCCAGCAGGTGTAAAATGGTATTACCATGTTACCTAATTTGAATTTCCCTGATTACCAATACGGCTGAGCATTTTTTGGAATGCTTAGTGGTCACTGGGGTCTCCCATTTTGAGAAATGCCTGTTTATTTTTTTACTCATTTCCCCCCTTAGTTTAATATATCCTGGATATGAATCCTTTGCCCTTTAAATGTGTTGCAAATATTTTCTCCCACTTTGTGACCTGCCTCTTTACTTTCTTCACAAAGGTCGTTTGATGAACAGATGTTCTTAATTTTAATACAAATTTGCCAATCTTTTCTTTTAGGGTTAAGTGTTCTTTGAAGCTCAGTTAAAAGCTCTTTCTTATCCCCAAATCAGAAAGTCTTCTTCTGTATTTTCTTAACATTTAAAATATTTTGATTTTCCAAAAAAAATTTTTTTTTGATTTTCATATTAAGTCCCATATAAAATCCATCTGGAAGTGATTTTTGTGTATGCATCCAGATATACAAATTTTTCCCACATGCATAACCAGTTGTTTCCTGACAATTTATTGAACAGCTCCTTCTTCCCACATGATCTGTAGTGCTACCTCTGGTGTATATAAAAATCCCATTTATACTCTGTTCAGTTGGTCAGATGAATCCATCCCTGCACCAATATTACTACACTTATTTACTGGCGCCTTAATGCTATTCTTGACGTCTGGTCCTCTCGTTGACGCCCCCGCCCCCACCATTCCAGGAATGTCCAGCCTGTTCTTACCCCTTTACAGATAATTTCCGACTTGTTTAGGATTCTTTCATACCTTTTGGGAGAAAAAAAGTACATGAGTCACCTCTGATCCCCACTTTTGCTGGAGTGTTCTTTTACCTTTTTTCATCTTTACAGTTCTATTTCTACTCCTTTAGTGATTATTCTTAAAATTTTAATATGCATACTTAAACTCTGAAGCTCATCAACACTTTTAAAGTTTCTCCTATCTCCCACATTATTGTCAAGTAGTACTTTAAATTCCACCTTGTTTTTAAAATCTCATTATCTATTTATTACTCCTACGGTATTTTTATAGACAATGCTTATTTTATTATAGTTTTGTTTAAATAGATAAAATAGTCCTGCTAGGGACTTCCCTGGTGGTTCAGTGGTTAAGAATCCAACTGCCAATGCAGGGGACACGGTTCGAGCCCTGGTCCGAGAAGATCCCACATGCCATGGAGCAACTAAGCCCATGCACCGCAACTAATGAGCCTCTGCTCTAGAGCCCGTGAGCCACAACAACTGAGCCCGTGCGCCACAACTACTGAAGCCTGCGCACCTAGAGCCCGTGCTCCGCAACAAGAGAAGCCACCACAATGAGAAGCCTGTGCACCACAACAAAGAGTAGCCCCTGCTCGCCGCAACTAGAGAAAGCCTGCGCACAGCAACGAAGACTCAATGCAGCCAAAAATAAATAAATAAATATAAAAAAATAGTCCTGCTATAAAATTCAAAAGGAATAAAAGACTATACAGTGAAAAGTCTCTTCAACACCTCTGCACCCTGGCACCTAGGTGTCCTCCCAATAGTTTGTGTGTATCCCGGAGGTGTTTTACGCATAAAGAAGCAAATGTATATTGTACTTTTTCCTGTTTTATACAAATAGAGTACCAAATCATACATAGTCATCAACCTCTTTTTTCATTTATTGTATCTTGAAGATGATTCCTTATGAGTTAGTACTTACTCTTTTTTTTACACGAGTATAATTTCAGTCTGTTTACCAACATGTTTACCAATTCCTTTGTTCACCACGCTTCTTGCAGTCCACTCCTTCCTTTTGGATTCAACTGCCTTCTTTCTGGAATAAATCCTATGAGTTCTTTCAGGAAAATCTGAAAATGTGTTTTTCACCCTCTCATTTGAATGCTAATTTGTCTCTGTATAGATTTCAAGGCTAACATCCTTTTTTCTTTTTTTTTTTAACATCAATTCTTTTCAACACTTACAACTTATTTTATTGTCTTCTGGCCTATATTGCTGCCATTGAAAAGCCTGCTACCAGCGTAGTTATTCCTTTGCAGGTAACTTTTCTTCTTAGTCCCTTTTAGATTTTTCTCTTTTCTTTTGTAGTTGTACTATATGTCTAGAAACAGACTTGTTTTTATTCACTCTCCTAGATATTTGTTACACTTTCTTAACTTGAGGATCCATACCTCCTTTAAAATTCTGGAAAAATCTCCAAATATCTTCCTTCCCCTATTCTTTATGTTGGATCTTCTCATTCTATTCTCCATGTTTCTTAGCCTTTTCCTATTTCCCATCCCTTCCTCTGCTATAACCAGGGTATCTTCCTGATTTATCTTCTAGTTCACCAATTCTCTCCTCATATATGCCCAATCTGTGGTTTAATCTGTCCATGGGGCTCTTAATTTCATTAACTATACATTTTTTTAGTTCCCCAAAAGAGTTAGCTTTTCAAATCTACTTTGCCTTTTCCAGTGTCATCTTTTCTAATGGTTTTTATGCTTTCCTCCCCCAGCCAATCATTTTAAATATTCTTATTCCATAGTTACCATCCTACATTAAGTTTGTGAGGGTGCTAAAGCTCTAAGGTTGTGTCTACTGACTTATGCTCACAGTGGATTGTTTTGGACTTTTGATCATGAGTTCATTTGAGTGGAGTTTGTTTCTTCTGTACTGTAGGAATATGATGCAGGCTTGGGTTATGGGTATGTCTTCCTTCCCCAACCAGGTTGCCATAATGTCTATGTGCTTTTGTCAGTCTTTTTCAAACTGAGATCCTCAGCCTCCTAGGGACATACATACCTCATATTTGAGCTTCTTAAGGTTTCATTGGAACAAAGGGAGCAGTCCAGTGGCAAATAAATTTTGCTGTTTTAAAATTCTATGTTCTATATCTCCATGACAAGTGAGAAAACTCAACCACTGGTCCTGGGGATTCAGGGAAATAATAATATAATTACAATAACCAGTTTTTGCCAAGTACAGCACTTAGTGGCACATACAGAAGATCATTTAGTTCCCTCAACAAACCTATGAGATAAGTATTGTAAGGCTTATAGAGGTTATGTAATATGTTCAAGGCTGTAAAACTGGTGTGGGATAAGGTAAAATTCAAATCCAGATCCATCTAGAGCCCAATCACTTAATCACTATTCACTCAACAAAAATTTACTGAGGAATTACTATGTGTCAGCCTGTGCTAAGTGATGGGTCTAGTGGTAAAAAAAACAGATATCTTTCTTCTACCTTTCAAATTATCTGTGAGGGACTACTGTTTCTGTTTTCCTCTTAATTTCCAATTTGTTGCAGACCAATATTTTAGTTAAAGAAATTTAAGAGGACTTCCCTGCCAGGCCGGTGGTTAAAACTCCATGCTCCCAATGCAGGGGGCATGGGTTTGATCCCTGGTTGGGGAACTAAGATCCCACATGCTGCACGGCACGGCCTTAAAAAAAGAAGAAAAAAGAAATTTAAAACATTGCATCAATGTCAAACTGCTATAAAAGTTTCCTCTCAATTTTTGTTTTCATCTCTCCACGGGCTGGTAACAAATAGGTTGCAGACCAGCCCCACCTGCAGGCCACTTTTGCGTAGCACCGCTCCACAGTGTATTGGCAGACCATCTGAGGGGCTTTGTGCAGATTTTTGTGATGATGATGACAACTGTGGGTGAATAACAAAGTGGAGAAGACACTTCTGACAATGGTGGCTTGTATATGGAGAGCAAGAACCTTCTAAGAAGGTATCATTAAGTATTTTATGTCAGTCTTCCTCAGCTAGTAAGCATGAAAAGGAGGAGGCGGATAGAGATTCAGCAGATAGCGAAAAGGCCACATTACAGTCTAACTCTACACAAATCTGGCAGTTCTCCTGGTGAAGAATGTATATGACCACTTGCTTCCTCTGTTACTCTAGTCCTCTGATAGGACAGGACAGTAGGTAAAGGGCCAGTCAGGAATACTAATCACAAAAGCTTAGGGAAATTTATTTGCAAGTTTTCTCTCCTCATCACCCTGCAAACAACTGGATCACATCATACAATGGCATGCATGCTTAGGAACTAGCAAGCGAACACTTTAATATTATACCAAATCAAGCAGTAAGATAAAGCTGCTGAAAAGTATTTCAAAGCCAAATGACTTATGGATTATTTGCACCATCATTCTCCTATTATAGTAAGCAGGGATCTGATCACACACACAGACACTTAGCATATTGAAACCTAAAATACATTTATCTTACTATACTTTCTTTTAAGAATACTAAATACTACTAACTTTAAGATTTGTAAAGTTATAAAGAAATTTTCTATGACACGGAATATAAAAATATATTCTTATTCCTCTTTATAAGTTAAGATAGATTTCCCAGGGGAATTCCCTGGCGGTCCAGCGGTCAGGACTCCAAGCTCTCATTGCCGAGGGCCCGGGTTTGATCCCTGGTCGGGGAACTAAAACCCTGCAAACTGTGTGGTGTGGCCAAAAAAAAAAAGATAGATTTCCCAGGAAACAGCTTTAAGGTTTGCCAAAACTTGTGTAGGACAGACTAAATGTCTAAAAGTGTCTGACAGCTACTTTCATCTTAAAGCATCTGAGCAGGTATGGTCACGACATTCAGTATTTCAGATTTTAAACTGCAGTCTTTATCACTATTAGACTCAGAACTACATTATTTTCCTGAAATTGTGGTTTATTGTAATCTTAATCCATTTTCTCGAAGACCATTCAACAACACATTTATGCTATTCCAGTAATTACCATGCTACCCAGAAAAACAAGTGAACAGTTTATTAAGAATTAAATGAGGGTATGGAATGTGATACAAGTAAGACACTCAAGATGGATATAATAGTACTACTCACAAAAATTTAAATCTCTTAAAAAAAAATCACAAGACAAAAGAAAAAGCAATTCCATCATCAATAAAGTAAGGTATTCCATGCAAAAACTTCAAAGAAATCCCCAGTCACCCCCAACCACCCCCCAAGCTCCTAACAAAAAGCTATCTGAAATATTGCCATGCTAACATATTAACCACAATATAATCATTCATAGAAAAGCAACACACTAATTAAGCAATGGATTAGATGAAACAACACAGGCTGCAATATCGTAAACTCATAGACCATGATGATTTTACATGATAAGCAATTCCAGAGTCACTCATAGGGTGAGCAATATGGGCTAAATGTTGAGAGATAAGGTATGTAAATATAAACTCCATTAACTCATCTCATTATCTTCTAATTATAAAACCTAGCTTCCAGAACCTGAAAAATTACATAAAATTTGGCATACTCCATTTGTGTTCCAAGAATGACGTTAGGATATCTGCCATTATTAGAGAGCTGTATAAAGCACTTCATGGTCAGGAATTGACCTCTTAAATGATCACAATTTACATCATAGAAACACAACTCCAGATATGCAATACATTTACTGTGATTAACTCTTACTCAAGACAAGAAACATGATTTTCTAGCACTTTATGTACAAGTTACTGCAAAAGCCCAGTTAATTTAGAGACCGAATAAAATGTAAAACAAATGTGAACTGGTACAGAGAGTGAAGGGGAACGGCCTCATTAACAAAGATGTAATAGGTAACAATCTTGCCTTGACGTCTGAGAGAACTACAGTCAACAAACAGACTGCCAAGCTGTAACTCACGTC
Organism: Grampus griseus; assembly: GCF_964374135.1. NCBI lineage: Eukaryota > Metazoa > Chordata > Mammalia > Artiodactyla > Delphinidae > Grampus > Grampus griseus. The sequence goes on along the minus strand of NC_139010.1, from coordinate 52,021,326 downwards.
TCTGTACCAAGATGCTTTAGCATATTTCATGGAAAAGATAGTTTTATGTTAAAAAATAGGAATGGCATTTTATGGGATAGCATTCCCCTCCACAGCTGCCCAACGAGCCTGGTCACCAGGTGGTGCATAAACAAAGCGTTATTTCCAAGTGGGTGTACCACGTCATGATGAGGCAACCCAGGAGCGGAAGCACCCATTTCACTGCACCTGCCTATTCAGGAGGCCAGGAGAGAACTGGGACACCTACATTTCATGGTTTTGGGTTGAGCTTACCTATGGTGTACAGACTGGCTATAAGTAAAACAGTAAGGCCAAAGAAAAAGAACAGGAGAAAAATAACTTCAGAGAAAAAACTACCCACTCCCATCTGCTATTTTTTTCCCTTTAGATTTAAGCTAATTAGAACAGGCTGGAAAAATTTCAGGATTACCCTTCCCACATCTGAAAATTCAACTTCCTATTTACATTCCATGAAAAGAACACTATAATTGTTCAGTGGCAGGATTTAGCCTCTCTAAAAAATAGAAGCTCTTGCTCTAATTTTCACAAAATGACATGAGAAAATTTTCCAATGTGAAACCCAGAGTTTGAGGCTAGTAAAGAAGTGTCTTTAATAATCAGGACCATCATAGTTAGAGCTCTTTGGAATGTGTGTTATACATACGAAGTTATCACAAATTAAACTCCCAGAGTATTTATGAAACAAGCTCTTAAATGGGAAAGACTTCTAATGAGACATAAATGCTTCCATCAGCAAATTAAATCTGATGAATCAATCCTTCCCAAGTGACAAGGTCTCTGCTAACGACTCAACATAGCCTCTGGAATCAAAGGTAAAAGATCATTCAATCATGATGATGCAAGATGAAGTACAGATGAGCAGTACATATGAAAAAAATCTGTAAACCGCTGCAGTTCTAAAACAGTAGATTTATATTACAAAGCAATGTAAATAAATATGGGGCTAGTACAAAAGCTCTTATTTACAGTTTTACAAATGAAACTGTATTCAGTGTAAATACTGTGTTTTAAAGAACACAGTACTATATTAGTAAAATGAGTTCTGTTGAGGGGAATTACAGTTTCTGTTAGAATCAATGTATAACGTATAAAAGATTCAAGTTAACTCTGTTTATAATTTAGTACAGACAAACCCAGTTTAACCTGGAATGGCATCTGTTAAAGTGCTGAAAAACAGGAAATATTTAGAAAACACTGTACATTATTAAAGCTTTATCAAGTCAGAATGTTAAAATCCTTTCACATTTTTAACCTTTTGCCACAGGCTTGTGGACAAGATGATTTTTCTCAGCAAAGGAGTAAAACTTACGAGGCCACCAGCTGCTTAGATGATTTTAGGTTCAGTGTTGCTAGTTTCCTAAAACAACTATTTATCCATCAACCATACCTTCAGGCCTTACAATCTGGTAAGTAATTAAATATTCAGGATAAGCCTAGAAGAGAAAGATTAATTCAAATATTGGTAAACAAATTTTTTGAAAGGAGACTTATTATAAGGATTCCTAGGGAAGAGGTTCTAAATTAGTGCTGTGGATCAGAATCATCAAAGGGCATTTTCCCAAAACAGCCTTACCTTGACTCCAATCCCTTAGACTCTCAATCAGCAGGTCTAGGATGAGTATTAAGCATGCGTTTGTTTTTAATAACTGAGGTGATCCTGATACGTATCCCCAGTACACAACGCTCTAGAGATGCTTTTGACTGGATCTATGTCACTAAGAGCAAGAGGGAATGATACATTTCTTTGCTACAGAGAGGTTATCTATTAAATATAGGATGCTAATTATATTTTACAGAAGCTAAAAAAAAAAGTATGGTTGACAAAATCTGAATAAGGTCTGTAGGTTAGATATATTACATTAATGATATTTTCCTGATTTTGACAATTTTAAGGGAATGTCCTTGTTTTTAGGAAATACACACTGAAGAATTTAAGGGTAAAGAAAGATGCCTATTACCTACTTCCAAGCAGCTCAGAAAAAAAAAAAGTATACACACATACAGCAGGGAGAGCATGATAAAGGAGAAAGAGAGAATGCTAAAATGTTAACATTTGGAAGATCTGGGTAAAGGTTATAAGGGAATTCTCTTTATTATTTTTGCAATTTTTCTTTAAGTCTGAAATAATTTCCAAATATGAGTTAAAAAGAAATCCAGCTCTTAAGGCAATATGCCTTGTCAATTTAAAAGATTAGTAAGAGGTTAAAGTATGGCTCTAAAGCATTTTTGAAGATGAGCAAATAAAACTGAATTACCTGTTCTCCTCTGTAAATTACATATTCAGCTAATGCTAGTCCATTTACACTGGGTCGACCAGTGACTGAGTGATGTCCTGGAGGAGAATGTGCCATTTTCATTGCACTGAACTGCAGGAAAGACTTTCCCAAGGTTACCCGGCAAAAGAGCAGCTGCCTATAACATGTGAAAAGGAAAAGATGTCCCTGAAGACAAGTCGTACGTGACAATTTTATTTATGTACACTACATAGCTTTTTAATGCATTTATACATGAACACTTATGATTGTTTCTATCATTTTACCCTTTAAAGAACTTTGTAAGAATGTCTTCTACTACTCTCACTAATGAAAGAATTTGTCACTTTAATTAATCCTTATTTTAACTATAAAATGATATCTTATAGCGATTGTAATAATCTTAAAGTGATATAGACTCTGCCATCCTGTTTGTATCCCAGCAAAAGCACAAATCATAGCCCAAGTGGGAAGGAGGAGGAGGTTTAAGGGGCTTCCATGAAGTGCCTTACAAAGTTGAACATTTACCCAGGTAAGTCCCGTGGATTCCACTTTCAAAATGTATTGAAATCCATTCTCTTCTCTTAACTCTACTGTCACTATTGAGTCCAAATCACCAAAATTTTCACCTGGACTGTAACAATGGCCTTTGAATTTTCACCTGGACTGTAACAATGGCCTTTGAATTTTCACCTGGACTGTAACAATGGCCTTTGAATTTTCACCTGGACTGTAACAATGGCCTTTGAACTAGTCTTTCTGTTTCTACTGTAATTCTTTTTTTTTTTGCGGTTCGCGGGCCTCTCACTGTTGTGGCCTCTCCCGTTGCGGAGCACAGGCTCTGGATGCGCAGGCCCAGCAGCCACGGTTCACGGGCCCAGCCGCTCCGTGGCACGTGGGATCTTCCCGGACCGGGGAACGAACCCGCGTCCCCTGCATCGGCAGGCGGACTCTCAACCACTGCGCCACCAGGGAAGCCCTCTAATTCTTGTCTAAATTATTTTCCATCCAAGCAATCAGTGATTTAGGGGAAAAAAACCAACAAACAACAAAAACCATAAATCAGATCGCATCGCTTGTCTGCTTAAAACCTTTTAGAGGCTACTCACTGTGCCTAGAAGAAAATCCAAATTCCTTTTAGTGGCTCTAAATTCTTGAATTTTACTCTGTGTTCATTATGCCCAGGAGCATTAGTTTTTCTTCCCACAGGCCAAACTTTCTTGCCCTATGGCCATCAGACATACTGTCTCCTCTATCATCTAGAATGATATGTATTCTACCACTCTTCTACTGGCTAATATTCATTTTTCAAGTTTCAGCTGAAATGTCACATCTTCAAATAGGTCTTCCCTCACCAGAAGTTTTAAGTATTACTTTCCCACTCCCCACAGGCATATGATTGGCCTTCCTTAGATCCAATGAACTTTTTATTACTTCATTGTTTCTCTAATTTCCTTTTTTCTATATAGGAGAAGAGGAGATTTGGTGGACTAATTGATGATTCTGTCTCCAAAGAAGACGGGCTATGTACTTTTTATTCTAAATATGCCCTATGGAAACCTTCTTAGCGTTTCTTTCTTTCTTTCTATATATATATTTATGGCTGCTTTGGGTCTTCATTGCTGCACATGGGCTTTCTTTTTAGTTGCAGAGAGCGGGGGTTACTCTTCGTTGCGGTGCGCAGGCCTCTCGTTAAGGTGGCTTCTCTTGTTGTGGAGCACAGGCTCTAGGTGCATGGTCTTCGGTAGTTGTGGCTTGTGGGCTCTAGAGAGCAGGCTCAGTAGTTGTGGTGCATGGGCTTAGATGCTCCGTGGCACGTGGGATCTTCCCGGACCAGGGCTCAAACCCGTGTCCTCTGCATTGGCAGGCGGATTCTTAACCACTGTGCCACCAGGGAAGCCCTTCTTAGCGTTTCTAATAGATTTTCTATTATAGTCACAATCAGTCCCATGATAATCCAGCATACAGAAATCTTAAGTTAATAAATAAACTTATTTCCAGACATACAAGCATTCTACTCCAAAGACAGCTGAGAAGAGGTACTCGAACAATGCTTACTACTAATACTAATAATCAGAACTATTTAGCCTCCAGATAATATATGACAAGTAAAAGTAGCAATGTTCAATTTACAGAATCTCAAGAAATTACAAGCCTCCTAACCATTCCAACTTATGATCTAAAATAGAAATGGGTGGGAGGTCATACCCAAGAGGACTGACTGTAGATACCTATGTGAGTCTAAATTTAGGGGGCAAACAACAAGAACAAAACATAAACAGTCTTTGTTTCCCTTCAGGACTACAGTCCTTTACCCTTGGTAACCTTTCAATGTCAGCTGGGAAGGTTTTAAAAATCCCATGCACAGACCAGACCCCAGACCAATTAAGTGAGAATCTCTTGAGGGTGGGACACAGGCGTTAGTTTTTAAAGCCCCTTAGGTAACTCCAATGTGCTGCCAAAGCTGAGAACTACTGCTCCAGGGTTTCTACATCAGTGATCAGAAGCTTCAGCATCAGCTAGGAACTTGGTAGAAACTGGCAGAAATTCAAGTTCTAGGGCTCCACCTACTAAATCAACAACTCAGGACGCATGGCACCGGAATCTTTGTTTTTACTAGCTGTCTAGGTGATTCTGAGCTTGCTCATGTTTGATAGTTACTGTTCTAGGTCTTTATAAGCAGTGTCCTAACTATAGAATAAACCTCAGTAATTAATCTTACTTGATTTTTCAAATGGTGAAAGATAATTTATCTATAAGGATTTTATCAATTAGACCCAAGTCATTTGAATGATTTTAACAACTGAGTTAGACCAGGGTAACTGAAAGTAGGAAAGAAGTACAAAGTAGTTCTTTGATAATGTGCTTTCTAAAGGGGCTGATGTATTTTATTGTAACTTTTTGAGTAGTAACATCACAGATTGAGGATTAAGATCACTATCACACTGGAAGAGAGACTCCCTCACACATTGCCATGAAATGATTAGGTGTAACAAGTAATGCCATTTTAGCCTTTGAATACTAGATTTTTAAATAGTCCACAATAAAATCTCTTTCATGCCCAGTGATATCTTCTATTCCATATTCTAGAAGCACCATATGCTCTAATGATTGAATGAGTTGAATAGGTCAAGTGTGTAGAACTGTGCTTGGCCCATACAGATCATTTAATAAATATTAACCATTACTAGAACTGGTGAGAGGACCAAAAGCAACCTGAAATATGACTAGCTTGGATTCCTAAAGTTGTCCGAGATAATGTTGTGCCCCCCAAATTTCTCAAATTTGAAACCAGTTCTTATCTGATTCTTATCAAAATAAACGAGAACAAGTGATCTCTTACCTGTGGCAAATGTAACAAGATCTGTCTTTGTGTACTGGACACCCAGTACCTCCTCCGATTCCATACACATACTGATTGCTTTTGGAAGAGTTTTCAGCAAAATAGATCCCAGCTCCAAACATGCCACCTATGTAGGCATGCCTTTCGTCAAAGCCTTTATGAATAATTGCATTCACAAAGGGAGACCCTAAAATACATACAAATACATAACATTTTAAAATTATCTTAGAAGAAAAAGAACAAAAGCTAAAGCCTCTTAGAAGTTAAATTCTTAAACATATATACACCACCACCACAATAAAGCAAATTCAAAACACAAGGGTTAACAAGTTAACTGTCAGCTAGCTCACCACCCTAGAATAAATAGTTATTTTAGAAGAATTGCTAATATGAATGAATGTTTCTAATAGGGTGGCGGTTCAGATGCCAAAGTAAGGACACATACAGATTCAACTAGAAAAACAAACAGATCACCTGAAATATCAATGCTAGAGTTATCAAATTCCAGGCCCCAAATTCATACGTATCCAGACCAAGAGTCTCATAATTCACCTCTTACGGCAAGGCTGAATGCAGTTAGGTCATGCAATGATGCCCACATCTGTGTACTTTTTCTAGATATCAAAAGTGGCCAAAGTGATCTTTTCATGTTCATTTTCTTCTTTACACCTCTTCTCTCCTATCCTTCCACTTCTCTGCCTTTTATCACTTGCTAGTACCAGATTTCAACTGTAAATGTGGTGTGTTCCTTCTTTGCCTACATATTGACTTCTTTCTCCTCCTTCCTTGCACGTGTGCCAAGAAGGAGCTTAGCCAAAGGAGAGGAGGTACTAAGCATGGGTACCAGGCCAGGAAGTGGAGTGAGGCTGGGGGTTGGGAAAAGCCAGTATAACACAACTAACTGATCCATCAAGATCAGTGTCCCTGTTCATAAAGGGACAGGAAAATACACTGAATTCCACTTTACAGAAATACTGAAGAATACAATAACTTATTTGAATTTGGAAAACCCAAAACCATTTCTATTATAAAACAGAAAAAATTATTCATTACAACCATCAAGTCAATACATAAATAAATATGCTCTGTGCCAAGAAATTATCATGATGATTTTTAGGGTATTGGAATGAGAAGTACCATTTAGATATTATATACCAATTCAGTCTGCTATAGCCATTCTTCCAGGGGACTGTGAAATTTAAATGTTGTGTTTTATAGCACTTTACCAGTCTCTAAAAATTTTCTGCAATCAAAGCCAACTGAAGGAACAGACTGGACCGATCATGGATAATGTGCCTGAAGACTTGATAAACACTACAGTAATATCTATATTAATCTTTGCTATAAACACGAAACACCAATCATCAACACCTACCAACTTGCAACATAAACAGGAAATTTCAAGAATGACAAGTAATGGTGCTCGCAATTCAACAAAAGTTCTCAGAAAACTCCATAGGTTCAATGACAGTGGCTCTTTTCGCTGAAGTTACATGTAGCCTTGACACTTAGAATCAGTCAGAACAGGATGCATATATTCTTCTGAGGCAATTTTCAGATCTTATTTTAACTTTAATTCACCCAACCAGTTAAAAGTAAAACACCATTTTTCAGAGTAATCATCACACAAAATCAACTATATTAAAATAAAAGGGAAAATATGAATAGTCAACATTCTCATTTCTACACTTTTTCTGTTATGGTAATCCTATTTATACACGACCCACTGTAAAACATAAAAACTCAAAAAAGACGTTAAAAATACAGGGACTTCCCTGGTGGCCCAGTGGTTAAGAATCCGCCTGCAAATGCAGGGGACACGGGTTGGATCCCTGGTCTGGAAGATCCCACATGCCACAGAGCAACAAAGCCCGTGCGCCACAACTACTGAGGCTGTGCTCTAGAGCCTGTGAGCCACAACTACTGAGCCCATGCACCACAACTACTGAAGCTCACATGCCTAGAGCCCGTGCTTCTCAACAAGAGAAGCCACTGCAATGAGAAGCCCGCGCACTGCAACGAAGAGTAGACCCTGCTTGCCGCAACTGGAGAAAAGCCCATGCACAGCAACGTAGATCCAACACAGCCAAAAAAAATCACAAAAAAATATAAATTTAAAGATTTACAGAAATACTATTTATTTTTTAAAAATGACATGAGGAATATACAGATTCATTATTATTTCAAACCTGACAAAAAATGCGGAGGAGGATGGTGGTAGGGTTGGGGGAGAGGAATCTTACCATGAAATAGCATTCTTTCATTTGCATGGTTGTGGTTTTCTTCAGAAACTTCTTTCCTCCTGTGAGTGTATCTTTCCCATAGTTTCTTGTTACAAACTTTCTGAATCTTTAAAAAGAAACCAGAAAAATAAAATCTCTACATCATAATAATTAATCTTATCCAAAAATGGGCCACATAGGGCCAGAAGAAAGGCAAAACTTTTCTCTGAAATATAAATTATGTGTTATTTTTAGTCAACTAAAAAACTTTAACCCAACCGTAAAAATGGAAATATAGGTACATTTTGGAAATCAAAAAACTACAAAGGGGAAAAAAGCTATATGTAAAGGTCAAGAGTACTGTTAATTGATTAAAATACTTCCATTCTCATTACTTTAGAATTATTACTAAAACACCTCCAAATCAGACATGCTGAGTTCTGTATGGAAGTATAAGAAAGAAAATACTATCCTTTCCCCCCTGCTTTATCTGGCTCAAAGTACCATCTTTATCTGTTTTTAATTAAAAATATTTGAAATACACAAGTCAGAATGGCCATCATCAAAAAATCTACAAACAATAAATGCTGGAGAGGGTGTGGAGAAAAGGGAACCCTCTTGCACTGCTGGTGGGAATGTGAATTGGTACAGCCACTATGGAGAACAGTATGGAGGTCCCTTAAAAAACTAAAAATAGAACTACCATATGACCCAGCAATCCCACTACTGGGCACATACCCTGAGAAAACCATAATTCAAAAAGAGTCATGTACCACAATGTTCACTGCAGCTCTATTTACAATAGTGAGGACGTGGAAGCAACCTAAGTCCATTGACAGAGGAATGGATAAAGAAGATGTGGCACATATATACAATGGAATATTACTCAGCCATAAAAAGAAACGCAATTGAGTTATTTGTAGTGAGGTGGATGGACCTGGAGTCTGTCATACAGAGTGAAGCAAGTCAGAAAGAGAAAAACAAATACCGTATGCTAACACATATATATGGAATTAAAAAAAAAAAGGTTATGAAGAACCTAGGGGCAGGACAGGAATAAAGATGCAGACGTAGAGAATGGACTGAGGACACGGGGAGGGGGAAGGGTAAGCTGGGACGAAGTGAGAGAGTGGCATGGACATATATACACTACCAAATGCAAAATAGATAGCTAGTGGGAAGCAGCTGCGTAGCACAGCAAGATCAGCTTGGGGCTTTGTGACCACCTAGAGGGGTGGGATAGGGAGGGTGGGAGGGAGACGCAAGAGGGAGGGGATATGGGGATATTCGTATATGTATAGCTGATTCACTTTGTTATAAAGCAAAAACTAACACACCATTGTAAAGCAATTATACTCCAATAAAGATGTTAAAAAAAAAATTGAAATAGCCACACCAAACACACACACACACACACACACACACACACACACACACACACACACACACAAACACATACACCTACCTAGTACTCCCTCTATCCCTCCCTACCCCTCCAATTCCTAAAATTTGTCTGGAGAAGAGTTAAAGATGGATACTGGTTTCATTAGGAGTACTGTCAAAATTTACAATCCTAGTGCTGTTTCTTAGCTGTATTTAAGGGTGCTACAGCCCCCTGCTGGTCCTAGAACACATCTGGGAGCTGGTGGTTTTAGTCTTGGTTCAAATTAACTCAAAATCCCATCTCAGACATAATCAAGGCACACAACTGGCATAAACAGAGCTCATTAATGTTTAAAAATAAAAGGGAACAAAGTTTTATCAATGAAAAAACTTTTATTAGATATTACATTAAAATACCTTTATAGAGGAAGAAAACAGCATACCTCCCAAATTCAGTAACTTTGGAAATCAAACACATATTCTCTTCCCTGCCTGCACCCTTAACAAACCTCTACACATTCTGTTACTGCTTGCACACAAAAGGGACTTGACTGAAATTTGCCTGTAGTAGGAGTAATTATTTGTCTTATTAAAAATTACTATATATATATCCATGAATAGAAATCTCAAGATGTCACTCAGGTCATACTATGATATGAACTAATAAAATACAGCTCCCAGAAGAATAACTGTTTCACCTGAATAATGTGTTCTTGTTTTATATCATCTTATTTCTAAATAGTATGAACAGAGCAATCTCAATGAATAATTTTAGTATTCACTAATTCTAAAATATGACATCTATTAGTATACTCATAATAGTATATTATTGTGAAACAGTACTACAACACAGCTGAAAGATTTGATACTGTTCACCTTTGAGTTTAAAATTTAGGTATTAGAAAGATACTTGCCACATTTTAATTATAACTCTAACTCTTATAATGATTAAGAATATACCAATGTAGTTAATAGAAAATCACTATGCATCTCAAGTAGAGTGTGCAGTTTGGTTGCTATATAGCTTCAACAACAACAATACAAACTAGCAAAGCTGAAAAAGGTCCTGAGAAGAGTAACTGATATCAATAACAGTCAGGACTCTCTTTAAAACATTTTTTTTAAAGACTATTTTTGGAAATATGGAAGGTATACAAGGAGTACTACTAAAATTACCAAAAATTGGTGTATGTGGGGACTCACAGAAACCTGGAGTAGTCACAGTTAGGACAAACAAACCATGGTGCAATTATAAAGATGGGAGTCCTTCCATGAGTCACAAAAAAATTCAACTTTGTTACAACAGAGTACCTTAATAGTAGTTTACATATTTAAAGTCCTAAACCTGCAGGATTTACCTTTACCCCAAGATAAAGCATAATCCCTAAACTTAAATATGTTCAACAGAGGCTGAACTAGTGTTTAGTACAGAGATTTGGGGATCTTAACCTTCCAAGGACATATTCTTTCCCAAAATATCCCCATATGCCCTGTGAAAGACTTATTGGGCTGGACAGATTACATTCTTGTGCAAGTTAATCATGGCTTCAGGCTTTGAAAACTATGGTCTCAGCAAACTTTATTTCCACTAACTTATTACCTTGAGAATATTGTATCTGTTGAAGATTCCACCTGCATGACCTCCATCTCTGTGCTCTCGGACTGTACTCTGCATCTGATGGAAAAATATTCCAAATATACGTGCATTAGCTTTTGTGTTTTTTTTTGATTTAGGGAACATGGTTCTTGACTCATATGATTCTATTTTTGAGAATACAAAATGGGTTTTTAACATTTTTGTTGTTTAAGGAATGAATTCTATAAGTTCACATGTACTATTTTTGAGGGATAGCAGATAGCTAATACAATCAATCTAAAAATACATATAGGTGAAAATTATACAATGCAAACTACAGGAAGAAAAAGAAACAAGCAGATGCATAGGTGAGCTAAACATACAAAGCCAACCACTTCACATACCAAAAAAAACCCCAATGATTTATTTGTTCCCATTTGTTTTGCTCTAATAAAGCACAATTTGTATTTCATTGAGAGTTGGAGTTTCCTGAGCTTTAGAACTAAGTCTCACTCAACTTTGTATCTCTGTGCTCAGCTCACACATTTAGGGTATGATGTTCTTCAAAGTGCAAGGCAGTATTCTAAGATTTTGGTGGATCCAAGAGTTTTATGGAAAGAAAGCTAGAAAAAAATTTCCTAGATAAGTAGCATTCACATGTTCTGGGTCTTGTCTAAGATACTGGGCTTTGCAATTGCCTTCATGAAGGAACAAAGTATTAGCAACCTCTTCTTCAACAGAATTCTGTGTATTAATTGTAGTGCTAAACCAAGTTATTAGAATTAAGGTTTACTGAGATAGTGTACTTTAAATGCTGATTTCAGAAGTTTTCCAGGTGGTAAAGAGTTAGAGACATTAAAAAACCCTGCTACATACATGTTCAAGTAGATCTGGAAACTTCTGGGAAATTTAGCCTACTGAACCAACATTTATTTAAGGTATATGAACATACCTCTTCCTCCACAGACTGAAACTCTTTATCATCAGGAGACAGATCTATGAGAATTGTTCCACTTCCAGAGGTGTTCAGAGTTAAGTATGGGTTAAGACCTATCAAATGAAATTTAAAGGTAAAAAAATATTTGCCAAAAAACCCCCCAATAAACATCAACCCAAAACAACCACCTAATTTATCTGATGCTTACTACCGATTTTAAAAAACTTTTTATTTTAGGATAATTTAGATTTACAGGAAGGCTGAGAGCACTCAGAGTTCCTGTGTGCTCTCACTCCACTTCCTAATATTACCATCAGGAACATTAATGTTTCCTTAATGTTACCATTTTACACAATCATAGTACACCTGTCAAAAATTAAGTAAAGTTCAGATTTTATTCGGATTTCACCAGTTTTCCCCACTAATGTCCTTTTACTTTACCAGGATCCAAACCAGAATATCACACTGCATTTAGATGACTGTTTTTTTAATCTTACAAGTCATAAGGGTTTTGTGAGAATAGTTCACAAAATCTTTCTATTCTTTATTTCCTGTTTGTCACATGTTTTCTTCTTCAAATTATTTCCTTTATTAACTAGGCAGCCCTTTCAGCATTTGGTCCCTTTATTTTTTGTAAAATTGAGGAAGAAACTTGCGTGGCCTTAGGTAATTTTAAATCATCCAGGAATGAGAAGTCATAAAGTCTACTAATGATGGAATGCTTATTCTAACCCATGATAGATTCTTTAATTCAGCAATGAATTTGTCATATTTTCTGAATGTCAACAGTCAAGATAATCATATATATTTTTGTATCTTTACTCTCACAAAAGCTTTTTAAATGGAATCTTAAAACAGAATTTTCTAATTTCTTTGTTACAACTGTAACACAACTCTCCTTTAATCTCTACAAGATCTCCAGAGCTCCACTGTTTTCTGAGTTAGGGCTCAGATGCTTTACTGCTGGGTTAATGCATGACGGTTTGCCTCTGGAGACTAAGAGCACTGTTCTGGTCTGAGTAACAGTACTACCACCAACATGCCAAACTCTAATAAAGATGTATAGATATGGCTGAATTACAATGTCTACAGGAAGTATGGAGACTATACAGAGAAGGTATTTTATAGAAAAAATACTTAATAGAATAAAGTCTGTGACAAACACTTGACTAAGCCATCTTCTAATGGCCTCAAGAAGACATTTATCAGTGCTGAAAGATGAGAACAAGTAATCTATTTTTTTAAAAAATAAATTTATTTATTTATTTATTTTTGGCTGCATTGGGTCTTTGTTGCTGCGCGTAGGCTTTTGCTAGTTGCAGCGAGCGGGGGTTGCTCTTTGTTGCGGTGCGTGGGCTTCTCACTGTGGTGGCTTCTCTTGTTGTGGAGCATGGACTCTAGACGCGTGGGCTTCAGCAGTTGCTGCGCACGGGCTCAGTAGCTGTGGGTCACGGGCTCTAGAGTACAGGCTCAGCAGTTGTGGTGCAAGGGTTTAGCTGCTCTGCGGCATGTGGGATCTTCCCGGACCAGGGCTCGAACCTGTGTCCCCTGCATTGGCAGGCGGATTATTAACCACTGCACCACCAGGTAAGTCCCAGAAAAAGTAATCTACTGACTTGATGCACTGAATGATAGCTAAGGCTGTTAAGTCAGCGAGATGAGAGAGTGTCAGAAGCTTGCCACTGGTTCCATTTTGCAAATTGGGTATAATATAGGTATAGAATCTTGGCTTCAAATGAAAATGAGGAAGGTGGTAACTTTATGTAGGAAAGTGACCCTGATGTGCTAGATCAGACAGTCATTCTGTGTCATGATGTTTCTCCTCCATGTAGGAATGAATGTTCCTACTAAATTGTAGCTGGATGTTATCAGAATGACCAGAGGCAGCACGGAGGTACGTACCTGACACTTGAAGGCGGTGTACCTGTTTCCATCGTTTCCTGAGCCTTTCAACAGTCTTAACTGCTATCCTACCAGATCCAGTGTTTTCTAGTAGAGTCATGATGCCAGTCCACAACTGAGGGTTCTAGCTCCTCTTCATACTAACATTCCAGGGAGCCATGAATCTTCCCTCTTCTTTATCTCATAAAATTTTGTCTTCTATACTAGAAATATCCAAGACTATCTCGCATTTTAAATGTTCTGCCCCAGTTCCTATCAGGCAAGTAAAGTGCATCTACCTTTAATCAATTCTATTCCAGAATTCCAGTCTAAAACATTCTTTAGCTTTGAATCACCTGATTTTCAAAGCTCTCTTTTTTCTTCTTCAAGAGATGGACCTATCCTGGCTAGCATACATCCTTCCCTAAAAATGCTCTCAGTTTTGCTAATGGGGGTTTGTCTTTAACCACAGTTGTACAGCCAGGTCTTCAATTACAGGATGTTTCTGACCCTGGGGTACATCACTCCCTCAGTTTAACAATGAACTTAAAATGTGGTTCTGACACCTAAAATAATTCATCTTTTATACTCAAGACCTGATATACAGGAAGTGTGAATATCTACTGAACAAATGCAATTTGCATTTTCCTAACATATCAACATTCAAGAGAAATAAAATATTTTTCAACTTTGTTTTGCTAAGTTTCTTTAGTTGCAACATTACTATTCCCCAATATTTTTTTTTTGTTTTTCTTTTGTTCCCCAATATTTTTACTGCAAGTGTTTAGAATTTAACTACAACAAAAGAGATTCACAACATTATTTTATGGGCAGGCCTGAACACCTAGTCATTACCTATTATATTACCATAAGATATTAGATATCCAAGTTTCAGATCTTTTAGAACCATACAATTTTTGAGCTACAATAACTTCAGAAATAAGTGAATGGAAATAACGGAAAAAACTTCAGAGATAAAGCAACACCCACATTTCTCAATGGCCCAGACACTTCACTTAGGTTCACAGAGTTAAAGGTAGCAGCTCAGGAAGCTTAACAGTGGCAGATTTAAGATTCGATCCCAGGTTTCTGGAATCCTACTCAGTATGCTTCTTATTAAGTGGACTCTCTGTTACAGATTTTAAAATTATCATTTACTAAGTTGAGGGCTGCCTTTGTGCAAGCTGTTAAACTGATGATAGCAATGACTTAAAATGAAATACCTTGTTGCCCAGAGATAAGTCTCTCAACTCCTTTAATTAGTTTGTGTCTATGTCCATAAGCATTGATTCCAATCTCCTTCAGCTCCTTGTGCCCCATCTCAACTAATACATCCAAAGTGATCTTACAAAAGAGAATGAAACTGTTTAGAAGACTTGTTTGGAAGACATTCATATATTGGTGTTCTCACAATGTATTAGATTTATCCATTTATTTCAAATTATTCTAAACAGATTAGAAATGAAAGCACACCAGCTGTTAAACTGAAACTGAAAAGATGCAGATAATTAAACAGAAAGTTGAGTCATGAACTACCAAAAATATCATTATTTTCATTTAATATAAGAACCTGAGCAGAACTAAACTGTAAAACAAAAATGCATTTTCAAATTAGCCACATTTAGGCACACTATTTTACCATCACTCTGCATCCAACCTATTTACACAATGTCTTAATGTAATGTTCCTACAGACTCTGGACTATGCTAACTGATAACTTGAGCATCATTGTTCAAACTAAGCCTTTTACCTCAAATATATTATTCCCATTTTGTGAAACTGAAGACATTCTTTAAAATTCTGTATTTTTTTTTACAAATCTTCCATGAAGCTTTCCCTGAACAGTCCAGCTTGTAGTAACCCTTTTTTTCTTATAATTTCTATGCCAAAAACTTGACTCTTTATATGTTCTTGGTATAGCTCCCTAACTAGATCGAAAGTTCCTTAGAGGTGCAAGTCTATAATAATTATATTTTCTGGACTCAAAAAATCAGTGAATGTATTCTGACAGAACACTTTAAATTAGGACTGTTCTAGAAACGCCCAGATATATAGTTTGTGTGTCTATGTGTCTCCCCATAGTGGCTAGCAAAGTGTCAGGCTTAGAGCGGCTAGTGACTGACACAACAGAATTGAACAAACTGAGCTCAAGGATAACTTACTTTTAAGAAATGAATATGCTAAACTTACTCAAGAAAGCTATTTTACTGCTACTACATAAGAAACAATTTTTATGTGCTAATAAACTAAATGCATATTCCAAGAACAAGCCAAATTAGAAGACTGACTGATTTCCAGTCTCTTAAAAAAACATCCTTTTCACCCCTCAACAGGCTGAATGGTTCAGGGCATTTCACGTATGTTCTATTTTTCCCTTGAGGTTCCCCCAAACACCAAACCAAGCAAAACAACTCATGTACTTACCTGTTCTCTCTCAAATATATCCATTAGGTGTTCAAGTCCAAGATTCCTTACAAACTGAGTTATGCTAAAATCTACTCCTGGAACTAGAAAATAAAAAAAATCACAGTACACAAAATTTCATATCAGAATAACGTGTATCAACATTATAACAGCAAAGTTTTGTGACATTATTACATGCATGAAGAATGTAAAGATGAAGCAAAATATTAACAGCCGTTTGGGATATAATATTAAACTTAACATCAAAAATTGCAAGGAGAAAGCTATAAAATTTCAACATTATTAGAAGAGAAGAGTTAACCAATGGGGAACTCTCATGTTACAAAGATATCTTTTATCTTTTTAAGAAATTTTATTTTTAATTGTATCTTTCAAATATGTTTCCATACAGCTTAAACTAATAAAATGTTATATGTCAATTATATCTCAATTAAAAAAGCAAAGTCTCCCTATCTTTGAAGAGGTAATAAGCTATTTTACAAAAAAAGTTTATGAAAATAAGTTCCAGTGTTGCATAGGGTGAGATCAATTTTGACAGGTAAAAGGTAAAGAGACTGTAGGTATGTGTCTTTTTTTCTTTTCTTTTTTTTTTGGCTGTGCCACATGGCTTGTGGGATCTTAGTTACCCAACCAGGGACTGAACCTAGGCCCACAGCAGTGAGAGCGCTGAGTCCTACCCACTGGACCGCCAGGGAATTCCATTTCTTTTCTTTTTAAAAAATGATATTCAAAATTAGGTATTTTGATGTGGGGTTAAAAGTATTTCATAATTCTGTAATAGTACACTGGAAGAGATAAATAAAGGCATAAGTACTCAACCAAAAGGACTTCTATACCTTTCAAAAAGTATGTTTACATCTAAAGAGTAGGTTAGCAGCAGAACACTCATCAAGTCTCATCGCAGAGGGAGAAAGTTTCATTAGGAATTCTAATACTAATGTAAAGAAAACAATAAAAGGCTAAAACTTTTAGGCTATGTTAATCTGATACTAACAGTTGTATCTAAGGTTAAAAAAATGGCTTTTTAGTAATCCAAATGACAATATGTGGCTACAATACCAGTTATTTTGGCTGAATGTCTCACCTTCCTTTTTCTCCAAACTGGAAGCACCCTCTGTTCCACTTGAACTAACTACTGAAGACAGTTCAGAAAAACTGCCGGATAAGTTGTCAAGGCTGCTGGCTGCAGAAAGGCTTGATGGGCTGGATGGACCTGAAGACAGAGCATCTGCAGTGGCTCCTGGGCTTCTCACGCCATTGAGCACTTGAGATTTATAACATGAAGGCAGAGCAGAAGGGGGCATGGCTGCTGTCAGGAGAGCACTGACATCATCTGCCTAGGGTATATGTCAGAGAGATGAAATCTGCAATAAGCAAGTTTTAAAATTCTATACTATACCCAACAGAACGCATTAAAAAATATGAAAAAAACCCAGCAGATTTGCACTAGAATTGCTTATTATATAAAAATTATTTTACAAAGTGAACCAAATAAGTAATATTCAGCTAAATAAGTGATATTCAGCTATTGAACATAAAACATTAATACAGAACACATCTTCTGAGACATACAAAATAAAACTGTTAAATGTGGCAAAGCAAGAAAAAAATCCTAAGATACCATGATTGAAAAGCACTGAATTTTAGAAATATAAAATTTAAAAAGATTTAAAATCTTTTAAAGGCATTCTGAAGACGTAATTCAATCTACATAGAACTTTAGCAAACAGAATGAGGTGTGTTTTTTTTTTTTTAAATATCCAGTAATATATTTGTTCCTCAAAACTGAACATTTGGAAGGGTAGGAAAAAAGATAATCATTTTAATCAAATCTGCTAGAATGGAAAAAAAATCCCAACTTTACTGGTATATTAATTTGTTTAATAAGCAACAAATAACTATTCTTTAACAATGCTCAATTAAGACACTAAGTAATTAACATTCAGCAAAAGTAAACAGTACTTGTTTTCATGGCTTTTCATTTATACTGCCTTTTCAATCCTCACCCTTTTCTTCCCCTGAATCTGAGGACTCCCATGACACTCATAGTTGGTATCTAACACTTAAAAGTAACATTAGCACAATTTTTGGGGTGCTTTTTATGTACTTGATACCACGCCGAGGACTTTAAATATATCACCTCATTTAATTCTCATATTAACCAGATATATTTTACCTGCATTTGGAGATTAGGTAACTGAGGCTTTGAGGTTAGGCAACTTGCAACACTGTACAACTGTAAATGGTAGAGCTGGAATTCTAAGGCAGGTCTGTTTGATTCTAAAACCCATGCATGTTTAGTGCACCCTGTTTCAATGTCACTTAATTATATCTCGTGGACTAACATGTGCAGACTGAATTAGAAAAGGTCACTTCTAAGGTAGTTTGGAACTGGAAGGATATTTCTCTTAAGAAATAATGTTGCAAATATGGTTGGGTTGTCAGCCTGCTGAGAAAATTCAATTCAACCCCCAATGCAGCTGAACTAAATCAGCTTCTCAATGTAACTTGCAACAGTGGAATCTCAGTAGAAAGCAGTGCGCAGAAGAGACTCCCCTTCCTCTCCACCTCAAGAAGAATTTCTTCCCCGTTTCCCTCCACTGCTCTGGGTCAATGTCTTCAGTGGCAGAGGCAAGAGAAGCACTTGCATCACAGTGGCCAAAGCAGAGGTTGGAGGCCACAATGGAGACACCTACAGGAGTTTCCTTGGGAGAGGAAAGAAAAAAAGACTTCCCATGGAGAACTGGAGGAACAAACTTGTTTCATGAACAGTTTTGGTGGGGTAAGCAATAAAATCTTTGCGATGAGGCAGTGCTGGGAGGGAAGAAAATCTCTATAAAGGCAGGCTTTGCGGCTGCACCCTGAAGGCGATGTTCCCAGCTGGGGAAGTTCGTAAAGACCCATGGGCCTGTAGCATCTTGTGCCCTATGCACTGTAACAGCATCCACTGAGGGCCTTGCCTGCTTGTTTCCTAACTAATGTAAGCAGCTATACCTTATACTTCTTTTTCCCATTTCTAAAAGTACTCAGCTTACAGTAACTGATAATTCTATTATTTACTCATTATGTTTTAATACCAAAGAGGTCTAAAATTTAAATTGGGCTAAAAGCCAGATTTTGCCACATTCACCATAAAGACATTTTATATATACCAAGTGAATTTTAAAAAGTCAGGAAAGCACTGAGATTTTTCAAAGAGCCCATCACTTACTGAAACTAAATCTAAAGGTGTTTGTCCTTCCTGATTTTTAAGAGTTGGATCAGCTCCATGGGCCAACAATAAAGCACAAAGCTGTGTTCGTCCCTTTTGGGC
The DNA here is from genome assembly GCF_964374135.1 of Grampus griseus. Taxonomy (NCBI): domain Eukaryota; kingdom Metazoa; phylum Chordata; class Mammalia; order Artiodactyla; family Delphinidae; genus Grampus; species Grampus griseus. Next base: position 52,001,974 of record NC_139010.1, on the reverse strand, counting down.
TGCTTCGTGCAAAGGTGTGAAAGCCCATTTGTCCGTAGCATTGACACACGCATTATACTTTATTAGTAAAGCTGCTACATCTACATGCTGTAAAAGAAAATACTCCTGTTACAGTCGGAAATATTATTTTATTGTACTTTAGTTCTTAAAAAGAAACCAGCTATATACCTATTTTTCCAGTTTCAAACTTACTCTAGAATGAAAAACTGTGTTTTCCCCCCATCATCATAATTTATGGGTAGCTGATTAAAAATTACAGTAGTAGACATTTACCTAACTTGAGAAAATATCTAGAAAATCATTAAGAATTCTACACAGGAACTAAATTAATAGGACTTTAACAGTTTCTAATTTATTTAAGTGTTATAACTGCTAAACATCAATTTATAAACCAGCAGCTTTCCTTAATTAATCAACTGAAGATGGTCAATACTGATTGTTAACATTCAAGGCTATTATAAGTCAGGAACAACGCATCTCATCTCTACAGATTCGTATGAATCCCAATGAAGTTTCTGGGCACCAACAAATAAACAAAATCACCAACATCTCACTGAAAATAAGATGCATGTGCTAAGGAAGGCAATACAACAGAAGACAAAACGTGCTGCACGTCACATGGCAAGCTACAGCAGATTCGGAATTGAAACCTGGAAGTTATTTAACCTCTTTAGTTCTCATATTTACTTCTCTGTAAAATGAATTCCTTTTGAATTGTAATACTGATTTTCACTTTAAAAATTTCAGACATTTTTAAAGGTAACATGAAAGAACTTACCCCATAAGATGCTGCATTGTGTAAAGGAATAAGTCCTCCTTTGTCTTGAGCATTCACATCAGCTCCATGTTGTAGCAGATACTCTGCAACTTCTAAGTTATTATAACCAGCTAATTTAGAAAAAAAGTAAAATTACTTGTTAATATAAAAAATAGCTACATATATGTATATATACAAAGGATAGGATTTTTAAAATAAGAGATTTTTATAGAAATCTGAAATTCTCCAATGGAGTCTATTAAAGATTTATCTTATGAAAAAAAAACTGCCCACCGGCCTCAAGTTGGAAGCTTTCAGTAATGATACCCATTTGTTTTGGAGACTCTAAAGTTCTATTGACTGTTATACTTAAATCTTTCCTTTTAAAACCTTCTTACCAAAGTCCCTGCCTTCATAGTTGTTGTATACACAACTTCCTGAACTCAGGTACATGGTCTCAAGGCTGCAAGCAAAAGACATCCAATCATATAAAAGCCAAGTTAGGAACACAAGTGGCTAGCAGAGCAGAAGACAACACACCAGTGTGGGTCTCAGGGCCCCATTTCCCCATAAGGCCACAAGGACATGCTTTTTGCTAGAGAGAACGTAAGGGTGCATATCTCTACAAGCAGCAGAATCCACTGCTGCTAAAGCCATGAAGTAATAAAACTTAGTATTTTATAAATGTACCGTAACCTCCCAGCTGTCATTTTGAGAACTGTCAGCTATCTTAGTAAATGCATGCTCACGGTAAAGTATGTATATTTTATTTGACACATAATCAATAGTTTGAAAGCAAATCTGGAACTTAATTTTGTCAGCATAAAATCAGGTATCACTTGAAACTTTAAAATAGTTCAAAGTATTTAACTCATTCATTTTTACTGTAGTTTTCAGCCTTTTGCTGAAAGAGCTAAAGCAAAACAAACAAAAAAAATTTAGTAAGATCAAGTGAAGAAAAACGAAACTACAAAACTACCATAAGCTAAATACTACACCAAATCCAAAAGTCCTTCCAGATCTCAAGGTATAATACCGCCTAAGTAAGAAACATTTTGTGTATACAATGTATTTGCCACTTAAAAAGAACACAGACTTAAATAGTAATATTAAATGTTCTAGGTAAGCTACCATAAAGATACAAAGCTGAAATACGCAATTATGCACAGCACAGCACAATTCAAATTAGAGGTCAGGCCACATTTTGTCTTCCATGGACTAGAAACTCCTGATTGCCAGTGGAAGAAGAAAAGCTTTACCTCGCTTTGTTAGCATTTGTGGCTTATCACTTTTAGTGCACTTTTAATGCTCTAAAAGACACATAGATGGAGTAGTTCTTTTCCTTTGCCAGTGGGGTTCCAACTTACATGGGGTCATAATTTAAAGGTAAAAACCACATACACTAAAATTATCTCTTAAGGGACTTCCCTGGCAGTACAGTGGTTGCAAGGGGCCCGGGTTCAACACACCTGGTTGGGGAACTAAGATCCTACATGCTGCACAAGGCGTGGCCAAAAAACACAACAAAAACCCCCCCTAAAACAACAAAAACCTAGGAACATAGTTGCTCACACTGTGAGACTGAAAGGAACTGAGAGAAGAGTAAACTTACACCTCCTACATTACACAAAGTGGCAGAAACACCTACATTCTTTTTCTCTTTTCAAACCACGTGTATTTAGATAAAACTTGTATGAGTCAAATGTGCCTATGATGCAACTCCACTAAAGTATTAGTTGTAGCTCAGTGATTTTAATGGCCCATTCCCTAGCATCTTTTTTTTTTAAAGGAATATGCATTTGTAACTACTGTTTTTATTTATTTTTTATTTTTATATTTATTTTTGCGGTACACGGGCCTCTCACTGTTGTGGCCTCTCCCGTTGTGGAGCACAGGCTCCGGATGCGCAGGCTCAGCGGCCATGGCTCACAGGCCCAGCTGCTCCGCGGCATGTGGGATATTCCCTGACCAGGGCACGAACCCGTGTCCCCTGCATCGGCAGGCGGACTCTCAACCACTGCGCCACCAGGGAAGCCCTATTGTTTTTATTTAAAAATTTTTTTTTGGCCAAGTGGCATGCAGGGTCTTACTTTCCTGACCAGGGCTTGAACCCGTGCCTCCTGCAGTGGAAGCATGGAGTCTTAACCACTGGACCGCCAGGGAAGTGCCCCTAGCATCTTCAATGCAGCTCAAAAAGCTGTGCTGAAATCACAATGCTGCATTACATGCAGTGAAGACAAAGATACACAGCGCCAATTTTATGAGTGAAAACTTCGAACAAATGTTTTGTACTCAACTGTATTCCCCAAATATCCTGTGTTGAAGCCCTAACCACTAGTACTGTAGAATGTGACTGTATTTGGAGATAAGGCCTTTTAAGAGATAATTAAGTTAAAACAAGGCCGTTAGGGTCAACCCTAATTTAATGCGACTGTTGTCCTTTTAAGAGGAGGAGATTAGGACATAGAGACACCAGTGATGCACATACACAGAGAAAAGGCCATGTGAAGCCCCAGAGAGAAGGTGGCCATCTGCAAGCCAAGGAGCGAGGCCTCAGAAGAAACCAATCCTGCCAACATTTCCAGAACTGAGAAAAAACATTTCTGTTGTTTAAGCCACCTAGTCTGTGGTAATTTGTTAAGGCAGGCCTTACAAACTAATATGACAAGTAACAAGAAGTTTATGTAACTTCTGGAAGTCTTTAAAGATTTTTTCCTGCTTATGCTTAACAGCTATCATCAGAAGAATGGAAAGATTTAGCGTTCCATGAGGACGGCCAGCTCAGCAGGCCTACTTTTAAAGTTTCTGTAGCCAAAACACACTCACCAAAGATGATTCAAACAATATGATGACCTGGAATAAAGGTTCCAAAGCACATGGTGACTGGCAGAGCCTCTTTCGATTGTTCTTAATGAATGTAACATGCTAGCGCTAAAGTGAACATGGCCCTGTACAAATACACTAGAGTATAATTGCTGTATTAGAAGATACTTGATTTGAATCTTTCAAATTTACTTACAGGAAATATTTTACTCAGGTAAAACCAATCTTAGATGTCACCAGCCTCAATCTGTGACACTTCATTCACTTACCTGCTAAATGTAAAGGGGTCGAATGTCGGCCTTGGGTATCACGGCAATTCACATTATCTGGTGAAGACAACTTCTTTACTCTGGCTAAACAACCCTTCTTGGCAGCATCCAACAAAGCTGCATCTCCCCTAAGTAGATCTTGAATATCTGTATCTCCATCTTTAACAAGATCCAAGGGAGTATTTCCATCTCTATTTTTCTTTGTAGGGTCTGCACCATGCTGGGCATGTGAAAAACAGAAAAGGAGGAATTACCTTAAGTTTGCCCTTGGTCAATGAGAAAATATTCAATGTAACGATACCAAAGAAAACTTTTTTTTTTAAACATCTTTATTGGAGTATAATTGCTTTACAATGGTGTGTTAGTTTCTGCTTTATAACAAAGTAAATCAGCTGTACATATATCCCCATATCTCCTCCCTCTTGCATCTCCCTCCCACCCTCCCTATCCCACCCCTCTAGGTGGTCACAAAGCACTGAGCTAAAGAAAACTATTTTATGCAGAGACTATACCTTAAAGGTTAACATGACTGTTAATAATGCTTAATTTAATAAATAAAAAATTACAATAAAAAATACAGAGGCACTTAAATATTACTGGACTTTAACAATGCAATAATATAGTCAAAATTTTAAACTACATTCAAAACAAGGTAGTATTTCACTAAAAATTACCTTTCACATATGCTATTTTTAGTTTTCACAAACATATTTCAATGTTTGTATAAATTTAACTATACTCTTGTTTTTACTGTAAAATATCTACACTGGTACCAGTATAGATAAACAAGTACTATCAATTTCATTAGTACTAGATAAACCTGGCTTATACTGTTCATGACATTTATTCTGAAATCTAGGCACAGAATTAGATTTTTGCTTCATACCCCCTAACTAGTTTAAGTTTATATTAGAATTATTAGAAATATCATAAACATATTCTACATAATATACCCTGTCCATAAGTACTTAAATATACCTGGAGCAGAAGTTTGCAAATTTCATATTTTCCTTTTGCTGCAGCTTCATGTAAAGGTGTAAATTTCCATAAGTCTGCTACATTAACTACTGCTCCATGCTTAACAAGAAGTTCTGCAACTTCATAATGTCCATAAGAACATGCATTGTGCAAAGGTACAAGGCCTCTGAAAAGTTAAATAAGCAACACAACACAAAGATATATTTAATTTAAATAATTACATACAGCTGATAAATTTCTTGACCTGCATAAGAAATTTTACTGATTTAAATTTATAGAACCTAAATTTATTGAAAGCAGAAATGGAATTACTTTGGGGCGGGGGGGTGGGCAAAGAGGACATTTTAAAAATATTTAAAATTGCAGAGAACACAACAAACATCTATTTTGCAACATCTAGAATTAAGAATATTCTATTCTATTCTATAGCCATGCAGCGCAGCTTATGGGATTTTAGTTCCCTGACCAGGGGTCAAACCTGGGGCCACGGCAGTGAGAGCACTGAATCCTAACCACTCAACTGCCAGGGAATTCCCAAGAATTATATATATATACTTTTTTTTCCTTGTCTTTTTTATTTTACATCTTTATTGGAGTATAATTGCTTTACAATGGTGTGTTAGTTTCTGCTTTATAATGAAGTGAATCAGTTATACATATATATATATATCCCCATATCTCTTCCCTCTTGCGTCTCCTTCCCTCCCACCCTCCCTATCCCACCCTTCTAGGTGGTCACAAAGCACGGAGCTGATCTCCCTGTGCTATGCGGCTGCTTCCCACTAGCTATCAGTTTTACATTTGGTAGTGTATATATGTCCATGCCACTCTCTCACTTTGTCCCAAGAATTACATATTTTTAAAGAAAAATAATTTTAAGATAAACTGGAAGAATTCAAGTATCCTCAATGCAAACTGAAAAATTTACCACATTGAAAATCAGCATCACACTATTTTTGTAGTCTCCTTGGCCATTATAAAAGGCATTATGCAACTAAGTCTTTATATAAATGCTACTCATCATAAAATCTCAACTGAAATTAAGAAGCTTTATTTAAGCCAGTTAGGAAGCAGACTTCTCTGAAAATAAAAGAACTACCATCTATCATAAAAATGTTTTCAGATTTTCCTAAAAAGGTCAGATAAAGGAACAGAGAGGCCATGGCAATTGTTGGTACTTGCCCTTTATCTTTAGCGTGCACATCAGCTCCGTGTTGCAGCAGATATTCCACCACAGACACCCGATTATAGCCAGCTGCAAAATGGAGTGGCGTAGACTGACGCCCTTCAATGTCTCTGCAGTTGACACTCTGAACAGTACACAATTTCTATAGGACACAACACAGTATACACATAATGTTACATATTCCGACTTCTTTTCATTCATTTAGTAGAAATTTCAAATGTCTGATTTATTTTCTTGTCTCATCTTATCAGTATTCTCATACACATGATGCTACATATTCTGACTTGTTTTCATTCATTTAGTAGAAATTTCAAATGTCTGATTTATTTTCTTGTTTCATCATATCAGTATTTTCAGAAACTCTTTGCTATTTATTCTTATTTCATCTTGTCATTTATTGAGAATCCCTCTGGTCCTCTTATCTAAAATCATCTACCTTTGCTAAAGCTAGTAGGTAAATTTTATTATTACCATTACTGCTATATACATAAAGGTAATGCAAGTACCTGAAAGCAATCATAGCTTTCATTTTGTGAAAAATGTATGTAGAGATACACTGGATCATAGAAGCATGATGGCATCACCTGGGAACTTGTTAAAAACTCAGATTCTCAGACTCCCACCTACTGAATCAGAATCTGCACTCTGACACGATCTCTAGGTGATCTGTAAGCACATTAACGTTTGAGAAGTACTGTTCTAGAACAGTAGTTCTTAAATTTTCATGTGCAGTGGGTACAACCTCCAGATTTCCTAATCCAGTATGTCTGAGATGGGGCCTGAGAAGTTGCATTTCTAACAAGCTTGCAGGTGATGCTGATGCTGGCAGTTGAGGAATTACACTTAGAGAATTATACTGTACTATATGGAATGAATTAACTAATAGAATGATATTGGTTAGGTACCATCCTTGGGAGAATTAAAAAAAAGTCACTCAAAGAATTTTTTTGTGTTTTGTTGGTTCAGATGAGGACGTCTAGCTGAGAAAGGCTGTCAGAGTAACACTTAAAATACTCAACAGTATTTTGCATGAAAAGTATGAACATTTGGGGAAGGAAAGCAACATAGATAATAAATCATGGTGTTCAAAAAAAGTCAAGAGTATTTTAGTAAAGAATATTAGTAAAAACCCTTCCCTCCCCCCCTTTTTAAAACTACCCTACCCTAAGAGCAGGGATAACTTTAAGCCTAATAAACCAAAGGAGCCAGCTATCAGTGGATTTATCTCAACAGGTTTAGTAACAGGTCTGATAAAGCTCTTCAGTGCTTCCCAAACAAGATGTCCCAAGAAACACTGAGAAACAGTGTTTCATGGGTCTGAAGCCAGGCTCTAGGAATGAGTATTTTTAACACGTGTCAAGTGCTGCTAGGTTTGGTAGTTACCACTGGCCACTCTAACTTCCTAGCTCTCAAGTTTAATTTTGTCCACTCAGACAAGTTTTCTAATAGTAAGCTGTCCAAAAAGTATGTAGCCTGATAGCTCACCAGTAAACACAACCAAGCACATAATTAAGTGTTCATTGGGTAAATGTCCCAGTGATTCATACCAAGCCACCTGTCTAGAGATATACAAGGAACAGAAAGGTTGTTGGAGATAAATTTCCTCTAAGTGACTTTATTATTTTTTTAATTAATTAATTAAATTTATTTATTTGGCTGTGTTGGGTTTTCATTGCTGCACATGGGCCTTCTCTAGTTGTGGTGAGCAGGGGCTACTCTTCATTGCGGTGCACGGACTTCTTATTGCGGTGGATTCTCTTGCTGCAGAGCATGGGGTCTCGGCACGTGGGCTTCAGTAGTTGTGGTACGCAGGCTTCACTGCTCCGCGGCATGTGGGATCTTCCTGGACCAGGGCTCGAACTTGTGTCCCCTGCATTGGCAGGTGGATTCTTAACCACTGCGCCAGCAGGGAAGTCCCTCCTCTAAGTGACTTTAAAAGCAGAGATAAGGGAAGACAGCCTAATGACTATCACAGGGATAGAGAAAGGTCTTCCTCAATTCAATGGCATTCTGTTATTCTCTAAGTCCAATTCCTGCCCCCAATCTCATCCTCTCTTCATCTATTTCTTCCTCTAGGCTTCTTCTATCTCTATGAGAACAAAGCCTGGTCTTTAATATTAGATGGACTGAATGTAGTTTTATGCTCTTTAACATATGTAAGTAGATGAGCATTAAAATTTTTTATCACCACCTCCACCCCACACACAAAAAAATCAGCTAGTTGACTCTAACTCCACCTGCCCAACTTATCACTCCTCCAGGAAAAAACTCAGCTCACTACCCTTAACTCAAGTGATTTGTTTTTCCACAAGTCATTAGTCAGTAAGAGAAACAAAATCCCCCATTCAATATCATGTTAACCTTCTAATTAAGGGCATGAGAACGTAACTATGAAACAAGTCAAACAATAAAATTGCATAATAGCATTTTTCTTTCAAAAAATGAAATTATTAAAAAAAAAACCTTAAATTATTTGGAGATGACTGTACTACCTACACACATAAAGCAATAGGAAAAGATCACATGGACTTTTAAATCAACTTCCAGAAATCTCTTTATTTAAAAGGACAGTGAATAAATGTCCTCAGAGCTCAAGTTCTGATGAGGCCAACGTTCACATTTTGTTCTCAGGAAATGTAAAACTGACTTTGTGGGGTGGGTCTGTTCAGGATTAGCAACACCATATAGAAATATAGTGAAATTGGTTGAAATAGAGACTTCTGCCATGAATCAAATCAATAATTTTAGCTTTTTATAAAATTTCTTATTACCTATCAATGCCCCCTCAAATAGGACCTAGCACTGTTTTGAAAGTCTGTGGGGGAGGTGTTGGTGGGGAGGGAGGGCACAACCGGGCTTCTCCCCCCGCCCAGCTTTGGAAATTAAAATTAACATTATTGCATTACTAAAGAATTATCTGGGCTTCCCTGGTGGTGCAGTGATTAAGAATTTGCCTGCCAATGCAGGGGACACGGGTTCGATCCCTGGTCTGGGAAGATCCCACATGCCGCGGAGCAACTAAGCCCGTGTGCCACAACTACCGAGCCTGCGCTCTAGAGCCCGCGAGCCACAACTACTGAGCCTGCGTGCCACAACTACTGAAGCCCGAGCGCCTAGAGCCCGTGCTCTGCAACAAGAGAAGCCAACACGCAATGAGAAGCCCACGCACCGCAACAAAGAGTAGCCCCCGCTCGCTGCAACTAGAGAAAGTCTGTGCACAGCAATGAAGACCCAATGCAGCCAAAAATAAAATAAAAGATTGTTAAAAAAAAGAAAAAGGAATTATTTAATCATGAAACATGCCGAGTTAATTTTAATTTATATTAGTTGACCTGAAAAGCAGTCTTGCTCTTTCAAAATTTTAATGTTCTGAGTTAGTTAGCTGGATATACAGTTTCTGTAGGTAACAGAAATATCTGGTATAGGCATTGAGACGTTACATGTGATTCTACAGTAAAAGCAAAATTTGAGAAAAGGTTATTCTAGGGAAGACTGTTATAGGAGATGGGGGCCATAGACGGGCTCAAGTTGGCTCTTCTGAGAAAGAAAAAAAATATTTCAGTCCAGATAAATTGAAGATTATTAGGAGACAGTGTCTCTGAAAGGTGGTGACACTATATTATTACTATATTTAAACACTGGGTCCTCACAGAGGTAGAGAGGGCAAAGAAATGAAGAAACCAGAAAAAACATATAGACAGAGGGATACATTTAGTTTTCTTCCTTTCCTGTTTTATGTGTCATATGTAAATAATAATGGACAATAATTTCATATACCTTATTCTTTGAAAGGGACAAATGAATAGGTTCTTTAAACAAAATGCATTCCCATAAACACAGGCACAAATTTAAATCTGTGACTATTTAATTTAAAATAGTCAAATTTAAATTTGTGACTATGATGTATTTATTGAGATGCATGTGAAACTAAAAAGTTTCTTTCATTACCCAATGATCCTCATTTGCAGAGCAGAACTAGATTAGCATTATTTACCTTTTAAAACAATGCACATATAAATAACTAGATTTTTCATTCTTACAGTATATTCATTAAACACTGTCAAAATAAAAACACAAAGTTAACAAAACTATAAGATTATGTCTTACTTTTACAGTTTCTACATCTCCAGCCTTTGCAGCCTCCAGCAATTGTCTGTCTGCCTCTGAATTACCTAATGGGATACCCTCTAAAAAGAAAGAGAAGTAAAGAGTGATTAACTCCCATTTGGAAGGTGGGACCAAGTTTTAAGGAAGGCATCTTATCTGAGAGTAAAGTTCTTTTTATAGTTTGGTGATAATTATGTAGGGAATCTCCATGGTAGTAGGCGAAAAGCAGTAAAAACTTTTGAAACATTACATATGTCAAATGTATGTAGATGTGAATAATAATTATAAAATGAGATTTAAGCAATATAAAGGAACATAATGTAATGAAAGATGGCTTGCTCTATAACCAAGTCAGTTGACTGGGGGTAAAGTATTAAATTAGGAGAGCAGGGCTTCCCTGGTGGTGCAGTGGTCGAGAGTCCGCCTGCCGATGCAGGGGACACGGGTTCGTGCCCCGGTCCGGGAAGATCTCACATGCCACAGAGTGGCTGGGCCTGTGAGCCATGGCCGCTGAGCCTGCGCGTCCGGAGCCTGTGCTCCACAACAGGAGAGGCCACAACAGTGAGAGGCCCGCGTACCGCAAAAAAAAAAAAAAAAAAAAAAAAATTAGAGGAGAGCAACAGCTAGATATCTAACCATGGTTCTGCCATCGACTAGCTACCTGAATTGGAGCAAGTCACTTGAACTTTCTGGGCCTCTGATTTTTCCAGTTCTAAAAAGAGAGAAGTTGGACTAGAAACATCCGAAGTTATGTTCAGGTCTGAAACTCTATGATTTATAGCTCATTTAAAATCTCATAGGAAAGGAAGAAAACATGTACCTTGTTCTCAGAGCAAATAAACTTCAGATGGATTAAAGATGCTAAGTATAAAAAAATTAAACCTTAAAAATACTAAAAGAAAATATAGGTGAATATTTTTTGTCTTGGAGCAGAAAAGCATCTTAAAGCAGTATATCAAAGGCAGAAACAAAACTAATTTGGAAAAATATCTGTCAGGCAGTAACACAGCATTAAACAAAATCATAGGCAAAGGACAAAATGGAAAAAGTACTGCAACATAAATCTAAGAAATGCAAATTAAAATAATGAAATACTGGGCTTTTTTTTTCATCCATTAGTGGGCAAAGAGCAAATGGGGAGTTACACTGTCAATATTTCTATAATTTGCATTTTAAAAAGAGTCTATTACTTCTGTAATTTACATACACGCACATAGACACACATTCACCCAAGGAAATGATTAAGAATCATAATACCTGGGGCTGACAAGGAAAACGGGTCCTGTCACATACTACTGGTAGGAATGTAAAATGGTACATAACAGTTTTTCTAGAAATGATTTAACAATTATGTTAACCTTGACTTGGAAATTCCACTTTGATAATTGACTCTAAGAAACTGGTTGGAAAGGTAAGTAATAGCACTTAGTATAAAACTAGGAAGACTGTAAATGTCCATCACTAGGTAACTAAATAGGACTAATGTTATTACCCCCAAAACTGACACTGAAACAAATGCATGGTATACGGGGAAGTAAAGGTAATTTTGAGAGCAGTCTTGTAGTTAGTTCACAATTTTAGAAGTTCACAGGAGATCTTATTGATCTGCCTTCATCTATTCAAGCAGTGTTTTTCTCAAATTGTAGTTTCCAGCAAGGATCATCAAAGGTGACTACAAAAGGTACAAAAGGCTTGATCTGTTACATTTCTTCTCATTTGAGCTTTGAGATGTCAAAGACACTCCATTAAATTCTAGTAAAATACAGAGATATACGCAAAGACACTAAAATGTATGGGACCAGATTTCTAGGCTGAAATGTTTAACCTATGCCAAATGTGTAGATATCTGATCTAAATTGATTTGATTTTAAAATGTAATAAGTATCAGTCCATTCAACAGTTACATGTAAGTCAAATAGTTGGTTACCTTGTACAAATTCTATATGCTTTATATGAAGGATCTAAAAAAGAGTGAAGAGGCAGGGCCAGTCTTTAGAATACTACTTATCACTATGGTTGCTCTTCTAAGAGACTTCATCTACCCTTTTCAGTTTTCCTTTCTTTAAAAAGAAATAGCAACTGTCGTGTCTCAATTTTAAAAACTTTCTAGATAAAAACTTAAGAGACAGCTATATACTCACAGAAGCTGGGCAGCAAATGCTACTGGAACAAACTCATAAAAGAATTGCAACATTTGGGCATTGAGTACAATGAGTTGATTAAGAAGAAATAACAGCCAACAATTCTGAAAATTTTTCTTTTCACTACCAACTCCTACATGATATGTGAAAAAAACTTCAAGGTTAATTTAAACAATAATAATTTCATGGAAGTATTCAATACCTTGAAGAAGTTGCTGCACGTTTTCATTTCCCATCTGTAAGGCAGTAAAGCCCTGAAGGGATATAATGTTAGGATCACACCCATAGCTGAGGAGCAGGCGACAGGTTTGTAGATGACCACAATGCGCAGCTCTGTGCAGAGAAGTCTGACCGAGATTATCCAGAGCATTAACCTTAACAATCAGAAAAAGGTGAAATTAGCCTGCGGTACAAAATTTAAAATGATCTACTCATGTATCCAGCACTTGTTACTAATTTAAAAATCTCAATTAATCTCTTATGAAGCCCATTATCCAGTGCCAAAGAAAGTATTTTTGCTCAAATCTAGAGTATAAATTCACCAATTCATGAAGGTCCAATTTTTGACTAAAAATATTGAATAACAGTTGTTTAGCATTGAAGTACTCAATAGATTCACATTTAGAGTGAGACACTGCCTAAGAAAGTCTAATGCATGTACTTTTATGGATCTCTGAGGTGCAGAAACGTCGAGAGACTAACCCCAAGATAACAGTCGGTAACAAAGCCAGAGACTAAATTAGCATTAAAATACTTATTTCTATTGTCTTAATCTTCTATCTTATTTATCGTGTAAAATATAATCTGTATGGATAAGGACACTATGGTATATTCACACAATGGAATACTTCTCAGCAATAAAAAGAACAAGCTATTGATACATGGTTCAATCTCCAAAACATTATCCTAAGTGGAAAAAGTCTTACATAAAAGAGTATATATTGTACGATCCCATGAAGGCCCAGAACAGGCAAATCTAATCTATGTTAGAAAAAATCAAAATGATTGTTGCCTCTAGGCATGGAGACTGCCTTGGATGGGACACTGCCTCTGCCATGAGATAATATTCTCTATCTTCAAGACTTCTGGTTACACAGGTGTATGCATTAGGCAAAATTCAGTAAATGTACATTTAAGATTTGTACATTTCATTGCATGTAAATTTCACATCCAAACAGAGACTATAAACAAATATTGACCTCTAGCTGATGCCTATTAAGAGAATTTAGGGAGAAGTGTGTAGTAACTTGTGAATTACTCTGAAGTGTGTCAAAAAATAAGACATTGATGGATAGAGAGAGAAATTGATGGATATGTAAGAAAATAATACGGTGAAATGCTAGCGGTAGAATTTAGGTGGTAAGTATATAGTTATACTCTAAAATTCTTTCAGCTTGGTTGTATTTTTGAAATTTTTCATAATTAAAAAAAAAAAATCACCTGTAAGACCCCTCCTATCTCATCCCCACCCCCCCCGCCCAGGAAAATAATTCTTCGAAACCTAACTGAGAAATCAAATTCCTCAGTAATCAATCATGTGACCACTAGTGTTTTGAGACACTGTCCAATTCATATTCATGGAATCGGAGAAGACCTGCAACAGGATTACATAGTAAGACTTTCACAATGAATCTAAAAGTATCCTATAAAGAGCTAGTCTCCATGCTTACAGAATCAGAAAAATCAACTTAAAATGCCCAGAGCAATTAATCTGTTTATTCATGTACCAAAACTCACTGCAATGTGAACTATATATCCACTTGAAAACTTTATTTGGGTGCCACTCTGTGTTAGGGTTTGGGTGACGAACTCGTCCTGGTTTGCCTGGGACTTTTCCAGTTTTAGCACTAGAAGTCCTGTGTTAAATCCCTTAGTCTTGGGACAAACCTGGATGGTTGGTCACCCTAGACAAGATTGTTTCACTGAGCTTCACAACTCAAATTTAATATGCAACCAGATATTCCTCAAGTAACGCACCACATGTAAAAAAAAGTGCAATCAACGAAAAGTTATAGGACAGACAGACAAATGAGATATGCCAAGCAGTCAAGCAGAAATAAACTTTATTTTTTCAATACTTTACAATAGGAAAGATTGAGATTATACATTATCAAGAATTCCCCCAAATAAAAGAGAAATTAGGACACTGAGAGTCAACATAAAAAGAAACTGTAGAATTCTAAGTGGTTCCTTGAGTGGAAACCCAGGGAAGGACAGATTAGAAAATCATTCTGCAAAGTTCATTTAGAGAAGAGCCTCAGGGGTCCCCAAGGAGTAAAGGGATCTCTATTTCTTTCTTCTCCCTTCATCACAGCAGCTCAATTCTATTATATACTGAATTTCTACCACAGATTTTGTTTGAAGAAAGCAACAATCGATGGCTATAAACTGAAAACTGTTGAATTAGGCGACTGTTATCTCTTCCAATCTGAGATGCTATGTGTATTACTTACTGAGTAATTTTTTTTAAGTTCCTGGGTAAGAAATAATGACTTTTAGCCTTGATGAAAACCTGATTATTCCATGAATAAAATGCTTTGTTTTCTTTAAATCCACTTGACTTTTTTTTGAGGTATAGTTGACATATATTATATAAGCTTCAGGTGTCCAACATAGTGAAATCACCTTTTAAATCACTTTTTACTTTTAAACTTAAGTATACTGTTTCTACAAATAGGAAACCAATATTCTCCTAATAAAAATTATAACTCTTATAAAAATGTTCATTTGGGATATTCCCTAAAACCATCTTACATGCCACATTTTAGAATACATTTCTCTACTGAATGCTCTGGAATGAAGGACTTTTGTGATTGATTTTAAAAAAATGCTTTGTGTACAAATGCCAACTACAGAACTTCGCAATATGAGGAGCTATGTTTTTATTCAAGTTACTTAATTTATTTCCTTCTGTTCCATGATCTCTGGCTTAGTTATGAAATAACAGAGGGTAAGAGAGACTGTGGTTGGGGTAAATAACAGGAGTTATCATGGTAACCAAGCAACAGAAGATAACAGAAGAGAATCCCAGAAAAGATGATAGGTCATAATAAATATGCCTGGCTGGGGATATTCTTAAGAGTGTATTGTTAGAAAAAGAAGGATAACTTGACCAGTGGGGTGTGGTTAAAAGGAAGGGAGAAGGAAGGATATATAGGAATAATGTTTCTTGAGTAAATCCACAGACTTTCTAGCAGAAAGATATAGAAAAAGTATCTGTAGAACTAATCTGAGGGAAAAATACCTATGAAAGAGTAAATAGCTTGGGAAGTCAGGCATTTCACCTGCTAAATAGAAAACAACTCACTGGATTACCAAAGATTACCAAAAATGAAGTATACCTTTGCTTCATGTTTCACCACTACTTCGACAACATCGTTATGAGCTTTCTCAGATGCAACGTGTAGAGGAGTCAAGAATCTTAAAGAGAAAAAGTCAGCCGGACAATGAATGTATTTTCCAAAAATAAAAGTGTCAATAATTTTTAATTATTAAAAGCAAACTTACTCTTTAGTCTTTTCATTGATGTTTGCTCCTTTTCTTAGCAACAGTTCACATATTTGCTTTCTTTTGGGATATGGAGATGCGGCAGCACAATGCTAGATAATTTAAATTGCAGCATTAATCAAGGACTATACATAACTGATTTTTAAGAACTTTCGTGTTTCCAGTCAAGAACAATTAAGAAGTTATTTCATGTCTTTGTTTCATTTTTGACCTAACTTTGCTCTTCAAAGACTTTCCTTTGGATAGAATGTGCAATGATTACCAAATTCTGACAGGGCCTGAAACCCCTATTTAGCAAGTGATACGTTATTAAATATTTTGATTAAGCTTCACAGTTGTCCTATATCTCTGAAAAAGCTACTACTGCTGTAATGAAAAACTTAAATTGTGACCAACAGTCCTTTCAAAACTGTTCCCAAAGAGCATGGTGTTTATGTTATTTTTTAAAGGTTAATAAAACACCCCAAAGGTTGGGATTTCTTTACATGAAGAAATAACACAGCACTTGTCAGCTCTGGATTCTGCTTAGAAAAACATTGATTGAATAGCCAACAAACTGGGTGGTATTTATATCTTCCTCAATGAGTTGCTCCAGCAGGATAAGGACTTTGAATTACTTGTTTGGTAAAATCAGTGGTAGAAAATTATATACTCTGAGTTGGAGGCTGCAGGATCTATGTCTATGATGTATCAAGGAGAAAAGGAGATAGGAGATAGGGATTTGCCAGTTATAAACCCAGTAAGTATCTCATGGTCATGTCCCAGATCTTCATCTCTCCACCATCCAGGATTATACCCATACACAACAGGTGTTCAATAAATATCAGAATGAGTGAACGACTAAATTAATGCATGAAAGTTAAGTTAAAACTGAAACCTGAGATTTCATGGAATAAAAGTTCTGGATAACTGTCAAGCTAACTTGCGCACACATCTAAACATAGTACATATGAAATGTGTCTGATTTTAACCTATTGCTAATTATAAAGCTTATCTGATCTTCATGACTTTGCTTCAGATTCATTCTTTGATGTTGTTGCTGTCACCAAAATCATTCCTTTGCCCTCAATAAAATCATTTCTAATTGGTGAACACAGCTCTTTTGGTATGTTTTGAATAATCATCCCAGGACATCTATCAGGATGGCACGAAGAATGGAAAATAGTTTATAACCAAGAATTCTTGAGTTCATCCATTTCAAACTGCACCCTTACTCTTCTGCCCCATCCTGTTACAGACAGGGCCTGTAATCTCTGGAAACCTGGAAGACAATGCCTCTGCAACACAACTATCTACCAACAGTTAATTCCCTGTATTTTAAGGTTAATAAAAAAAATGAGTCGTTTAATGGTAGAATACTCAGAGGAAAATAACATGTAGAATTAACTTTTCAGACTGGAAGATTTTCCAAGTCAGTTTTTCCAAGTGTCCCTGTACCATCTTGATACTGTTATGATTTAAATTTTGCAGTGGTATTTCTTATTAGTCTGCAACTTTGCTATTTTTTTTTAACACGGATTTTTTTTTTAAAGTAGCAAAAAGTTCTACAATGTTTTATAGATAGGTTTCTACATAAAACTTCAGAGTTTATATCATGGCATAAGGAAGAAAATTAACCATAAAAGATATTAGGTAAGTAAGGCTATTACAAGTTAAATCTTCCCCTAAAGACATTAATTTACTTAGTGTCATCTTCCCTCACCGAAAGCACATTCTGCAACTCATACAACTTTGTTCCTTTAAATTTCTACTTCTAAGGTAGCCTTTGATCACAACATTCCCTTTCCTATCTTCCACCACTTACCTCTACTAGCTTCCATTCTTTTCTTACTGCTTTTCCATAGACTGCCCAATTCTCATCTACTCTGTTACAGTACCACAGAGCTGACATTACCTCCATCAGGGAAGCTGCCTCTACTCACACAGATACTTTACTCACACAGTATAAAGGGGATATATACAGACTTTAGATCTAATTCTGAAAAAATAACAATACCAAAAGGAAAATCAAGTGGCTTTTATCTTGATGGCAAGATTATTTTCTTTTTCAGTGGGTTCCAAATTTTCAATCATAAACATTTATGCTCTTTATAATTAAAAAAAGCAAATGATATATACGATTTATGATAATAGAAAAGTCACATATAATACATGCCAGTATGTGAATAAAATTTTTGTCTGGAAGGATGTGCAAATGAACAACAGTACTGCATTCTGAGCAGATGTGGTTGTCTATTTCTCTGTATTGTTTGAAATTTTTTCTTTATATACCTACAGGCATTAATTCTTAAAAAGCACATATTTTTAAAACAATACTATTATTAAAAGTAGGACATTATGTTAGTCATCCGCCATCACCAAAAGAAGACATTATGATTAACTTAGCATGTTTTTGGTTATTTCATTTTAAAAACTTAAATCTGAAACATTACCAATGCTGTTTCATGTGTTTGAGGATGCTTAAAATTCACCATTTCCAGAGAGAGATGTTTTTTGATTCGTGTAACATCAGCTTCCCGTGCAGCTTGAAGCAACGAGTGACCTTTAAATTCATCTAGATAAGAAAAAGCATTTAAATCTGCATGAGAATTATCAAATTTATGGGGCTTGCCAGACGTGGTATTTTTCTTGAACTTATTTTCAAAATTATCTACCAAGTAGCCAGAATGAAGCTCTAAAGATAGTCTCCAAATATAACCCTTGGAAAGGGAGACAGTGGTATGCCAGCTCCCCTCAGTTATGACCCAATTCATTCCCATGTGTATACAACATGGCCTATTCAAGGTCTATTTTGGTCTGATATAAGGATTATTGCTATATATTCCCAGACCAGAGAGTTCTGAGAATTTTCCAAAGCACAGAACTTTTCTCAGTGAAGAAATAAAAGAAAAGGTGATCATAGTCCCCATATTAACATTACAGCAGCAGCAGATGGTTCTGCTCACACATCAGAGAATTGGGGACTAGACTAGTGGGATATTTCTAAGAGCCACCTACTGATCAACAAATGAAAGAGGGCATTTTCTCAAGATTCCTCGCTATTATTCATCAGACTTGTGAAACCACCCATTATATTTTACTATTCCAGAATAATACAAGCTTAACACAAGTTTCCTATTTATGTATAGTAATACTATATCTGAAATACATGGCTATTTCTCACCACTACATCTATTTCAGTTATAGACAGAAAAGCACAGAATTGCCCAGATACCAAAGAATATTAGATGGTAAGATCTGGGGACTATGTTTACAAGACAGCAATCCTACCAATAACACTTTAAAACTTCACAGCAGCTAATAAGAAAGTCACATCAAAGATAGGAATAAAACTCAAATTCTTTCTTTCCAAAAGCATACCATCCATAAGAGTAACACACACAAAAAGCATTTAACTTGACTTGAAAAAAGCAAATACAAATATACTTTCTTTTCATAGCATCTTAAGAGCAAAATGAGTAGAAAACATTCAAATGATTAAATATGTTAGTGTGGACAATAATAGATACCCATGGCTAAGGAAAATACCTTATTATTCAAAAATTTCCAAAAAACAAACAAGAAAGAAAAACTGTTAGTTTACTGATATAACAGCTTAGCTGAATGAACATTCATCATTTTATACTTACATGCTAATCTTTCTTTTAACTGTGGCGTTGGAGCCAAGTCTATAGCACTTTTATTGTGACAATTCAGCAGTGTTGGATCTGCGCCGTAACTTAGGAGAAGAGAACACACTTCAACTCTGTTCTTGGAAGCTGCCTCATGAAGAGGAGTGAACTGCCACAAGTCCATTGCATTTACGCAGGCACCATGCTGGGGGTGGGGTAGGGTGGGTAAAGCATATACTTAGCGCTCAGTTTTTAAGAGAATTTAGAATTATCAGTGGTGTGTAATTTAACAGCATGCAAGCTTAAAAAGGTTATGTTCCCAAAGGTCACTTTTCAAACCAATTACTTCAGAAAGAGTAATTTTTTTCCCCGCAGAAAAATAGTCAGTGGTTGCCAGGCCTACCCACAAGTGCCTATTGAATTTTATTGTTAAAAATAGTTAAAAATGAAGCTTTACATTTAACCTGCATCTTTTCCAAGAACTATTTTTTCCTTTCCTGAGATACAATGTACATATGGTAAAATGCACAGTTCTTAAGTATACAGTTTGATGAGTTTTGACAAATGTATATACCTGTGAGACCATCACCCAATTCAAGATAGAGGATGCTTTCATCACCCCAGAATGTTCCCTCATGCTCCTTTTATAGACAATTCCTGCCCCCATTCTGACTGTTAGCACTATATATTAGAATTACCTGTTCCTGAATTTCATAAAAGTAGAATAGCACAGCATGTACTTTTGTGTCTAGCTTCTTTCACACAATGTTTCTGAGATTCATTCATTTTGTTGTATCAAGTTTGTTTTTATTGGGGACTTCCCTGGTGGTGCAGCAGTTAAGAATCCGCCTGCTGGGGCTTCCCTGGTGGTGCAGTGGTTAAGAATCCGCCTGCCAATGCAGGGGACACGGGTTCGAGCCCTGGTCCGGGAAGATCCCACATGCTGCGGAGCAACTGAGCCTGTGTGCCACAACTACTGAGCCTGTGCTCTAGAGCCCATGAGCCACAACTACTGAGCCCATGTGCCACAACTACTGAAGCCCGCGCACCTAGAGCCTGTGCTCCGTAACAAGACAAGCCTCCGCAATGAGCAGCCCGCACACCACGATGAAGAGTAGCCCCCGCTGGCCACAACTGGAGAAAGCCCCGCGCAGTAACGAAGACCCAACACAGCCAAAAATAAATAAAAGTAAAAAAAAAAAAAAAGTTTGTTTTTATTGCTGAGTAGCATTCCACTGTATAGATATACCACAATTCACTTATCCATCATCCTGTTGATGGGCATTTGGACTGTTTCTAGTTTTTGACTATTATGAATAAGTTGTTATGAACATTCACAACAACTATGAATGCTGGATACATACTGTGATTTCTCTTGGATAAATGCCTAGGGGTGGAATTGTTGGGTCCTGTGGAAGATGTATGTTTACTTTTAGTAGAACTGCCGAACAGTTTTCTAAAGTGGTTGTATTATTTTTGTATTGCCATCAGCAACGTTTTGAGTTCTAGGGCTCCACATCCTTGCTAATATTTGGTATTGTTAGTCTTTTTAATTTTAGACGTTTCCAAGTATTGGATATGGATAAACCACAGAGGTCATTCTAGCTCAACCTCTCATCAAACACAAAATCCCTTCCATAGCATTTCTGCAGAAGGCAAACCAGCTACTTACTCTTTTAATACTTTCAATGATGGGAAACTGATTCTCAACGAACACAGTGTTTTATAACTATTAGATAACTCCTGACTCTCCTGAGCTTGACTGCTCTGGCAACTGCACCCTCATCTCACTTAGCGTCCTCTCTATATATGACCTCCTCCCACTCTTATTTAGTGAACACTAGGTCTTAGGAAAACACCATTCAGTTGCCTGTAAGTCCCAATGCAATCTATCTCATATTTCACTCTCATCCACAATTAACATTCCAAATATTCTGTTAAATTCAAGATTCAGTTTTACGATAAGCAAAAGCATTACTGTTAAATGTGTAATATTATAGTCACCTTATACATTTTAAAAGGCTTATGGGCTACTCAGAGTATCTAATCATTATAGTAAAGTTATTTCTGTGGGAAAATATATTCGGTGGTAGCACATGCCCAAAAGGAAGCAGAGAGGCATTGGAAACAAATGCTCTCTTTCCCTTCTCATGACAGCTGCTGACAGAATGAGGAAGAGTTTCAAGGGCAGAATGGAAGCGGAGTGAGAGAAGTGTAAAGAATGTCAAATACATATGTAGAGACTGGGGGACAAAAAGAAATGGGTGTGGGTAACATCCTTGAATCCACTCTCAAGGAGAATATATAGCTTCTATTCTCATCCAACAGGGAGCAAAACAAGAAGTTTCTTGCCAGTCCCTGGAACGTGAGCTGCCCAGCATAACGGAAGAAGTGAAGCTTACCAAGTAAGCCTGTTCCAACCCAAAGTACAACTGGGCAGGTCTTGAAAATCTAACTGGTGGTTTTAATAACATATGGTCCACTAAAAATTACTTCTGATATTTTCAAGAGTTTTGAAACTTCAAAACTTTATTCTGATATTCACAAAATGGGACAGGTACTTTATATAAAAACTCTTACTGTATCTCAAAAATCTCAAAGCAGTCAGATGCTGATCTATCGATCATCCACATTTTTGTAATGATTATAAATACTCTTTCTATATCTAGCAAGCACTAAAAACACAAAGAAGACATATATACTATGTATTTCAAGTAATATTTTATAAGAAAAGTATACAAGAACTAACCTTGACCAGAAGTTCAGTTACTTCATAATGACCATAGGAACAGGCATTGTGCAGGGGCACCAGGTCACTACAATACGAGAAGGGGGAAAACCCTGTGTTATTAAAGATTCCCTAGGCTTTAATTTAATTTTAATTAAATTTACACAAATTTAACTAGCAAATAGCTTATGTGACCTTCTAACAAAAGTGTATAAAACTTGATAATATGTATTTGAACCCTAAGTCCTAACAATTCTAATGCCCAAGTCTCTTTCAAATCAACCCCCCCACCCCTGCCCCCACTGTTACTGCCATCCCCTTAGTTTGGGCCTTGTTTATTTCTCCCTGTACTACTGAAATGGGCCCCACTTCAATTTATACTCCAAGCTATAGCCAGTTTTCCTAAAAGGTAAATCTGATATGGTTAGTCCTCATTTTCACGTCCTTCACTGCTACTTCCTTGCTTTCAAATGGTGGCTCCAACTGTTTAGCCTGGCATACAATGATCTGACTCTCTAGCCTTACTTACCCTTCCATAACAGTATGCTAAACCATTTAAAGTTCCCGGAACTCCATAGTATCCCCTGGGTGTAATGGGATAGATCTCCCTTCCTTCTGATTTCTACACATCTTTTACAAACTCAGAGCTCAAACACTGGCTCTTCTTTGAAACTTTTTTTTTTAAAGATTCTGTAAGGTAAACTGCTATATTCCATAATATAAAACCCAACTCCTTCATGACGGCAATGGAGGAAGAACTTTCTATACAGGAAGGTACAGCAGAACCTTAAAATCCTGAATTATATCTATAAGTTGCTCCTCCTTGGGAATCACTCACTAATCACCACAGACATCATCATGATGGCCGCTGCTGAGGGATGGCCACTGCTGAGTGATGGCTACCCATGGCTTAGTCTTTAGTTCTATCAGTCCTCTCTGTAGAGGCTCATGGCTTTCCTCACCATTTTGATTATGATTTCTTACTTACCTGAGCACCAATTTCATTCCCAACTATCTACTAGCTACCTCCACCCAAGTTTCCATCATCATCTCATAAAACCAAGCCTTCTAAAAGTGAACGCAAGGTTTCTCCCCTCCAGGATAATTAATTTTCTCTACTGGATTTCAGTATGTGTATCATTGGGTCTCACTCATTCAGCTTCAGAATATGAAATGGAATAATCTCTACTATTCTCCCTCATCACATCCAGGTATTCGACAAACCTTAACCATTCTTACACTGTAATATCTCTTGCATCTGTGCCTTCTTTTTATTTCCATTTCCTCTGCCACTACTATTGCAGATCTTACTACGCCTGAACCCCTACAATGCTCACTCTCCTAACTGCTCTTTTTGCCTCTAGTCTCCTTCTTCAATCTACCCTACACATTGCTGCCAGATTGTGTTTCCTAAAACTCCTCTTTGCATAAAACTCCTCTTTTAGAAGAAGCATTCCCCTTGCTTAAGATCCTTCAACAGCTATTGTGGCTCACAGAATCAAGCTTGAATTCCTTAGGCTAGAATACCAAGTTCTTTAAAAGCTGGTTCTTACCTACTTCTCCAACCCTAACCTTTACTTCTCCCCTATATTAATCATAGGCTTCAGCCACGTTGGTCTAGTCATTGTTTCTTAAGATATGCTGCAGTATCTGTTTTAGCACGTTCTCTCACATCAGTTCTCTTGCACGGAGTGATGTTTCCTAAACTCTCTGCTTTCTTGAATTAAGTCCAGGTCAAGTATCATCTCCTCCTGAAGGATTTCTCAACCACTACAGCCAGCACTAAGCATTCCCTCCTAGGAACTCCTATAAGTGCTATCCCTTTCTATTTATCACCTCACACTTAGTAGAGAACTTATACTGTTAGGTATCTTTTCATGCCTCCTAGAGTACAGTGTAAGACCTATGGGTGGTGGCCTTAAGGTTTTATAATTCCCTGTGCTCTCAGAGCAATCTGCATATTATAAAAGCTCAATAAATGTTTTATGCTGTTTAGTAAAAAATATGATTTTTACAAGATTACAGAGATTATCACAAGTACAGTAACATTTAAGAAATCCTCATTTTTGTTTAAATGCTTATTTACCCTTTATCTTTAGCATGAACATCAGCTCCATGTTGCAACAACAGCTGTACAATCTTTACTCTGTTGTAACCCGCTGCCAAATGCAATGGAGTTGACTGAAATGTTAAACAGACAAATTAATAAAATTCAATAGCTAAGAAATATGCATGAAAAGGTAAAAATCCAAATATAAAACCAGAAATCCAGAAAAACCTTTATAACTTCAGTCTAAATAATAGTAATAATCTGGTTTTACAAAATCCAACATATATACTGAAGGCATAGTATAATAGTTTACAAGTTCACTATTGCAAATAGGAAGCTACCTAAATGTTCATTATTAAAAAAGTTTTACTAAGGTTAAGAATTAATCCAAATTATTGCTTAAAAGAAAATATCAGCATTTTTGTCAAATGTTTTAAGTTAAGAGATAAACACAATTTCATGTTACCAGGAAATGCACACAAACTTAGTTGCAAAAGGAAGTACCTTTCTGCCATCACTTGCATGGCAGTTGACATTTAATGGTGTAAGCAGAGCCATCATTTTTTCCTCATTGCCACTCCTAGCATACAAAAAAATGTATTAGCAATTTTTATTCTTTATCAGATCCTATCTGGAGACATGTATGTGACCATTAAAAAAAAATGCATTCTCTTTTAGAGAGTTTGTTTATTGTAAAAAAAAATAAAATTAAAAATTAAATGGTGAAATATTTATGATACATATTTATAACACTAGTACACACCTGGCACTCTCCAAGAGTTCATCTTTCTTATATTCACCTGTGAATTAGGGGAAAAAAAAAAAAGCAGAAATTAAAACAAAATTAATTACAGAAGTAATGTCAGTTTTATGCATAAAGATGCTCAGTGAACTATATTTAAAGTAGAAAAAATTGGAAATAAATGTCCAATGAATGGAAAATAGTTAATCAACAGAATACTGTGCAGTTTAAAAATATATATATGAAGACAGACAGAATACCTCTGTTATGAAAGTGAAAAAAAGATTCAATGTTATATAATGAAACATTACCGCAACTATATGAAAACAATATGCACAGAAAGAGGAAAGCCGAGAAGGAAATAAATCAAAATTTTAACAAAGTTTGTCTTAGGGGGTAGGTTATGGGTAACCTTTTCCATTTCTTTTTTACTCCTCAAATTTCATAAAACCAATGTTATTTGTTTAACAGACAAAATGCATTCACGACTTCATTCAAAATCAGAACAAAACAAAATCCAATATAAAAATATAACAATATCACAGAAATTACAAAAGATACTCTATAGCATCACCAATGGAACATAATCATTAACATTTTTATGAATCCAGAAGATTTTTCTACACTAAAATTGTTTTATTACAATGCTGCTTTAAATATATACAAATAGGGCTTCCCTGGTAGCGCAGTGCTTAAGAATCTGCCTGCCAATGCAGGGGACATGGGTTCGAGCCCTGGTCCGGGAAGATCCCACATGCCACGGAGCAACTAAGCCTGTGCGTCACAACTACTGAGCTTGCTCTCTAGAGCCTGTGAGCCACAACTACTGAAGCCTGCACGCTTAGAGCCCATGCTCCGCTACAAGAGAAGCCACCGCAATGAGAAGCCCACGTACAGCAACGAAGAGTAGCCACTGCTAGCTGTAACCAAAGAAAAGCCCACGTGCAGCAATGAAGACCCAACACAGCCAAAAAGGAATAAATAAATTTAAAAAAATATATATATATATACACACAAAAACAGGACTAAATAAACTTCTTATGCCTATAGCCTTTATATTTACAAATGAATACAAGCAAAAACTTTAAAATCGATACAATTTAAATTAACATAATAAAGTGTTTATTTATTTGCTTCAACGAAATCCTAACTGGTGTCCACAATATGAATTGTATATTGATTGCTGTGCAAGGCTTCTTTTGAGCCCCAAGATTTTTAACAAAGGTAAAAGTAGGGAATAGCATGGAATAGGGAAGGAGGAAATGAACACTGAATTGTTGGTTACAATAGCTCACTTTTCTAGAGCTCTTTTAGGGGGCTAGTCTAAATTTGCTCAGTAATACCAGAAGAAATATCACAAAGCCCAAGCACAAAAGCTCACAGCAGAGCCCCTCAAACTCTTGACTATTAGACATAATTCTAATGGTGATCACACAGTAGATAAGAATACAAAAAATAATATGGCAGAGAGTTGCTTCAGAGGAAATACTCTGGTAAGGGAGAAAATATGTGAAGTAGATACCACCACTCAAAAAAGCCTGACAGTCTGAAATAAACCTAAACCTAGGGAACACAGCCTTATATATCTTAATATGTTCCAAGCACATGAATATGTTCTAGTAGAACACAGTAATTCTTACTCTTCATGGTACTGAAATTGATGTGCCCAGAATCCTGTTTAGAAAAGCAAGAGAATGATTACTAACACACAATTATCTACCACCCCTGCCCCCAATAAGGCAGGAATCACAAATTTAAAAGCTAATTCAAAAAAAAAACACAGGAAACTTTACCTTCCTTGGACAAGAATCAAATGTCAACTGTTCAGATGCAAAAAAGAATAGCAACTGAGGGCTTCCCTGGTGGCGCAGTGGTTGAGAGTCTGCCTGCCGATGCAGGGGACACGGGTTCGTGCCCCGGTCCGGGAAGATCCCACATGCCGCAGAGCGGCTAGGCCCGTGAGCCATGGCCGCTGAGCCTGTGCTCCGCAAAAGGAGAGGCCACAACAGTGAGAGGCCCACGTACCGCAAAAAAAAAAAAAAAAAAAAAAAAAAAAATGAATAGCAACTGAACTGATACTATTAAAAAAATCTCATTGAGGTCATTAACCGACTGTCTACCTAGCAAGTTCATTCTTTATATTCTTCCCAGAATACCCAAAGAGAGTATGTAGACTTACCAGTCAGCACTGCTTTGGCAGACGGGTCTGCTAAATCCAATGCTGTCCTTCCATCTGTATTTCGAATGGTTGGCTCAGCTCCATGCTGTAAGAGCACTGCAAAACAGCAACACTACCTTTCAAAATGGCAATTGTGACAATTTGATTTTAATAAATCATTTTCTCAAAAATTCTGGTCCAGGGGCTTCCCTGGTGGCGCAGTGGTTGACAGTCCGCCTGCCGATGCAGGGGACATGGGTTCGTGCCCCGGTCTGGGAAGATCCCACATGCCGCGGAGCGGCTGGGCCCATGAGCCATGGCCGCTGAGCCTGCGCACCCGGAGCCTGTGCTCCACAATGGGAGAGGCCACAACAGTGAGAAGTCTCAAAGTAATTTAAAGACTTTTTATATCCTGATAGTATGGTAAATGTTATATTTTAAAGATAAGAATATATAAAATATTCCATTATTTAATGTATTAGACACATTTAATTTATCTCCCCTAAGCTCAATGTCAGATTTTCCTTTGCTAAACAAGTAAGGACAGATAAAGAACTAAAAGGCAAGTTTACTTGAAAGCTTGTTTTCTCACACCAAATGAACACTGTCTAGAAAGATTACTCTATAATAGCAAAAATGAAATTTCTAAAGCTGTGAATAGCCCAGGAATAGGGATCTGCGGGATTAAAAAAAAAAGAAAGAAAGAAAAAGAAAAAAGCACTCTGTAGAGTTAACAAACCCCCAATCAAAACTGCTACATTACAACCCAAAAAGCATAAAAAGACTTGTGCTATACTCTGTACATATTGCTATTTGGTTATATAAAGATATTCCATCACAATGTATAAATAAGGAGCTGGGGAAAGACAGGCAAATACATGCAAAAAGGGAAGCTCAGCTCCTGTTCCTTTATAGGGTTAATGTTCATTCCACTGTACTCCTATCTCTAACAGGGATGTCCAATAGAAATAAAATGTGAGCCACATATGTAATTTAAAATTTTCTAGCAGCCAGATTATAAAAATAAAAAGAAACAGGTTAATTTTAACATATTTTATTTAATCCAATATACCCCAAATATTGTCATTTCAATATTTACATTTATATTGTAAGCAATATAAAATTGAGATATTTTGCATTCCTTTTCTTTGTACTAATCTTTGAAATCTGGTATGTATTTTCCCCTTACAGTACATCTCAATTTGAACTAGCCACATTACAAGTCTTCAACTACCATACTGGACAGTGCAGATCTATAACTATATTTGGAAAACCCTACATTATTAAAGCTAATTATTTATATGCCTGAAACTCAGGTACCAGAAAAGGATTCTGAGCAGAGGGCAGATAACACAAAGGACAAAAACAACCAAAAAAAGATAACACACAGGAAAGGAGAACTGGACAGAGGTTACTAGGTAATCCTTTTCTTATCTTTATAAATTACCTAACCTAATTTAAACTAAGCTCATGACTTCAGTATAAGGTGATTTGGGTTGGTGGAGGGCTGGGAGAGAGAGAAAGAACAATTTAAGTCTAGCATAGAGCCCCTAGACTTTTCCTAGTGCACAGAACTGGTTTTCTATCTGTCTCAAGGATTTCAAGTGTCCCTGTTTTGCATCAGGAAATAGAGGTAAGGTAGCAGTCCAAAATCTGACTCTGTTAAGCTCAGAAAAGTCAATACCGGGTTAATGACAATTCTCAAATAAGCAGCCTTCTCGCGTATAATTTTCTGTCAGTGACCAAACTGTTAAGCAAATCCTATTTCATTCATTAAAGTATCCTAAATGACTGACAGTTTTTCCTTCAAATGCTTCTTGACTTATCCTGCCATTTCTACTCTCCTACAACCACCCTAGTTCATGCCTTCATCATTTCTCATCTGCATTATTCTATAGCTTCCTAGCTAGTCTCCCTAATGCCATCCTTTCTACTCAGCCCTCTACCACATCACTCTTTCTAAAATATACTGCTCTCACCACACTGCCCCCTCCTTAAAAGTTATCAACGATTCCAAACTATTTACGTAACAATATCAAGCTCCTTACCCTGGAATCCGAAGCTCCTTATAAAGAAGTCACTACCTACCTTTTTGACCTTTCTCCCCAGTACTTCCTGGGAAGACTCAGGAAGGAGTGACTCAACTCCAGCCCAGTCACTGCACTCATTATCCTCTAACACTCTGTTCACTTCCACCACGCCTTCATCTGGTTCTTTGTGTGTTATTCCCAAGAGAATCCATATTTCTAGAGAAGAGAAATTCTGTACTACTCTATTCTCTAAAATACTTAAGCTCAGTACCACATACAAAAAGACACTTAGTAAACAGTGGTTGGATTAATCACGAAATGTTCTTAAATACTTAAATTCAGCCTGGCAGAATTTGATCACATTAACAAATGAATTCAATTAAGATCGAGAATAGTTACAAACTATTTCAGAAAAATTCTGGAATGTAAACAGTCTTACCAATGCAAACATCAATCTTTCCTTTAATTGCAGCTTCATGGAGAGGAGTATAATTCCAATTATCACGAGCATTTGGGTCTGCACCATGTCGCAAGAGGAGATTGACTACTTCAGCATGACCAAAAGAGCATGCGTTATGAAGAGGAATAAGCCCCCCATCATCACGTGCTTGGACATTTGCACCATTCTGAAGCAAATATTCCACTACATCTTTCCGTCCAAAACCTAGAAGAAAACAAATGATCCACATTTAAATTCTCCAAAGAAAACATATCAAATTAGAATCAATAAGTACAAGCCATGCTAAAATGTTTTTGGATGCAAAACAGTAACAGATTCAAGAATTCATTGATGAAATATATCATTAACTAATCTTAATTAGAAAGTCAAAGGGTCTCTCCAATACATTAGGTAGTACTACTACTAACTGCAGAGGAAGGTTATGAAATTAGTGACTGAAAGCCCAAAGTTCAAACATTTCCCACTCTACAATAGCATTCCTAATCGCAAATGATGAGTTCTGCATATTTTGTGTGCAGACATTTTCAGGTATTCAAAGTATATACTAACCAACTCTTGCTAGAATCCCTTTCCCACATGTATCTCATGAAATGTTTCTATTGAACTGGGGGACTATGAGACAGCAACAAAAATGTTTGTATTTGTCTATGTAGTGAAGATAGAGAGAGGTGATACTAGGCAGAAGTGTGATATGAGGTGTCTTCAAAGGAGCCCTTACTTTGCCACCTGCACAACACAAGCAACTTCTGCCTAGGTAGGAGGCCTTCTTTAGAAACCCATGTCCCACAGTTCTGCTGCAATTGCCCCCGTAAGGAAAAAAACCAAAAAAGACAACTCATTTATACTGGTTAATAGATTTAGTACCAATGAGTTTCAATCTTTTACCATTCCTACGTAACAGCACCTGAAATCTTTTTACACTTGATAGTAAAAAGAAAAGGATTTCAGGCATATGTTAAAGTAGTTGGGGAGACATACCTGTGTATTGGGAGAGAGACAAAAGACCTTTACATTCATCTGAAATTTTATCAGAATATTCTTAAAACCACCAAGCCTGAATATAGTCCTTCTAAGAAGACCAGAGTGGAGTTGAATGAGAAAGCAACAACATACAATGTTTCCAAGGTGTATGTCTGAGGCTGGCCTGGCTGCAACTGAGGGAAGAGTTACATGACTGAAGAGATTAACTGTCTTGTTTTGTTTTGTTTTGTCTAAACATTCTAAGCTCTATGTCACAGAGGTGGGTGTCTTTGATACTCCCTATTCTTGATCTTTGATTCTCCCTACTCTCAAAGAGTTTACAATTTAGGATGTGGAGAAACAGTAATCTCAATATACTATAACTGTCATAAAAGAGGTATATAGAAAATGCTACTAGAACTCAAAGAAGAGAATACCTAATTGGGGGAAAGCAGAGAACAGGAAGGACTATCCCAAAGGAGAGTCCAGTGATGACATGTCAGCTGAAGGCTTACAGAAAAATGAAGGGA
Source organism: Grampus griseus (assembly GCF_964374135.1). Taxonomy (NCBI): domain Eukaryota; kingdom Metazoa; phylum Chordata; class Mammalia; order Artiodactyla; family Delphinidae; genus Grampus; species Grampus griseus. The sequence goes on along the minus strand of NC_139010.1, from coordinate 51,970,937 downwards.
TCATTAGGAAAATGAGAGGAGAGAAGTGAGGTGAGGAGAAAAGAGACAGGGAGTGGGAAAAAGCTAAGCAAGGAAAGAGCACTGCAGTTGAAGCAGAAGAAATAAGATGTACACAGGCATTGAAGTGTGAAAGAGCTAATCATTCATAGTAGCCAGGACACAGAATGCCCAAGTAGGCAGAAGCCAGATGAGGAAGAACCTTACAAGCCACACTAAGGTGGTGCATGGATTTTGTCCTATAGACTAGTGTTTTTCAAGCTGCTTTCAGGCAATAGATTTAATGCAATTTTTTTTGCCTTAAAAAAACTGAGATATAATTGACATATAAGGTTATATTAGTTTCAAGTGCACAACATAATGATTTGACACTTGTATATAGTGCAAAATGGACACCACAATAGTCTAGTTAACATTTATCACTATGCATAGTTAAAAATTTTTTCTTGTGATGAGAACTTTTAAGATCTACTCTCTTAGCAACTTTCAAATATATAACACAGTATTATTAGCTACAGTCATCATGCTGTACATTTCATCCCCAGGACTTAATTTCACATAACATAATGCCCTCAAAGTCCATTCATGTTGTTGCAAATGGAAGATTTCATTCTTTTTTTACAGCTGAATTATATTCCATTGTGTATATACACCTCAGTTTCTTTATCCATTCATCCTTGATAGACACTTAAGTTTTTTCCTATGTCTTGGCTATTGTAAATAATGCTGCAGTGGCTCTATTTACAATAGCCAAGACATGGAAGCAACCTAAATGTCCATGGACAGATGAATGGATAAGACAAATATCATATGATATCGCTTATAGGTGGAATCTAAAATATGATACAAATGAACTTATTTATAAAACAGAAATAAACTCACAGACATAGAAAACAAGCTTATGGTTACCAAAGGGGAAACGGAGTGTGTGTGTGTGTGTGTGTGTGTGTGTGTGTGTGTGTGTGTGAGACAAATTAGGAGTTTGTGATTAGCAGATACAAACTACTACATATAAAACTTAAATAACAAGGTTCTACTGTATAGCACAGAGAACTTTATTCAATATGTTGTAATAAACTATAATGGAAAAGAATATGAAAGAGAATATATATACATATATACACACACACATATATAAAACTGAATCACTTTGCAGTAACCAGAAACTAACACATTATAAATTAACTATACTTCAATTTAAAAAAAAGAAAAATAATGCTGCAGTGAACATGGGGGCGCACAAGCTTTTTTGAGTTAGCATTTTCTAATGAAATCCTATATAAAATTCCAATATGTGTCTCGTTCACTGCAAAAATACCCAATGCCTGGTACATAGCTGGCACTCATAAGTTGCAAATTAGCTGAATTCAATTTAAAACAATACTATTCAGGTTGAATCTGCTGCCTTCTCCTTCACAAAGACCCAAAGGAAATTACCCCCCTATTCCAGAGGCATCCTGTAGAAACAGTATGAAAAATACTGCTACATAACACATCAATGGTCACTGAAGGACAAGCAAATACTTACTAATATATTGTATATTTTAAACCCCTGTTTTGCATCTTCCTTAAAAAAAAAAACAAAAAACTAATAACATGCTAGAAATCAACTCCTATCAGCACACATTTTATTGACTGCAAGTACCAAAATTTAACAAGTTCCTTTCTCATGAATAGTTAGGTTGTGTCTAATCTTTTACTACTGCACACAATGTTGCCAGGAGTAACTAAAGACAGAAGAGAAAACTGACAGTATCTGACAACTTCTTTAATTTTGGGAAAAGAGACGACTATCAGATATCTGAGACACAAAGTAAAACAGGATATTTTGTGAGATAAGATTATTTGTTTTTGGAAATGCTTGGCTTGAGGAACAAATGCCCAGTAAGTAGAAGGTTCTGTGGATTTTGATCTAAGGAAATTAGTATGAGCTAGCAACTGACATTTTGAAGTCCTGACCATAAAGATGGTGTTTGAAGCCATGCAAGAAAATGAATGAAGTTGACTAGAGAGCACTACTAGTTTTCTGTTTTGTTGAAAGAAGTGTATTTTCTATCAAGGATCAATCCCTTCTACACTGTAGCCCTTGCTCACCTTCTCAAGGTCTGCCCACTCACATCAGTCTCTCCCTCTCCACCATATCATTCCCGGAAGTATGTAAACATGTTCTATATCTTCCATCTTATTAAAAACATTCTCCCTGAATTTACTTTTCCATTTCTCTGCTCCCCTGCATATTCAAACCTCTAAGGATTGTCACCAGTTCTCTCATTTACTCTTCTCCCAAATCCAGTCTGGCCTCTTCCTTACAACTGCTTTCATCAAGGCCACTTACAATCTCCATGTTGCCAAACCCAAAAGACACATGTCTGTCCTCATCTGACTGACCTCTCAGCAACATTCGACAACTGACTACTTCCTTCCTTGTGAAACATCTCTCCAAGTTTCCATGACATCACACACTCCTGGGTTTTCCTTGTTTCATCTGTTCATTTAACAAATGATCAGGCAATATCAACCATGTAATGGACACTTTTCTGGGTGCCTGGGACATACTAGTGTACAAAACAGCCCAAATCTCTGCCTTTGAGGAACTTCTACGGAGGTGGAGCAGATGAACAACAAATGCACAAAATGAGTACGTTAGAAGGTAATTAGAGGGAGACTTCCCTGGTGGTCCAGTGGTTAAGACGTACGCTCTCAATGCAGGGGGCCCAGGTTCGACCCCTGGTCAGGGAACTAGATCCCACATGCATGCTGCAACTAAGAGCCCGCATGCTGCAACCAAAGATACCGTGTGCTGCAATGAAGATCTGGCATAGCCAAATACATAAATAAATAAATATTTTTTAAAAAAGGTAATTAGAGAAAGAGTAGAATAAGAAGTAATCAGGATGTGTGTATGGAGTGGGTCATAAAATGGAACAGGGAGGTCATCATAGGCCTTACTGAGATGGTGACATTTGGTGAAAGACCTGAAAGAGAGAGTGTTAGCCCTACTGACCAACTGTTAGAAGGTCAGAGTAAATGGAGCCAAGTAAGAAAGGGGTAGCATAGCAGGAGATGAGGTTAGAAGTAACGAGGACCAGCTAGAGAGGCTTGAGGATCACTGTAAGAACTTTGGCTTTTTTACTCTGAGGAAAAAGGGAGCGTCACTGCAGGGTTTTGAGCTGGTAAATTACATGATATGACTTATATTTGAAAAGTACCCTCTGGCTGTTGTGTTGAGACTAGATTTAAGGGGGTTTAGGATAGAAGTAGATGAGAGATTATGGTGGTTTGGACCATAATGTGGTGGAACTTGTCAGAATATTAAGTAACAGATTCTGGGTACTCTGAAGGTAGAGCCTGCACAGTTTGCTCACATATTGGACGTGGGGTGAGGGTAAGAGTGAGGAGGTTAAGAGAGGTTGGGGCCGAGAGAGGAGTCATGGATGACTCCAAGGTTTTTGGACTAAGAAATGGAGTGGTGGAGTTGGCATCAACTCAGATGGGGAAGGCTACAGCCAAAACAGGTTCATGGCAAAAGATGAGGAATTCAGGTTTTGGACATGTCCTACTTCCCTGGGGGCTTCTTGCTTATTCCACCCCGTTTTTAATGCCAGGATTCCTCAAGACTCAGTTCTCTACCCTCTTTTCCCCTCTTAGATGATCTCATCTTCTCCTATGGCTTTAAGCACCACATAGATACACAACCTGCAAATTTAAATCTCCAGTCTAGACTTTTCACCTGAATTCCAGGCTGTTTACTGGACATATCTCCACCTGGGTATTTCAAAGGCATCTCAGACTCAACATGTTCCCTAACTTCTCTTCATTCCACCGACACTGCCCCAACCCACTGTCTCCAGCCTGAACTACTGCAAAAGTCTCCTTAATTGGGCCTCTCATTTCTACTCTGTCCCCAGAGATCTTTTAAAGACAATCATCATACCATACCCCTGTTTAAAATAATTCACTGGCTTCCCACTGCTGCTTAGAATAAAATTCAATCACGCTCCCATGGCCTACAAGGTCTGCTGCATGAACTGGCCATTACCGCCTTCTCAAACTTCATTTCATACCACTCTTCCCTTTCTGAGCTGTGATCCAGCTTTCTTTCAGTTCAAGTATGCCAACCTTACTTCAGTGGTACATGCTGCCTGTCTGCTTGGACTCCTCCCTTGCTCTTTGCATCCCTCATTTCTACTCACTGTCTAACCTGTTTAAATGTCTCCACCTTAAGAAGGCCATTCCTGAGCATTCTATTTACAGCAGACCATTCAGCACACCCACACATTCAATTCAGTTGGTTTTCCCCTCTCCTTCACTAGAATGCAAACTTCAGAAAAAAAACACAGGAGTTTTTGTCTTTGTTGTTCACAGCAGTATCTTCTGGCACTTATTAAAACTTGTAATTACTGTTTAGTACTTATCTCCTGGACTCTCAAGTTCCATAAAAGGGGATCAATGTCTATCTTAGTTCATCATTACTTCCCCAGTGTCCTTCACACTGCATGGCACATAACAATTTGTTGATATTTGCTGAATTAATATATCACGGTATGAGAAAAGGAGACTGAGAAATAAAACTAAGAAAGAATGGCGGGCTTCCCTGGTGGCGCAGTGGTTGAGAATCTGCCTGCCAATGCAGGGGACATAGGTTTGAGCCCTGGTGCGGGAAGATCCCACATGCCGCAGAGCAACTAGGCCCATGAGCCGCAACTACTGAGCCTGCGCGTCTGGAGCCTGTGCCCCGCAACAAGAGAGGCCGCGACAGTGAAAGGCCCGCGCATCGCGATGAAGAGTGGCCCCCCGCTTGCCGCAACTAGAGAAAGCCCTCGCACAGAAACGAAGACCCAACACAGCCAAAAATAAATAAAAAAGCAGTTTCTTTAAAAAAAAAAAAAAGAAAGAAAGAAAGAATGGCAAAGCAGAAGCCACGAGGGAAAATTTCAAGGAGGGAAAGGCCAAATCTGCTGCCACTATGCTCTGACCTGAATCTTCCTTACCACAGCCTGGGTACTGTTGATCACACTGTCCTCCCAAGTGAGCCACCCACAGCTGCCCCAGTCAATGGCTCTGCTATCCCAGCCACGCAGCACCCACCTGGAAGAAAAGCTTTTAAAAAAGACTTAGGTTGGAGAGTAAGAGAAAAGGAATCAAAATAAAGAAAAATTAGTAAAGGTACCTCTTTCTTTGGAAAGTTACTTGATGTGCCCAAGCACTTTGAGAAGGATCACTATTTCTTCGGTGGTGATCGACACATGTGGAGTAGTCAAAATGGTGACTCACAGAGTAACTTCCCAAAAAAGGAGTGTGAGGTGGGCATAGAAATAGGTGTAGTAGAACATCTAGTTGTTACAACAGATAGAGTCAATTAGGAAGATATCTGTTCCAAAGGATCAGTGATCAAGCTGAAGAAAGGTCAAGTGTAGCCTTTTGTTAAAATACCATTGAGAAGAGAAGATGGTTGCCTCAAACCAGAGCCGAAGAGAGAGAATCGATACTGATGTGTCTGACTAAACACTGAAATTGAAGTTTTAGCTAGGGAGGAGACAGGGGGAGAAAGGGTTACGGTGATTTTATCTACATAGTTACCAACAGTCCAAGACACAGATGACTTCTACTTCAATAACTGTATCAACATGATTTCCTAGCCATTAAGAGGTCTGACACCCATCTGGAGACTGACTGACAGACCAGCATGTTTTCCAAGTCACAGTGTAAGGACTATATATGTGTGCAGAGGTCATGCTGCTATCCTGAGACAGTAGATAAGAGTCTGAGATTTTCAATGTTTGAAGCCACTTCTTGACATGAAAGGAATTATTTAGAGGGGGTCAGCAGGTAGCTAGTTCAAATTTTAAAATCTACTTTTGGAAGTTTGGTGAAACCTTAGCTTTAAATGGCTTCCCAAACTCTGAGGGTTAATTCCTGATAAAATCCCCATTCTTACAGTGTCAAGAATAGTTCAAAGCACTTCTGTTAAGTACTCATTTCTTGAAGAAAAAATAGTTTTGCAAGGTATATTCTGTTCATGCTCTCACTGGCCAGGTAAAACATGAATAGGCATATCCTCAGAGTCAATGCCAATCTTCATATCCTAAGGATCTCTTTATAAAGGAATCAGAAGCCTACAGTTAGCAGTCATGGCTGCTCAGGATACACTGTGGTTTATTTTATAACTATGGAATAGCACTCATCTTCAAACATGAAAATCCTGATGAAATCATACACTGAGTTTGAATCCACTATAAAGCACTGACAATGAAATAAAACAGGCTTATTTGGAAAGTAAATCTGCTGATCAATAAACTGTGTTACTTAATGGCAGGCATTGTCCCCTGTTCATTTCTGTTTACTGGACAAGGCTAGTATCTGGTATATAGGAGGACTTGACAAACATTTGTTTGGTGCATAGCTAATACTTTGTTGGAACAGTAAGCAAACGACCTCCACAGAAAATATGAAGTTAATGATTTGTGATGACTAAGAAAAGTAGTCTATACAATTTCTCTTTTGTCAAGTTTCGTTACAATCTAGATGCCATCAGTTTCAGCAGTCCCAGGAACTGTCTTGCCAACCATGACTATTGTTAACAGTATCATATTTTGCTGCTCTACTGGAAACATGCTTTCATCTGCATGGCTTCCAGAAAGCTGTGAAGCACTGGAAGTCACTATAGAGAAACCAACTTAGACTCTTAGGAAGTTTCATTGAGAGCCACCACCTCCCCCTTTTTACAGTCCAAAGGTGGAATGGGCCATTGATGATGCAGCTGGTCCAATATGAAATGACAGTGATGTCTTGCCAACCTAAAGGTAGGCTGGTGTCATGTAGGGCTTTGTCAGAAGGAAACATTCAGAAACAGAAAATGTCAACCAATGCCATGAAACAGAGAAGGCTCCTGTGGCCTAGGAGATGGGAATGTATAATCAAGCAGCCTTCAGCTTGACTTACACAACCAGGACTCGTGTCAGATTTTTTTTAAGGGATATCATTTTATGCTTCTCATTTACTATTAACTTTAGTTTACTAAGATCTAGAAAAAGTACTTCCCACGTATATTTCTTGAGAATGAGGAACACAAGGGACAAGGTTTTGCCTAGCTCAACTTGGGACAAATAATCTGGTCAGAGTGGAAGAAACTTGGAAAAGGATGCCATGGCCTCTGGGGTGATGAAATTCTGACAACCTGAATGCGGAAATACTGTAACAAGTACTCCAGACTGGTTGTTACTGAAGTCAACTGCCTACCTCTAAATCCATCAAGAGCTGAGGAAACAGGTATAACTCAAGTCTTGATAATATACTGGGAGATCTGATAAGTCAAAAAAAATTCTGAATTATTAAATAGACTGGTTTTTATTTGATACTGGGGTTTTCTACTGATGCAGAACTTAATTATTCCCCACAGCAAAAACCAATCCTGGAAACAGAAGTCTATAATTCTAGCCCTAGGTAAGAAATGTGGGCACATTTTGTGCATCTCCCATAATTATGACAGTGACCTACAGCCAAAAGAAGGAAATGCTTTTGAAACATTACTGGAGGTCTTCAATAGCACCATTTTGGGAAAGGATATCAGTGGCAATCACAAGAGCTATTATATCTTTGGTAGCTGAGTTGTTAAAATCTTCAATTGGAGGAATCATTCCACTTTCTTATACCAGTCAGAATCTGACTTACTGGTCCAATTGCCTACCCTATACAGAAATCCTTTCTACAGCATCTCTGAAAGATGCCAATCCAACCACTGTTTGGAGACTTCCAGCCAATCCCACAGTTGAACAGACTGTTAGAGGCAGTCTGACTCCTTGTAACCTTTCACCTACTAGCCCCTAGTTTTGACTGCCAAGGCCAGAGGAGTCATATCCTCTCACTTTTCTACTTGACTATCTTACACATATGTGTAGATAGAAACATTGTTTAACCTTAGCCTTCTTTTATCTCTAGAATAAGTAACTCTAGTTTTCATATCAGTTGCTTGTATAATAAGTTCCAGATGCCCTAGTTCCATTTCCCTCTTCCAGGGGAAAAAAACAAACAAACAAAAAAACCCCTCTTATATGCAATTCACTTAATTGAATATAATAAAGTTAAGTCTGACTAGTTCAATGTATATGGCTGAGTAGCATACTACAAATACAGAACAGTAACAACATGCTACAAATACAAAACAAATGTTACCTTGTTTAACTAGAACTCTAACAATGCAAGTTCTTTTTAAACCTGTCATTCTCTAGCTACATACATATGTGTCACCTCCTTTCCACCATCTCTGTACCTGAATTCCCTGAACCTAATAAATTATTTTACATATTTTCCTACTGAATGATACCTCTCTGCACACTCCAAAGAATGTTTAAGATTCTCAAGCCAGGGAATTCTATTCCTCACAGCCCAGTCCCCCAAGTTCTAAGATTCTTGAGAATACTGTGTATTTCTTTCTTTGGCTATGATGGACAACAGGATGACTTTCTCCCAAAGATTCTGTCCCTCTTCATTTTTCAGAAATGAGCTCAGAGAAGCAATCTCCTTTACTGAGATCTGCTGTTTTCTAGGGGATTATACTGTCAAGAATTTCAGATGCGATTGCTTTTAGCAAAATTAGAGCTGTAGCCTTCCTACCACCAACCTGCCTCTACAAGTTTCATTCATATCCTGTGTGTGTGTGTGGGGGGGGGGGGTGTAGGTAGGGGGCTGGTGGCAGAGCGACTGAAGAGGGAACAATTTTTCTCGTTAAGAAGTGACTTCTTAAAGCATGCTTATCTAAGAAATGTAATCTAGACCAATAATAGGAGAAAAGTTCCTATTTACATTGATTACTCTTTTCATTTGATAGAAGAACTTAACTCCTTTAGGACTGGCAATTGATTATTCCTTTAATCGAACTAAATATTTTAGATGAAAAGACAGACCAAATTTTTTCTAATCTGTTCTATCGTGATTCACTTTATTTTTCGTTCCTGTTCCTTGGAAATCCAAACAAAAGACAAAATCATGTCTACCCTACCCCCCAATAAAACCTTCAAGCTTTGATCGGCTTAAAAAAAAATTTTCCCTCCCATAGCTTACCCTATAATGTACAAACACAAGAAACTGCTTGGTCAGGCAGTTACATAGTCCCACCTACACTGAGCTTCCAATAACCTGCTTACATGCATATTAACATAACGAATAACTCACCACCTACAAAGAGTTTATAAAATATATTCTCCACATATTAAGAAAAATGCAGCTGGATGCACTTATTTAAAAATTAAAAAAAAAAATTAAGAAAACAGGTTCTCTCTCATTAATCTAATAATAATTTAGATTGAATTTACTGAGCTAATTAAAAAAAGTTTCTAATATACCTGAGTTTAAATGCAGGGCTTTAAAGCTCTGATTTAATGTAGACTATTAGTAATTTTTATTTTATTAGTTTCTTTTATACCTTGACTTCTTAAGCTTATAACCTGTACCTGAGAATTTGGATAAACTGTGAGAGGTAAGTTGGTTCCTAAAATAAGTTTTCCATTTCAGTCTAAACAAACCACATGAAATTTATGTAAAAAGTACTTTGCAATGTTGGGACAGAACTCAGGGTGGGATGGTTGGGAGGAATAAGGTCAATAAGAAGCTAATCCATAATCTTAAGCCTCTAAATATTACTATTTTCAGATATGAACTCACTAATACAACAAATTCTTGAAAGGTAACAACTAAGATCTTCTTTGGTTATTTTTATCCCACAGATCAAGTGAACAGAATATAAGTAACACTACCCCTTGGATTACATATCGTTGGTTATGACGGTTTGCCAAATCAGTTATTTAAATGCTTACTACACGGACAACCAGGACAATCCAAATTAGCTGAGGACAGGCAGCACTGATCACCAAAATTTTAGGCAAAATGGCCAAACAGAAGATTAGACTTCGGTATTCTTCATCCTTCCCCCCTTTCTGCTGCCCACAGGCTGTTTATAGTTCTCCCACCGACGGTCCCCCAAACCTTCTCCCTTAAAAGGCTCAATGGGAACCCAACAAATTTGTAATTGATGGAGAAAGCATACCTCCCAGTAGTATTTACATTTTCAAACAGGTACAGGTTAAAACAAACAAATCTCCCATTGGTAGAAAGTGTAAAAGCAATGCCTGTGAACAAGGAAATCTTTCTTATGCTCCTCTGCTCATCATTCCTACTCCAAAAAAAACAGAGTGCTTTAAAACATACCCTTCTGCTTTTTCAAAAAATTATTTTAAACAATCATGTAACGCACCAAGTGAAAAACCAGCATTATCGGAAGTATGAGACTCTATTCCCGCTTTCAACTGTGCATGGCTCACTTGAGGATACAGGTAATCACGATCCTTCCTCAAAGTGAAAAGTATAAATGCTTTATAGAAATAAGATGTAAATTTTAAAAAAACGTAATTCAAACGATCTAAATCTCAGAATGAGGCGAGATTAGTCCCAATTTAAATTGTAGATCCAAGCTAGAGTACCTGCACCATCTTTCCTCGCATTCTACTACTTTCCACCCCAACTTGTACGTGTCTGGCAAAGATTACCCGCCCGCACACAACCTAAGTCAGATATCAATTCTCCCAAACTTGACTCTTTCCAGTTCTAGTCTCCAGAAACTTGCTAATGACGGCTACCGAGGTAAACCTATTAACGCTAATGTGTCAATGATCAATTAAGCTGCTGCCCCTAAATCACATCCCTGCATTTTACAAAAGCATTAAGAACGTAACCCAAAGGCTTTTTAAGAGTTATAGTGGAACGTGCAAGAACGATAGATTTTGGAGATAACTGGCCTTTAAATCACAAGGTCTACTACGTCCCAACTCTTTCTAGTATGTAGAGGCCTTTTAGGGTAGTAAGACCGGAAGTTGGTACAGGTATTGTCGACACAAAACAAAGCAAAAAAGCCCAAACAAACAAACGAACAAAAAACCCCACAGCTTCCAGTGAGTGCGGCACACTCGCCCCCTAGTCCCCACTCCACGACATCGAGATGACCAGGACCGGAGCCCCAGGGGGGGAGGGCGGGGGCAGAGGTGCACTGTGTCTGGTTTCGGGCCTGCGGCGAGCCGGGGTGCGCAGGTGGAGTCTGGGGGCGAGGCGAGGCGGCGCTGGCCCCGGTTACCTGCGGCGAAGTGGAGCGGGGTGGACTTCCTCCCCGCCGTGTCGCGGCTGTTCACCTTCTCTGGCGTCACCAGCCTCTTGACTCGCTCCACGTCCCCGTTGCGGCACGCCTCGAACAGCTCCCGGGCGGCCGGTTCCACGGCCTCGGCCGCCGCGCCCGCGCAGGCCGCGCCCCCGCCAGCGCAGCGGCGGCCCGACATGATCCTGGCCGCCGCCGCCGCCAGCAGCAGCGCCAGCAACGGCAGCAGGAGCCCCGGCCCCGCGAGCAGGAGGGCGAGGCCCCCCGGAGGAGACGCGCTCAGGGCCCGGGCCGCTCGGATCCCTGCTGTCACCGGGCTCGGCGCAGTCCCATGGCCGCGCCGCCGCGCGCCCCTCGCTCGGCCTCGCGACCCCGGCTGCCCCGCGGCGGCGGCAGAGGCACCGCGAACCCGCCGTTCGACCTCCGAAGCGACGCGGAGGCGGAAGCTGGCAAGGCCCCTCCTGCCAGCTCCTCAGAGCCCTGGGAGCGCACGTGACGTCGCGCTGCGCGTGCGCACTGGTCGTAGACGGCCGGGCAGGTTTCGGCGAGCTGGGCGGTGCGGAGGGGTTTGTGGGAAATGTGAGGCGAGAGCCTCCGGCTTTGGGAGGAGAGGGGGCTTCGTCCCACCGCCATCTTTGTGGTGGGTTTTGCTGAAGTCGAGCGACTCTGCTTATCGTCTTTTTTAAAGAATGGATTTCGTGATCTGAATTTCGTTATTACACTGAAAAGAACTCTTGAAAGTTTTTCCCCGATCTTGCATATTATTTTGGGCTTCTTCTGTGGAAAATTTCCATTTTTTCAGCTTCCACAATCCCTTTTTCCTGGGGGTTTCTTTTCTGTTTCGCTTGTTTGTTTGTACACCCCCTCTCCCATCCCCACTGTCTCTTCCCTTCCCCCGCAACTGCTAATTTGCTGTTTCTTGTGGGCCACTTCTCGGA